>NC_071105.1:1145000-1745000 GCF_024256425.1 Clarias gariepinus
CACACACACACAGCTGGTACACACACACACACAACACAGCTGGTACACACACACACAGCTGGTACACACACACACAGCTGGTACACACACACACACACACACACACAGCTGGTACACACACACACAGCTGGTACACACACACACACACACAGCTGGTACACACACACACACACACACACACAGCTGGTACACACACACACACACACACACACACAGCTGGTACACACACACACACACACACACACAGCTGGTACACACACACACACAGCTGGTACACACACACACACAGCTGGTACACACACACACACACAGCTGGTACACACACACACACACAGACAGCTGGTACAGTACACACACACACACACCACAGCTGGTACACACACACACCACAGCTGGTACACACACACACACCACAGCTGGTACACACACACACACACACACACACACCACAGCTGGTACACACACACACACACCACAGCTGGTACACACACACACACACCACAGCTGGTACACACACACACACACACACACACACCACAGCTGGTACACACACACACACACACAACACAGCTGGTACACACACACACACACACACCACAGCTGGTCACACACACACACACACACACACCACAGCTGGTACACACACACACACACCACAGCTGGTACACACACACACACACACACCACAGCTGGTACACACACACACACACACACACACCACAGCTGGTACACACACACACACACCACAGCTGGTACACACACACACACACACACACACACCACAGCTGGTACACACACACACACACACAACACAGCTGGTACACACACACACACACACACCACAGCTGGTACACACACACACACACACACACACCACAGCTGGTACACACACACACACACACACACACCACAGCTGTTACACACACACACACACATACCACAGCTGGTACACACACACACACACACACCACAGCTGGTACACACACACACACACACACACACCACAGCTGGTACACACACACACACACACACCACAGCTGGTACACACACACACACACACACACACCACAGCTGGTACACACACACACACACACACACACCACAGCTGGTACACACACACACACACACACACACCACAGCTGGTACACACACACACACACACACACACCACAGCTGGTACACACACACACACACACACACACCACAGCTGGTACACACACACACACACACACCACAGCTGGTACACACACACACACACACACACACACCACAGCTGGTACACACACACACACACACACACACACCACAGCTGGTACACACACACACACACCACAGCTGGTACACACACACACACACACACACACACCACAGCTGGTACACACACACACACACACAACACAGCTGGTACACACACACACACACACACCACAGCTGGTACACACACACACACACACACACACCACAGCTGGTACACACACACACACACACACACACCACAGCTGGTACACACACACACACACATACCACAGCTGGTACACACACACACACACACACCACAGCTGGTACACACACACACACACACACACACCACAGCTGGTACACACACACACACACACACACACCACAGCTGGTACACACACACACACACACACACACCACAGCTGGTACACACACACACACACACACACACCACAGCTGGTACACACACACACACACACACACACCACAGCTGGTACACACACACACACACACACCACAGCTGGTACACACACACACACACACACACACACCACAGCTGGTACACACACACACACACACACACACACCACAGCTGGTACACACACACACACACACACACACACCACAGCTGGTACACACACACACACACACACCACAGCTGGTACACACACACACACACACACACCACAGCTGGTACACACACACACACACACACACACACACACACACACACACCACAGCTGGTACACACACACACACACACCACAGCTGGTACACACACACACACACACCACAGCTGGTACACACACACACACACACCACAGCTGGTACACACACACACACACACCACAGCTGGTACACACACACACACACACACACCACAGCTGGTACACACACACACACACACACCACAGCTGGTACACACACACACACACACACCACAGCTGGTACACACACACACACACACACCACAGCTGGTACACACACACACACACACACACACCACAGCTGGTACACACACACACACACACACACCACAGCTGGTACACACACACACACACACACACCACAGCTGGTACACACACACACACACACACACACACCACAGCTGGTACACACACACACACACACACACCACAGCTGGTACACACACACACACACACACACCACAGCTGGTACACACACACACACACACACCACAGCTGGTACACACACACACACACACACACCACAGCTGGTACACACACACACACACACACACCACAGCTGGTACACACACACACACACACACACCACAGCTGGTACACACACACACACACACACACCACAGCTGGTACACACACACACACACACACACCACAGCTGGTACACACACACACACACACACACCACAGCTGGTACACACACACACACACACACACCACAGCTGGTACACACACACACACACACACACCACAGCTGGTACACACACACACACACACACACCACAGCTGGTACACACACACACACACACACACCACAGCTGGTACACACACACACACACACACACCACAGCTGGTACACACACACACACACACACACACCACAGCTGGTACACACACACACACACACACACCACAGCTGGTACACACACACACACACACCACAGCTGGTACACACACACACACACACACACCACAGCTGGTACACACACACACACACACACACCACAGCTGGTACACACACACACACACACACACACACCACAGCTGGTACACACACACACACACACACACACACACCACAGCTGGTACACACACACACACACACACACACACCACAGCTGGTACACACACACACACACACACACACACCACAGCTGTTACACACACACACACACACACCACAGCTGGTACACACACACACACACACACCACAGCTGGTACACACACACACACACCACAGCTGGTACACACACACACACACACCACAGCTGGTACACACACACACCACAGCTGGTACACACACACACCACAGCTGGTACACACACACACCACAGCTGGTACACACACACACACACCACAGCTGGTACACACACACACACACACCACAGCTGGTACACACACACACACACACACACACACCACAGCTGGTACACACACACACACACACACACACACACCACAGCTGGTACACACACACACACACACACCACAGCTGGTACACACACACACACACACACACCACAGCTGGTACACACACACACACACCACAGCTGGTACACACACACACACACCACAGCTGGTACACACACACACACACACCACAGCTGGTACACACACACACCACAGCTGGTACACACACACACCACAGCTGGTACACACACACACACACACACACCACAGCTGGTACACACACACACACACACACACCACAGCTGGTACACACACACACACACCACAGCTGGTACACACACACACACACACCACAGCTGGTACACACACACACACACACCACAGCTGGTACACACACACACACACAACACAGCTGGTACACACACACACACACACACAGCTGGTACACACACACACAGCTGGTACACACACACACACACACACACAGCTGGTACACACACACAGCTGGTACACACACACACAGCTGGTACACACACACACAGCTGGTACACACACACACACACAGCTGGTACACAGCTGGTACACACACACACACACACACACACACACACAGCTGGTACACACACACACACACACACACAGCTGGTACACACACAGCTGGTACACACACACACACAGCTGGTACACACACACACACAGCTGGTACACACACACACACAGCTGGTACACACACACACACACACACACAGCTGGTACACACACACACACACACACAGCTGGTACACACACACACACACAGCTGGTACACACACACACACACAGCTGGTACACACACACACACACAGCTGGTACACACACACACACACACACACAGCTGGTACACACACACACACACACACACACCACAGCTGGTACACACACACACACACACACACCACAGCTGGTACACACACACACACGCACACACACACACCACAGCTGGTACACACACACACACACACACACACACCACAGCTGGTACACACACACACACACACACACACACACCACAGCTGGTACACACACACACACACACACACACACACCACAGCTGGTACACACACACACACACACACACACCACAGCTGGTACACACACACACACACACACACCACAGCTGGTACACACACACACACACACACACACACACCACAGCTGGTACACACACACACACACACACACACACACACCACAGCTGGTACACACACACACACACACACACACCACAGCTGGTACTAGGGCTGCAACAACTAATCGATAAAATCGATAATTATCGATAATGAAATTCGTTGTCAACGAATGCCGTTATCGATTAGTTGGGCTGCGCACGTTACTGAGAAGCGCGACCCCAAGATGCACAAATACACATAGCCGCTCGCGCGATGGAGGTTACAGAAGCGCCGGCAGGAAAAAGCGCGCGCCCCGAGTCCTCCAGGGTCCGGGAGTGATTTACATTAAACGCCTCTAAGAAGACGGTAACCTGCACGCTATGCAAGACCGAGCTTACATGGCATGTCATGCACGAACACTTAAAGAGAAAACGTGTTGGTGTTACGGATAGCGAAACGTCAGCAGAGTCAGTAAAAACTGTATCTCCATCGTGTAAAAGTTGTATAGTTTAAGTGCTTTTAGTTTCAACTGTTTGCTAACTTCGGGACAGTCGCGCGCTAGATCTGTTCACGCGCTACTCGCGAGCATTACATTGCGCAATCACCTCACGAGCAATAGTGATTAGTTACATGGCGCTATTTTAGATCAGCTTAATTTACACGGTGTGAATAACAGTAGAATATTACATTTAGTGATTGTTGTGATTTTCAGCGAATGCAAATAATAGTACATTTGTGACTATTAGCTTTTTGCATTTATACAGTTTTTTTTATAGTCCACTACAAAGTTAACTTGTAATTTACTGTGGTTTTACTTATGCATACATCATTTTATTATACAAAATTACATTATTTTAGCTGTTTGTCTTATCAACTGAATATATCAGTGTATTTTTTAACTATATATATATATATATACTGTATATATTATATACTACATTTCATTTAAGGTTTAAAATGTCCAAATTAAACATTATTAACTCTATATGTGGCTTTTGCATTTTTTAAAGTTTATTTTTATACATAAATAATACCCTGATTTATGTTTTTTTAAAATAGTTATAAGCGAAATATCTAATGAAAGAAGCGGTTAGGTTTTATCCGATTAATCGATTAATCGAAAATATAATCGCCCAACTAATCGATTATCAAAATAATCGTTAGTTGCAGCCCTAGCTGGTACACACACACACACACACACACAACACAGCTGGTACACACACACACACACACACCACAGCTGGTACACACACACACACACACACAGCTGGTACACACACACACAGACAGCTGGTACAGTACACACAGACACACACACAGAGTATACATCAAGTGCCCTACAGAGTGTGTGAGGTAAACAGCACTATGTTCTAGTGCCCTACAGAGTGTGTGATGTAAACAGCACTATGTTCTAGTGCCCTACAGAGTGTGTGAGGTAAACAGCACTATGTTCTAGTGCCCTACAGAGTGTGAGGTAAACAGCACTATGTTCTAGTGCCCTACAGAGTGTGTGTGAGGTAAACAGCACTATTTTCTAGTACCCTACAGAGTGCCCTCCAGAGTGTGTGAGGTAAACAGCACCATGTTCTAGTGTCCTACAGAGTGTGTGATGTAAACAGCACTATGTTCTAGTGCCCTACAGAGTGTGTGAGGTAAACAGCACTATGTTCTAGTGCCCTACAGAGTGTGTGTGAGGTAAACAGCACTATGTTCTAGTGCCCTACAGAGTGTGTGAGGTAAACAGCACTATGTTCTAGTGCCCTACAGAGTGTGTGAGGTAAACAGCACTATGCTCTAGTGCCCTACAGAGTGTGTGAGGTAAACAGCACTATGTTCTAGTGCCCTACAGAGTGTGTGAGGTAAACAGCACTATGTTCCAGTGCCCTACAGACACTAGTGCAAACAGCACTATGTTCTAGTGCCCTACAGAGTGTGTGAGGTAAACAGCACTATGTTCTAGTGCCCTACAGAGTGTGTGAGGTAAACAGCACCATGTTCTAGTGCCCTACAGAGTGTGTGTGTGAGGTAAACAGCACTATGTTCTAGTGCCCTCCAGAGTGTGTGAGGTAAACAGCACTATGTTCTAGTGCCCTACAGAGTGTGTGAGGTAAACAGCACTATGTTCTATTGCCCTCCAGAGTGTGTGAGGTAAACAGCACTATGTTCTAGTGCCCTACAGTGTGTGTGAGGTAAACAGCACTATGTTCTAGTGCCCTACAGAGTGTGTGAGGTAAACAGCACTATGTTCTAGTGCCCTACAGAGTGTGTAAGGTAAACAGCACTATGTTCTAGTGCCCTACAGAGTGTGTGAGGTAAACAGCACTATGTTCTAGTGCCCTACAGAGTGTGTGTGAGGTAAACAGCACTATGTTCTAGTGCCTTACAGAGTGTGTGAGGTAAACAGCACTATGTTCTAGTGACCTACAGAGTGTGTGTGGGGTAAACAGCACTATGTTCTAGTGCCCTACAGAGTGTGTGAGGTAAACAGCACTATGTTCTAGTGCCCTACAGCGTGTGTAAGGTAAACAGCACTATGTTCTAGTGCCCTACAGAGTGTGTGAGGTAAACAGCACTATGTTCTAGTGCCCTACAGAGTGTGTGTGAGGTAAACAGCACTATGTTCTAGTGCCCTACAGAGTGTGTGAGGTAAACAGCACTATGTTCTAGTGCCCTACAGAGTGTGTGAGGTAAACAGCACTATGTTCTAGTGCCCTACAGAGTGTGTGAGGTAAACAGCACTATGTTCTAGTGCCCTACAGAGTGTGTGTGAGGTAAACAGCACTATGTTCTAGTGCCCTACAGAGTGTGTGTGAGGTAAACAACACTATGTTCTAGTGCCCTACAGAGTGTGTGAGGTAAACAGCACTATGTTCTAGTGCCCTACAGAGTGTGTGTGGGGTAAACAGCACTATGTTCTAGTGCCCTACAGAGTGTGTGAGGTAAACAGCACTATGTTCTAGTGCCCTACAGAGTGTGTAAGGTAAACAGCACTATGTTCTAGTGCCCTACAGAGTGTGTGAGGTAAACAGCACTATGTTCTAGTGCCCTACAGAGTGTGTGTGAGGTAAACAGCACTATGTTCTAGTGCCCTACAGTGTGTGTGAGGGAAACAGCACTATGTTCTAGTGCCCTACAGAGTGTATGAGGTAAACAGCACTATGTTCTAGTGCCCTACAGAGTGTGTGAGGTAAACAGCACTATGTTCTAGTGCCCTACAGAGTGTATGAGGTAAACAGCACTATGTTCTAGTGCCCTACAGAGTGTGTGAGGTAAACAGCACTATGTTCTAGTGCCCTACAGAGTGTGTGTGAGGTAAACAGCACTATGTTCTAGTGCCCTACAGAGTGTGTGTGAGGTAAACAGCACTATGTTCTAGTGCCCTACAGAGTCTGTGAGGTAAACAGCACTATGTTCTAGTGCCCTACAGAGTGTGTGTGAGGTAAACAGCACTATGTTCTAGTGCCCTACAGTGTGTATGAGGTAAACAGCACTATGTTCTAGTGCCCTACAGAGTGTGTGAGGTAAACAGCACTATGTTCCAGCCTGTGTAGCGCACTAGCATAGGAAGTAGAAGCCCATTTAGGACTGAGCCACTGTTAGCCGAGTGTAACTTACCTTGAGCTTTACAGCAGAACGCAGTTAACCACCTCAAATACACCCACAACGGATCAGATGGAACTGTGGGGGTAAAACCCTGTCAGAAATATTGGAATGTAAAGATGATTAGTAGAGTCGGAGAGCTCAGCTCATCAATCAGCAACACTGCAGCACGGCTTCTTCTGCTTCTGGGAATGTGTGGAGGAACGAGACCGAAACGCTCACAGCGACACCTACTGGAGGATCAGGGCACTCACATGGGAATTTGCTTTAGTCAGGCTTTAGGATTATCTCAGGATGCTCGTGTTTCGCGTCTCCTCTTATTTCTGACAGAAGCCGCTCCTGAAAGCAACAAGCCACTGATCAGGCAGCACTTTTTTTTCTTTTACAAACACACACACAGGTCATACATACAAAGGTAATAAAGAAAAATAAATAAATGTGGAAGAGACCTAATCTGTCATGTGGGTGTGATGTATTTATCCCCTCGTGGCTCGCCGTAGATGGGTATGGGCACGCGCACTTCCTGCTCTGGAGTGTCGTATGGAAACAAAATAGTCTGTTTTTTTTTTTTACTCAAACCAAGAACAGGATGCACGTCTAAGTTATTACTTTATTTCATAATGTTTCATTAATGAACTTCGCCGAAAATAACACAGCTAATCAGTTTATCATCTTTATAAACACTTCACCCTCATCACATGTTTGTCAGTCAAGACAGTCAGAGTTTTTAATTTGGAGAATAGATGTTTCTGTGGGTCACAGGGTATTCTAATGTCTCTGAATGTTCCCCTACTGAACCAGAGACAACATTAGAGGTCTCTCTCCTGGGCTAAGGACAAAAGGCACTGGAATGTTGCTCAGTGGGCTAAAGTCCTCTCATTAAATTAATTTAGAAACCAAGGTGTCCGAGTCTGAAGGAAGAGAGAAGAGGCACAGAACCCAAGGGCGAAATCTGAAGGGTACATACTGTTTCCCAAACCTGCGATATTTGACTTATTTATCAGGGTCCAACTTTAAATTCAAACACTTTCAAGGTGCATTTTTATGCTTTTCCAGCACCTAACAACCGCGGTAAATTACGTTTATATATGCTGTATGTACTTTTGCAAATTCAAATTCAAATTTTATTTGTCACATACACAAACATACACAGTATGAAATGTAGTGAAATGCATTATACGACTGCCATTGACCCTAGAAGAGAATTAAAGTTTACAAATAAGAAATAAATATGAATAAAAGAAATACGATAGAAATAAAAAAAAAATAAAATAAAATTAAACTAGGAAAAATAGAACTAAAAATAAAAATAGAAATGTGCTAGGAAAAATAGAACTACAAATAAAAATAGAAATATGATGTACAAAAATAGAAATATACTGTACAAATTGAAATATACTGTGCTGTGTGTGCAAATATGCATAGAACAAAGTGTCTTTGTGCAGAGGTTATTAAAGTGTCTTTGTGCAATGGTCCAGGACATAGTAGTGTATATATGAAGGAAAGTGAGCGTGTAATTGTCCATAGTGTTCATGGATGTAAGAAGATTGATAGATTTGATCAATTATGAAAAAGATAAAAAGATTGTTAGTTCTGCATAATGGTGTGGTTGTGGTTGAGAGACCTTATCGCCTGCGGGAAGAAGCTCCTCCTCAGTCTCTCTGTGTTGGCCTTCAAGGAGCGGAATCGCTTCCCAGACCGCAACAGAGTAAACAGTCCGTTATTGGGGTGGCTGAGGTCAAGCACCGCTTGCTGTAGATTGAGTGCAGGTCAGGGAGCTCGATGCGGATGATGCGCTCAGCTGATCGCACCACCCTCTGTAGAGCTCGTCTGTCCTTCATGGTGCTGTTCCCGAACCAGGTCGTGATATTTCCCGTCGGGATGCTCTCTATGGTGCAGGAGTAGAAATTCCTGAGCACCTTGGAGGGCAGTCTAAAGTCTCTCAAGCGTCTGAGGTGGTAGAGACGCTGCCGGGCCTTTTTTACCACGGTGTTGATGTGACAGGACCATGCCAGGTCCTGCGTGATGTGAACACCGAGGTATCTGAAGCTGTCCACTCTCTCCACTGGGCTCCTGTTGATGACGGGGGTCTGGTAGTTCCTCACCTGCTTTGTACTAAAGTCCACTATCAGCTCCTTTGTCTTACTGACGTTCAGGAGGAAATTGTTTCTCTGGCACCAGTTCTCCAGATTTCCAACCTCCTCCAGGTAGGCCGTCTCATCGTTGTTCGTGATCAGGCCCACCACAACAGTGTCCTCAGTGAACTTGATGATGGTGGTGGAGCTGGTAGTGGCCACGCAGTCGTGGGTGTACAGAGAGTACAGCAGGGGGCTCAGAACACAACCCTGGGGGGCTCCAGTGCTGAGAGTGAGGGAGGCTGAGACATGTCCGCCCATCCTTACTGCCTGTGGTCTGCCAGTCAGAAAATTGGAGATCCACTGACACATTGATGAGCTGAGTCCTGAAATTTAAATCCATTGTGTTAAAAAAACAAAAAACAATATGACATTTCAACTTAAATTGTTTAATACTTTGGATTTATTGGGATAGTTCACCCCAAAATGGTAAAAAATAAATTAATAAATAAATAAAATTCAGTTATTGGATGAATTATCTTTTTCGGTTTGGTCTCTTTCTACCTAAAGTTGATATCTCAAAAAGTGATCTTACAGTCAGATTTTGTTTGGGTGTAGTACCAAACTTTCATGACCAGTCGTTCATGATACTTCATGTGCATTACTATTCAAAATTCATTTGAGTCAGAGAATATTCTTGATTCAAATTAAAGAACAACTGTTTCTATGTCAACTGTTTTGCAAATCAGTCACCAAATATGGAAACCAAAGTTTGTGAGCTTTTATCAATATTACTTTTTATTATTGTCAAGATTACCTTACGTTGGAACTAAGGTACTGTTGTAACTGTATGGCAAATGTCCCACTCGTCAAATGGTGACAGTTAAGAGTTTAAAGGAAAACATGTTTAACGGTTCAAAATGTATCACCTCCCTGTAAGTAGTCTTGGCATTCTATATAATCTATATATAAATGAAAAATAATCACCAGACAGATAAATACAATTTTAATTAACACTTTAATTGTGTAAAATAGGAACATTCTTTTTCGCCTTCTGCTTATCTTGAGCAGCCCTCACATGGCATGGCGTGATTTACACGATCAATAACTAAGGAAGTGCCCTTTAGACCTTTGAGTTAAGGAAAAAATCTGCTATTAACACAAGTGCAAAAAAAAACTGCAATAAAAATAGTGCAAAAATGAAACTGCACTAAACAAAATATAGTGCAAAAATAACCAGCTCAACACTCAACTTTGTCCAGTGTTACAAAACTGCCACAAAACCAGCCAATCACAGACTTCCACGCACTACTTCTGATTGGCTGTTCCTTCTCTATCAGCTGCCAATATCGACCGCATAACGCATGCTATAATTTGTATAGTTATATTATACTGTATGCTTTTAAAATGGTCATTGTCTCAAAGCAGCTTTACAAAATTAAATGAAAATCATAAGAAATTAAAATTATATTATAATATATAACTATATACAAATAAAAAGAAATTATATAAGGGAAGCATTGCAAATAAAGTTGTATTTATTTATAAATATTATAAACACAAATATTATAGTATTTATTTTTTATTTAATGAAGTATTAGTATACATCAGTTTCGTTTGTCCATTGTGTGTCTTTATTTACTTATCTAATTATCCATATAGCATAACGCTTCTGTTATGCGGTCGATATTGCCAGCTGATAGAGAAGGAACAGCCAATCAGAAGTAGTGTGTGGATGTCTGTGATTGGCTGGTTTTGTGACAATTTTGTAACACTGGATAAAGTTGAGCGAGCGTACAGGCAGAGTCGAGCGCGCACAGAATCGAGAAGTCGCGCGTGCACAGAGGACATGTTGAGCGAGCAGGGGAGACACTGCACGCGCAGAATTGAGCTGCTGAGCGCGCAGTGCACACGCATAGAGTGCTTTGTTTGCTCTCAAAATGTAGAGTTATTTTTGTTATGTGCAAAAAGCATTTTTAGCTAAAAGGAAAACTACTCCGTAAGATAACGAATTTGAAGGTATATTATGAAAGCAATGCAATTTCAAATTCAAGCAGGTTCAAGTACTTTGTCCAAAATCCAAGCACTTTTCTAACCTTAAAAACACTATATTAAAAATCCAATAATAATAAACTTTTTAGTCTGTTAAATGTGAATGTAATATTTCAGAACGGCATCTTAAGTTGCAGCATTTGTTACCATCAGTAGCCAAATCAGGTTTAAGAGTTATTAAAAAAACACCCCCGTGCTTGGTGGGTTTTCATCCAGGTACCTCGGTTTACCTCCCACAGACCAAAGATATGCAGGTTATGGTTAATTGGCGTTCCTAAAATGCCAGTGTGAATGTCTGTATGTGCGTGTGCCCTGCGATGGATTAGCACCTTGTCCAGGGTGTACCCTGCCTTGTGCCCTAAGTCTCCTGGGATAGGCTCCAGATCACTGCAACCCTGAATACAGGATAAAACGGTATAGAAGATGAGTGAGTGAGTGATTTATAAATACATCAATACAAATGTCAAACTTATAATCATCCAGTAAAAGAAATAAATAAACTTTAAAATAAATTGTAAACGTGTAATAAAAAATGGTCCAAAATAAGTATTTAGAATAAAGTGGACCTGAGTGGAACTCCAGCATGTCCTTATTCTTTATTGAGTGAAGGAGTCTATGTCTCTGATTTGTTCCATGTGTCCTAAAGTTCTTCCAGCACTCTAAACAGTACGGTTTCTGTCCTGTGTGTATTCGCTGGTGTCTCATGAGATTCCCTCTCTTAGTAAAACTCTTTCGGCACTGTGAGCAGACATACAGTTTCTCTCCTGTGTGAACACGCCAGTGTTTTCTGAGATCACTTCCGTCAATAAAACTCTTCCCGCACTGTGAGCACTAATGCAGCTTATTTACTGTATGGAAACGCTGGTCTTTTTTGAGAGTACTCAATTCACTGAAAATCTTCCCACAGTGTAGACACTGATGAATATGTTTTCATAATTGTCCATGAGAAGTGATAGTCTGGAAAGTACCAGATGGTGTTTTTATGAGACACCTGGGTCGAGATGTTCTAATTTACTCTTTTCTGACATCATTAAAGCAGGAGTTCCTGTGAAGAGAGATATAAAATATGAAGAAAAACAGACTACAGAAGACAGGATTCACTGGCAAGAGGAAACATAAGAAAGAAACAATTAAAATCTTCTGATCAAGCTACTTGTGTGCGATGAAAATATAAAAAATGGGAAGTAAGCAGTCATTTTTTTGATTGAAGCATAAAAACAGAAATGAAAAACAAGACAAATCCATGTATCATTCATTTTGCGATATGCGCTGTAAATAAATAATCACGAGGCTAATCATGAGGCAAGTTAAAAAATGGACATAATCATTAAAAATAATATGCATATTTCATTTTTAAAATGGTTTTCTGTGTTTCTCATAATATATTGAAAACATTTTACTAATAAAATTAAGAATTAAATTTTACCAATTTTTTTAAGGAAATGAATGCAATTTTTAGGCTTAATTTAAGGAACCATTTAGGCAAAAATTTTTAAGGAAAAAAAGCTTCATATTTAATTTTAAGAGAATTGGTCCAATTTTCCAGGTTTTATTGAGTCACCTTCATTTGAATCTCAACAACAGCAGAAATCAGATGCCATTTTGAAGGAACAGACAAACAGTGTAAAATGTTAAGAAGTAAGTTAAGCCCCTTACTAATTTTTATATTTTATTTTGATTTCTTAAATAAGCTACTTTCTTGCACTAGTGTCAGCAATATAAATGAAATAAACTGAACATTGTGAACATTTCTGAAAACATCCTGTCTGCCATTAGCACACTTGAGATGGTTGTTGTGTCTCCACAGTTCACTGAAACAAGTTTAGGTGAGTTAGTGTTTTACAATGTTACTAAGATATGAACCTAGAAATGGTTTACTGTACAAGTTCTCTCAGGTTTTAGTACAGAATGTGACTATTCCCGCAAAAAAAGATGTTAGCATATAATGCTAAACAGTTGATTTTAACGACATAGAAATTGTCAGTTACAAACTGTTTTACAAACGGTTTTACAAATTGTTTTACAGATCTTAAAACTGCTGTAAATGTTATATATACTATTTTTCAGTGTTTAATATTTTGATACCAGTGAAAGATGAACCAAAAGCATGTTTACCGTTTAATGTATTCATTATGAAATGTATTTATATTATTAAGTAATTTTCCTTAATACATACAGTATAAGTACATTTTGTTTTATCTGCTTAAACTAAAAAAGATTATTCCACTAACAATGTTAAAATCATCATGTGTCTGGCTAAATAATTTAGGATGTTTTACATGATTTATTCAAGTACAGTAGATTCTGCTAGGGGGAAAAAATCAAGCCATAAATACTTAAAAATAATAGCGTCTGGCTAAATAATGGCTAAACATGATTTATTCAAGTAAATTCTACAAAAATAAAAACAAGCCTTAAAACTGCCTAAAAATAATATGTGCGATATTGTTACATATATTTTTAAGTAGATAGCACATAAGATTTTTTACAGTGTGAAACCAAATATCTGAAAAAAAAAAAAAAAACAGTTTTTTAAAAATAAATATTCGTTTGCGAATTTATCCAGTTTCTGATTTTTTGCTCCAATAAAAATGTGATGTGATGCATGTTAAGTCATACCTACAGTATGTATAGAGGAAGAATTACTCTACCATTCTGAGTAGTTTGGACCACTTACATGTGTCTTAATATGTTTATAAAAACAAAGTTATATCACTTTTTGCATTACATTCCTAGATTAGATTTGGTCAGATTAAGCTGCTTTGTATGTATGTTGTTGAAACCACAACACGTACAGATTTTTAAAGCTTTCCAATCCGTGAGCAGTAGTGAATGTTTCTGCATTTGTCTGTGAGAGTTGTGCAGGAGGTACCTGATGATGTTTGGTGAGTACTAAAGATTTCTTAGTAAAGTTCCACATTCTCACTGAGACAGAACAACTCGTACCTGGATCAAAAAAAAAGTAGAAATGGTTGATAGTTCAATGTTTTCAACAAAAACAGTTTAATTTTAATATCAACAACTGTATCCTGTTTACAGACTTATCTTCTGTGATCCAGCAAGAGCTATTGAAAAAGAGAAAAACTGACTTTATTCATTGCCTTTTCTTTTGTAGCAAGGATCCATACCACACAAAGAGATGCTACAGTTGCCTTACCTTGTGTTGAGCAAGACAGGCTAAAGGCAGCACGGCCACACTCATAGCTCGCTGTTAGAGTTTGTATTGTTTTTCTGGAGCGATATAGTAGGGATACTTTATATTGAAGTTCCTCTGCAGGTTATATTCCCCTGGCAGCAGTGTTTAACCCATTTAATTTTCTTTCCGTCAGACGTGTCAGTGAAGTTCTCAGTCAAGCTGTTTTAGAATCATAAATCATGGGGGGGGGGGGGGCTATAGAGCCTATTATGGAGTAGGACGTGTTTTGTCGGGCTCTCGCTGAACAATAACATTTAATATGTTAAAATCCTTTTTTTAATTTCTAGTTTATTTCATTAATTGGTCAGTAATACGTAGTCATAACTTCGTGACAAATTTAGAATTTTTTTTCGGTGTCGGCTATGGCTGCGAACTTAAGAAAATACAAATTCAGCGGATCATCGAGCACTAGGCCCAGCACACCCTCGGCCCTCAGCCCCGTTAGTGAGCCGAGTTCAAGCCGCGCCGCTACTTCATCCTCCTCAAAATTGGAGAAATGGATGTCGAAGACCTCAAATCTCAAATTCTTATGTCACTCAAGAGTGACATTATAACTGTTATTAAGGAAGAATTGAGAAGTGCACTGACCGAAGAACTGAACTCCATTAAGGGTGAGTTACAGACGCTCAAGGCCGAAATCACCAATTGCGTTGCGACAACCCGCGCGGAGATGGACCAGATTAAGTCTTCTGTGAGGGACATGGAGGGCGGACTGTCCACATGGTCGGATGAAGTGGTCTCAATGCAAACTACTATAACGAGCCTGCAGGCAGAAATGACCGAACTAAAAGCCAGGTATGATGACATGGAAGGGAAAATGCGGAGATGTAACATTCGAATCCTAGGCGTTCCGGAAGAACCGGGGTCAAGCTCCACCGCGTCTGTCTCTAAAGTACTGACCGAAGTTCTGCAGATGGACAAGGACCTCCTTATTGACCATTCGTATAGAAGTTCTGGGCCCAAGAAGCAAGGAGGGAAACCGCGCACCATTGTGGCCAAATTACACTACCATCAGGACTGTATGGAGGTATTGCGCCGTGCTCGGTCCCGAGGTCCACTTCGCTTTAACGGGGAGCAAATATCTATATTTCCCGATTACACTCCGAGTGTGGCCAAGGCTCGTGCGGCATTTACTGAGGTTAGAAAGCTCTTACGAGGACAGGACGGTGTGCGCTTCGGCATTTTGTATCCTGCACGACTCCGTATCACCTATAAGGGTGAGGACAAGATGTTCACTGATCCGGATAAAGCCATGCACTACGTTAAGCACAGTGTTATTACTTCTGCAGAAGCCAGTCCTTAACTCCTGAAGGACGTTCATATTTCCTATCGTTGGCACATGGACGGTAAACACAGTACTGACCGGGGTAAACTACAGTGTTATATTACAAGTTAGTGTAATTACGTTGAAGTGTCCGTTTTAGTTTCAGTACAAAGTTTTTTGTAATTAACGCTTTATAATCATAATAAGGATGATGTTGACTAGTTAATGTTTAGACTTGTTCATATATTTTATTGTTACAAGCTTATAAGATGGTTTAGTGAGAGCCTGATTTTGGCTCAGTAGGATCCAGATAAGCACAGTGTGTGGATTTGTTGTTGTGGGTTGGGTTAATCACCTGGGTTTAATGGGTGATTGGGTTAGGGTTCAGGCCAGTCAGCAGTACTTTTAAAAAAAAATCTCTTTCTCTCTCTCTTTTTTTCTTTCTTTCTTTCTTTTTTCCTGGCTCTATTCCATTTTGTGTAAATCTGCAGCTTCACTATTGCTATTACGTTTTAAAGACAAAAACAGGCGTTTCTTTTAGACAGACTAATGGTTGTTTGATTAATTTTGTTAGTTGGAATGTTAAATCCCTTAACCATACTGTAAAGAGGAAAAAAGTCCTCATTCATTTGCAACACCTCAAAGCTGATATTGCTTTTCTTCAAGAGACCCATTTACGCACATGTGACCAACCTAAATTAAGGGAGGGGTGGATCGGACAAGTATATCACTCCAACTTCCGCTCAAAGGCGAGGGGGGCTGCTATCCTGATTAATAAAAACTTACCATTTGTAGCAACTACTGTAGATGCAGATACTGCTGGCCGCTATATTATTGTAGTTGGGCAAGTATACGGGCTCCCACTTATTCTAGCCAATGTGTATGCACCCAATTGGGATGATGAAGGTTTTTTCGTTAACTTTCTGTCTCGGATCCCAAATATGACAACCCACCACCTTATCATAGGAGGTGATATAAACTGTGTTCTTTCCACTGTGTTAGATCGCAGTTCCCCCCAAAAAACGCCCAAATCCAAATCAGCAAAAGTGATACAAAGTTTCCTGGAGGCTTATGGATTGGCAGATGTTTGGCGTTTTCGAAATCCTACTACAAGAAAATACTCATTTTATTCTCCAGTACATTATACTTTTTCACGCATAGATTATTTTCTTGTAGATAAAAGGCTTCTGCCTCTTGTAACAGATTCGGATTATAAAGCCATAGTGATATCAGAACACTCTCCACTGACTCTGTCAATCCATATCCCCAGTGCAGGGCCTAACTATCGTCCTTGGAGATTTAACTCCTCACTTCTGTCAGATGAGAAGTTTGTGAGCTTTATGAGTTCAGAGATAGAGTTTTTTTTAAATGTCAATCAAACTCCAGGTATGTCACCTTCTACAGTTTGGGAATCCTTAAAGGCATATTTAAGGGGGCAGATTATTTCTTTTTGTGCAAAACAAAATAAGGAGACCAGGGAACAATTTACAAAATTAGCAGATAAGATAAAGAAATTGGATTCAATATGCAGTGTGTCACCTACACCAACCATACTTAAACAACGCTTATTATTACAAGCGGAATATAATTTAATTTCGACGAAACAAGCAGAATATCTGGTTTTAAAATCACGCTCCTCATTTTATGAGCACGGGGAAAAAACGGGTAGACTTTTGGCCAATCTGTTGCGCCAGCGCTCGGCTAAACAAGCTATACCTGAAATAAAAAATGATCATGGTATCAAGTGTACTGATAATTTAACTATCAATAGCTGTTTCCTACACTATTATAAATTACTATATACTGCTCCTTCAACTGTTGACACCTCGACATTAGAGGCCTTTTTTCAAAATTTAGGTATTCCTACAATTAGTGCAGATACAGCATTACAATTAGATGAGTCTATATCTGATACAGAAATAGCCCTAGCAATCCAAAGTATGCAATCTGGTAAATCACCTGGACCAGACGGATATCCTTCAGAATTTTTTAAAACCTTTTCCAGTCAGCTCTCTCCTCTGTTGGCGTCAGTTTTCCGAGAAAGCTTTTCTTCTGGTTCATTACCTCCAACTATGCGGCAAGCAGTTATATCCTTAATTTTAAAGAAAGAAAAGAATCCTCTTGACTGTAGTTCATATCGTCCAATTTCATTGTTGAATACGGATACGAAAATCTTAGCAAAAGTTTTGGCCCGCCGTCTGGAGAAAGTTATGCATTGTGTTATTTCACCTGATCAAACAGTCTTCATAAAAAACAGATATTCTTTTTTTAATATTAGGCGCCTGTTCAATGTTATCTATAACCCATCTCTATCTGACACTTTGGAAACAATTATTTCCCTAGACGCGGAAAAAGCATTTGATCGAGTGAATTGGGATTTTCTTTTTTACACTCTTGGTAAATTTGGTTTCGGCCCTAAATTTATATCATGGATAAAAGTGCTATACTCATCCCCACTGGCTGCCGTTTGGACAAATAACAACTTATCCCCTTTCTTTGAGCTTCAGCGTGGTACTAGACAGGGGTGTCCTTTGTCACCTCTTCTCTTTGCTGTGGCTATTGAACCATTGGCTATCGCATTAAGGGAAAATGCCAATATTAAAGGTATCTCTCGTGGGGGAGTGGAACACAAAGTTTCCCTGTATGCTGACGATATGCTGCTTTTCATATCCGATCCTCCCCATAGCCTACCAAAACTCGTGGATTTACTGAAAGACTTTGGTGAAATATCTGGCTACAAGGTTAATCTACAAAAAAGTGAAATGATGCCAATTAAAAACAATATAGCACAGTTTCCTGATTTAACCCCCTTTAAGATTAGTCCCAGAAAAATCAAATATCTAGGAGTTTGGGTAACACACAACCATGCAGATCTATACAAGGCGAATTATCAGGTTCTACTTTCCAAAACAAAATTAGACCTTGAAAGATGGGACTTGCTACCTCTCTCTTTGGGCGGAAGAATAAACACAATTAAAATGAATCTGTTTCCAAAATTCCTGTACCTATTTCAGTGTCTTCCAATCTTTTTAACAAAATCTTTTTTCAATAACTTAAGTAGTCAGATTTCTATCTATCTTTTCTATCTATATTTATTTGGAATAAAAAACAACCACGTATTAAACAAAGTATCCTACAGAGGCCCAGTGAATCGGGAGGAATGGCACTTCCAAACTTTCTTTATTATTACTGGGCTGCTAATGTAAGGGCAATGTTATTCTGGGCGCAGTATGCAGTCAACCCTCCCGTCTGGGTGGCTATAGAGGAAGCATCCATGGGATCAATATCTCTCTCATCATTATTATGTGCTAAATTGCCACAAAAACAACCCACATCTTCTTTTACCTCAAACCCACTAGTTATACACTCAGTTAAAATTTGGAATCAGTTTCGGCGTCATTTTAAGCTTACTGATCTGTCCTTGATAGCACCATTAAATGGACATTGTATGTTTGCTCCGTCTTACACGGATAATGCTTTTGGGGTTTGGTTTAAGTGTGGTATTGTGTCATTATACGATCTTTACATTGACAATATCTTTGGCTCATTTGAACAACTTGTACAAAAGTTTAACATTCCCAGGACACATTTTTGTAGATATCTACAGCTGAGGAATTTCATTTCCTGTAACTCTGACTCCTACCCTTTGTCTCCTTCTCCATCCCTTTTAGATTCTGTTTATAGCTGTAAACCAGATGCCAAACAGATGATTAGTGCTGTATACAAGTTATTAAACAGAAGTAACTCAGCCACATTAGATACACTTAAAAGCAAATGGGAAAATGATATAAAAGAACAAATTTCAGATAAACTGTGGCAAAAGATAATACATAGAATTTACTCATCATCAGTTTGCCTCAAACATACAGTCATTCAGTTTAAAATTGTTCACCGGCTTCACTGGTCCAAGGTAAAACTGGCAAGGATTAGAGAGGACTTTGATCCCACATGTGACCGATGTAAGCAGGAACCAGCTACGCTACTACATATGTTCTGGACATGCCCAAAGCTATACAATTTTTGGAGTTTTATTTTTGATACCTTGTCAAAAATTTGCCAAATAACATTAAAACCATCCCCATTTATTGCACTTTTTGGTGTTGACTCAAGTGGTGTCCGCTTGAATGACGCCAAGGCCAATATGATTGCCTTTAGCTCCTTTCTCGCTAGGAGACTGATCCTGTTTAGATGGAAGGAGTCGTCGCCACCAGTGGGTACTCACTGGATTAAAGAGGTCTTGTATTTTCTTCATCTAGAAAAGATTCGCTATTCTATAAAGGGATCCACTCAGAAATTTTATGATACCTGGCAACCATTTATAAGCCATTTTGAAAATATAGATGCAAATCAATTAGATCTGTAATAAAATATTGCTTTTTTAGTCTTTGTTTCTAATACTTTCCTTCTCTTCCATTTCTGTTTGATGTGCAATTTATTTCATTTTTTTTTTCCCTTTTTTCTGCTGGCTGGCTTTTTTTTTGTGTGTGTGTGGGGTGGGGGGTGGGGTACAGTTAGAAAAAAAAATAGTGTACAATGTATGTATATATATATGTAACTTGTTAATATTCTGAATAAAAAAAGACTTTGATCAGAATCATAAATCATAAAAACAACTAAAATTTGCTTTTCTTGACAGTTAGTAGAACAATAAGCGTAGCTCAGAGGTTAAGGTGTTGGACTACTGATCAGAAGGTCCCATGGTCCAAGTTGCCTCTGTTGGGCCCTTAACCATCAACTGCTCAGATGTATAATAAGGTTAAAAAATTTAAGTCACTCTGGATAAGGCTATCTGCCAAATGTTGTAAAAAAAATTATTCTGTAAAATTGCTTTGTGACAAAAGTATTGTTAGAATTGCTATACAAACAAAACTGAACTGAATTTTGAGCAATTTTTTGCTCTGTGGGGTGGATGTTCACAAGTGTGTTATCTTGGCCTTGATTTTCTACTTACACTTATTTGCATGTCGTCACCTACTGTAATGTAGTAGGTACTGCACACAGGAACGCTTTGCTAGTTTGAAATAGAGAATGGCTTTTTACATTTTTTTAAATTAATTTTGGCTAAAGGTGTTATTCAAAGTAAAAATAAACAAATAAAGGCTACCTTCTGACACCAGGTCAATACTTAAGTTAGTGCTTTAACACGTCCTGTCAAAGAGTCATTTTAATTAACTCAAACACACTGACCAGGGTGAGTAAGCCTAGAAAATCTAGTTATTTACCTGTATTATTTACAACACCCTATTTACTTCTAAAAGAAAATATTAAATGAACAAAAAAAAGAAGAAATAAAAAAGGAGAATGTTCGAATATATAGAAATATATGTTCTAATGCCCTACAGAGTGAGTAAAATGTAACATGGTAAAAAAAGAGAAAAAAAAAAAGAAGATTTAATTTAAAGAGTAAAGAATCTTGTGTGAATTTTATAAAATAAAGGTTTTGGTTGTATATTTGTTGGTGTATGAATGCTCCCCTCCAGTGGCTGTTAATGGTACTGCGGATGTAGTATTTTGGCCCTCTTTTCTTTCCGTACCTCAGCAGAATTGAGTATCAACGCTGTGGTCATGTGTATATCTGCAGTCCATTGTCAGCCAACCTGTTTTGTACCTCTTTATCTGTTAAAAAGAACTGAGTATCAACGCTGTGGATTTGAGTTGCACTGCTGTGGATAAAGCGGAGTTAAAGAGATCCCACGTGTGAGCGTGTCTTTCCACATCCGTTACACTGGTGCCGTGACTTCTTCGGATTCTTTGATCAGCTCGACGCAGATCGACTGTGGTTGCTGTGTACGTGTGAAGTTTGCCGGTGGCCCAAGTCTTCAACACAGTGAGCACGTCAAGTTCGTCAGTAGTTCAAGTTTTAGATACTACGGATGAGGACAGTATATACATACTCACACAAAGTGATAGAGACAATACATTTGTTTTTCACATTTACACAACGCATGGACACACGAAATATGGCTTTGACTATCATCATGTTTAGGATTTAATTTCATATAGTCAGAAAACTTATAGTTGGTATTGAATTATTATTATTATTTTTTTTTTCTTGTTTTTGGGTTTTTTTTTTTTTTTTTTACATTATTTCTCATGCATATTTTTCTGATCGTATAATGGCTGAAAAATATGAGTGTGATGGTGACTTTGATGTAACAAGTTATGGTAACAGAGGTCGAGGTACATGGTTATTTGATAGTCCAGAAGGTGGTATTTTTAGTGACGGTGTCAGCCGGGAGGTGGGACGACCACAGGTGCATGCTGGCAACGGTAGGGGTATCGGGATATGTCAGTCCATGGGTGGAACTCCTGTTGGGCGGGTTCCTGGTGAGGGTCCGTACACTTGGACACCTGGAGTTGATAGAGTCGCGTTTGATCACCTCACAGATATGGTAGGGCAGTTAGGTTCACATATTGGTGAGTCAATAGTTGCAAAACTAGTTTCTGCTGGAGTAGTCAATGTAAATGCTGAGAGCCAAACCAATTCACCAAGTCACACTCAGACCCCTACACGCACAGAACAATGCACACATACATTTATGACACCACGAGTAACAGTGCATATGAAGTCAGAGAATGACACATTTAGGGGTGACGACTCTGATAAGTACGCCATTGAAGAGTGGGTAGACAGGACAAAAGCTTGCTTAAGAAAACAAATGTGTCCCATTCAAGAACAAGCCGAGGAGATAATGAGTAGACTTACTGGAAAGGGAAAGGACGTTGTTAAAGTCAGTCTGCGTAGTGATTCTACGCTCAACGTCAGACAGAACCCTGATTTAATTTATGGAATTCTCATGCAGTACTTTAGTGAAGCGCCCTTCTGTTTACCACTTGCAGACTTTTATGCCACTATCCCCAGAGCTAAAGAGAATCCTGTAGACTACTGGATCCGACTGAACAAAGCAGCTGATTTAGCAAATGAGGGACTAAGAAGACAAGGCAAGTGTTTAGATAACATAGGAGAGGAGGTAACAAGGATGTTTATTAAATTCTGTCCTGATCCCAGTTTAGCAAACATATTTAGATGCAAGCCTATTCAAGAATGGAGTGCGAAAGAAATACAGAGCAGAATTGATGACTATCAGAGAGAATTCAGGAGCCGGGGAAATGCCGGTGTGAACCTACAGAGCCACTCAACTACAGTGTTCAGCAGCGAACCAGGTCTGAATGATAGCCCCAAGGCGGGGTTGCCAGCTTTTCCAATGCGATCATTCTGCACTTTACCCAGCGCTCAAGTATGTCGCCAGCCAGAGTCTACATCAATGCCCAGTCAGGGACAGCATCAGCCTTCCTCCTGCCCATCTCCAATGATATCTCAAAACACACAACAGGCTGACAGTCAAGTGCTAACTCGTATGATGGAAATGATGGAGCAGCTGATGGACAGGGTGCAATTGCGTGATGTTTCCAGCCCCAGACGTGACTCTAGACAACGACGCAACTTTGTCAGAACTGCATGTCGGGTCTGTAACGACAACAAACATACCACGGTGACACATTGCATGACAGACAGATTGTGTTTAGCATGCTTCTTCCCAGGGCACACAAAAAAAGAATGTCCTAAACAACCCTCTGCCCAGGCACAACATGAGGGAAACTAGCAGACCCGTATTTGGAGGGAGGACATGCGGGTCATCATTACTGTAACTCCCAAGTTGTTGATGATTGTGAGAATGTTTATCAGTCAGCCAAAGTAAACTGTGATCAATCAGAATTTATTTATCAGAACACACACGTTGTGGGTGGACGAGACAGCCTCTTCTACACTCCTGTGAAGATTGGAGAAATGGTCACGCTAAATGCAATGTTGGACAGTGGTTCGATGGCCTGTACTATAAATGAATCTGCTGAAATGGCTCTGAGATCAGCTGGGGCAGTGAATGAATGTGATAAAGTCGTTGTTGATGTCACCCTGGTAGGCTGTGGAGGGCAGCATGTCAAACCAAGATCATCATTCAATCTTGCCATGGAGGTGTATGGTATAAAAATTATAGTTCCTACATTAGTAGTTCCCGGACAACATGATGAGTTAATACTTGGGACTAATGTTATTAAGCACATTCTTAGATATTTCAAAATAAGTGAGGGATATTGGCAAGCAGTGTCTAAACCAACATCTTCAAACCCTGAGTGCGAAAGCTTCTTGTCAATGCTTGCGGGATTGAACCGTTGGAGAGGAGAGGAGATCCCTGAAAAGATAGGGACAGTACGATGCAACTCAGCTGTCCATCTGGAGCCAGGTTGTGAGTACTTAGTATGGGGGAAGTTGCCCAAATCTGCTGTTGTCTCTCCTGGAAGTGCAGTCATGATTGAGCCTACATCATCTCACTCTGGTCCCAGAGGTGTCATGGTGGCTAGACTGATCACATCACTATGGGGAGATGGATGGGTCCCCTTGAAGCTTATTAAGACATTAGGCAGGCCAGTGTTATTAAAGAGGAATGCAAAAATTGCAGACCTCTATCCATGCATTGCACTTGAAGATTTTGATCACACTAATATTGCCACTCCTCTGCTGGTAAATTGCTCAGTAAGGTTGTCGGATGGAGTAGCTGATGCTCCACCCGTGACTGAACGACTTAAGTCAGTCGGTCTGGATACTCTTGACATTGATTCATGTGACATCTCAGATGCATGTAAGCAGCGGCTGGTAAACATGATTATGAGCTATGAAGATGTATTTTCACATAGCCATCTTGATTGCGGGGAAGCAAAGAGCTTTGTACACAGGATACATCTCTCAGACACCAGACCATTCAGGCTTCCATTTAGACGAGTAGCACCCAGCCAGTATCAAAAACTGCGGCAGGTGTTGACCAAAATGGAGGAGAAAGAGATAATTAGGCGATCTACCAGTGAGTACGCCTCTCCTCTTGTTTTGGTCTGAAAGAAAAATGGGGACTTGCGTGTATGCACAGATTTCCGCTGGCTGAAACAGAGAACACTGAAGGACGCGCACCCTCTTCCACATCAAGCGGATTGTTTAGCAGCACTGGGCGGAAATGCTTTATTTAGCACGATGGATCTAACTTCCGGATTTTATAACATGCCGCTGCACGAAGACGATCGCAAGTTCACAGCTTTTACAACGCCCATGGGTCTCTTCGAGTACAATCGTCTGCCCCAGGGCCTCTGCAACAGTCCTGGCAGCTTTATGCGTATGATGACCAGCATATTTGGAGATGAAAACTTCCTCAGTCTCCTGTGTTACCTGGATGACCTAATTGTCTTCGGTCCAGATGAAACTACTGCTCTCAATCGCTTAGAAATGGTGTTTGGTAGACTCCGTGCATACAATCTTAAGCTGGCTCCAAAAAAATGTCACTTGATGAGGAAATCGGTGAAGTTCCTCGGCCATATAATTGATCAGACAGGGGTTTCCACAGACCCAAGCAAAGTTGAGAGCATCTCTAAGATGAGCAGTTTGGATTTGATGGAGCTGGATGGGGTTACCCCTTCCCAGAAAAAAATAAGATCATTCTTGGGAATGGTGAATTACTACCAGCACTTCATTCCAAACTATTCAGCTGTAGCAAAGCCTCTTTTTAGTCTACTAAAGGGCCAGAAGGCAAGTGGGAGGAATCTGGGTAAGCGGGGTCATGTTCACCAGAACAGAAGGCTGAAACTCAGTGACTGGACGGAAGCACAAGAACAAGCTGTTGAGAGGTTGAAAACATTGTTGGGCGAGAGCGTTGTCCTTGCTCATCCAGATTTTAAATCGCCCTTTCGTACTGGCGACGGATGCGTCCTTAGATGGTATTGGGGCTGTGCTCTCAGGTCCCAGAGGGGGAAATGAAAGCCAGGCCTGTAGCCTTCGCCAGTAAGTCGCTTTCTCGATCGCAGCAAAACAATCCAGCGCATCGTTTGGAGTTTTTGGCCTTAAAATGGTCAATATGCGATAAGTTCAGTCATTGGCTCAAGGGCCATGAATTTACTGTCTTGACTGACAATAATCCCTTAGCCCATATACTTACAAAACCCAAACTTGATTGCTGCGAACAACGCTGGGTGGCTAAATTGGCGAACTACGATTTTAACATCAAGTATGTGCCTGGTCCCCAAAACACTGTCACAGATGCCCTAAGTCGGGTCCCATTTGTCAAAACTGACGTCAAGCAGAGATTGCTCAAAGAGTCATATGCTTCTAGCTGACTCCAAAGGAATGTCAACAAGTTCGGTGCAGGACGCCTTCAAACGTGCAAGTGATTCGGACAAGAACCAGACTGTCCTTAATATGAGTCAGTTGTATAAACACAACATCCAACAAATTGATGAACTATTGTTAATTCCTTCTGCAGAGGTCTCTGCCACATTGGATTCACATGCTGAGTGCGACATGGGTGCCAGAGCACGAGCTATGACAGTCATCGATCACCTGCCTCAAGTCATGTCTGTTGGGCAGGACGCTCTTCCGGCGTATTCAGAACGGGAGCTGCGTGAAAAACAACACCATGATAATCATTTGTCAAGAGTTTTGTATTATGTCGAACGCCAACGTAGACCTTCCAGAAGAGAAAGGGCAAAGGAATCCATGATTGTCATTCGATATCTGAAGCACTGGGAGAAACTCGTTGTCCGAAATGGTGTGTTGTACCGAGTGTCATGTGACCATCTGTCAAGGATCAAACGTCATCAGTATGTTGTCCCAGAGTCTCTAGTAAATGTGATTCTAAAAGGAATTCATGATGACTGTGGCCATCAAGGTCAGTCCCGTACTATTAGTCTTGCAAGGCAGCGGTTCTTTTGGATGAACATGGATCGCACTGTAAGGGACTACGTGCATAGATGCTACCGCTGCACTGTAAGCAAAACTATGGATCCTTCTGGGAGAGCCCCCTTGGAAAACATCTCAACAAGTAGACCATTAGAGCTTGTCTGCATAGACTTCTGGTCAGCAGAAGATTCCAGTAACAAGACTGTTGATGTCTTGGTAGTGACTGACCATTTCACAAGACTGGCACAAGCTTTTGTGTGTAGAGACCAGTCTGCCAAACAAGTTGCCAGGGTCTTATGGGATAGGTACTTCTGGGTTTATGGCCTTCCAGAACGAATTCATAGTGACCAAGGGCCATGTTTTAAAAGCAAGTTGATTCGAGAGCTTCTAAGGGTTTCTGGGGTGCACAAGTCACATACAACGCCTTATCACCCGATGGGTAATGGGAGCGTGGAACGCTTTAACAGAACCCTTGGAAATATGATACGAGTTTTGTCACCAGATGTGAAAAGAGATTGGCCTAGACGCCTACAGACACTGACTTTTCTGTAAAACTGCACAATACATAAAACGACGGGTTACGCCCCCTTTTATTTGATGTTTGGGCGCGTGCCTCGTCTGCCCATTGATGCTCTTTTTCGTTCAGTTTTAAATGATCCAGCTGTAACCAGCTGTGACAAGTTTGTGACCACTTTAGTCAAAGATCTGAAAGAAGCACAGTTTATTGCACAAAAACATGTGACAAAAGAACAGAAAAGGCATGCAGAGCTGTACAACCAGAGAGTGAAAGGACTAGATATCGGAATAGGTGATCAAGTGCTCTTGGCAAATAAAACCGAAAGGGGAAAAAGGAAAGTGGCTGACAGGTGGGAGTCGACAGTTTATACTGTTGTGGATCGTAAACCAGACACTCATACTTACAGGATCTGTAATCCATCTACTGGTCAGGAAAAAGTGGTTCATCGAAACCTGTTGATGCTAGTAAATTTCCTACCAGTAAATGTAGAGAACTCCCTGTCTGGTCACCTTTCAGAGGCATCCAAGTCTTGTCAGAGTCTGCCTTCAGTCCTTTCATCGTGTGCAGTGGAGGATGGATCTTTGGGAAGAGACGCAGGACTGTCAGAGTATGTGGAGGATGGCTGCAGTAGTGTTACGATGGAAGGATCAGTAATGGCAGGAAGCAAGTCGCTATCAAGATGTGATGATGTTGGCATTGGCCATGAGAACGATTCTGTGTCAGTCCAGGACTCTGGTGCCAGAGAAAGAACTATTGGTTGGGTTTCGGACCTGCCTGACAGATGCGTTCAAAGCGAGTCTGATCGAACCCTAAGTGGAATTCTGCCGGTTCCCTCAACTAAGGTCACTACTGCTGCAGCAGAAAGTCACCAATCTGAATCGCCAAGAGATGTAAGACTGTCTGCGTCTGGTGACATTGGAAGTGACAGGTCAGATTCGCATGATTCAGAAGCAGAGACGATTCTGTCTGCCCAGCCGCACTTACAGGCTTCTGCTAATACATATGCAGCTGACACTAGGAATGCACCATCAAGTACTAGCGCAGTCAGACAGGTCAGGACTCGTTTTGGTCGCATTATTAGACCTGTTGACAGGTTAATACATGTTATGTCAGCACAAGATATGGTTAAGGACACAAAACATAGTGTTCAAGCTGTTTGTAAGTCAGTACTTAGGGCCTTTTCTGCTTAGATGTCATATTTGATTTCATGTCTCTTAGTATGTTAGTTTGAAATTTGTTTAAATAGTATTTTATTATTAAGTTTGGTTTAAAAAAAAAAAAAAATCTATAAAATGTTAAGCAAGGTTAAGAATGGAAGGATGTTGTGGAATGTATGTAGATGTTCTACTGTCAGTGGCTGGTGGGGGAGCTTGGCGCTACTCTCCTATCACTTCATCCTTATGGGATAATTGTATTTTTAACAATAGGAACTCCTTTCATGTTGTGTACTTCTTTACTGAGAACTAAGGAGATATTCTGTTACCACTCCACTTATGATACATTTATTTTATGTAATTCAGAGGGGGTGGATGTAACATGGTAAAAAAAGAGAAAAAAAAAGAAGATTTAATTTAAAGAGTAAAGAATCTTGTGTGAATTTCATAAAATAAAGGTTTTGGTTGTATATTTGTTGGTGTATGAATGCTCCCCTCCAGTGGCTGTTAATGGTACTGCGGATGTAGTATTTTGGCCCTCTTTTCTTTCCGTACCTCAGCAGAACTGAGTATCAACGCTGTGGTCATGTGTATAACTGCAGTCCATTGTCAGCCAACCTGTTTTGTACCTCTTTATCTGTTAAAAAGAACTGAGTATCAACGCTGTGGATTTGAGTTGCACTGCTGTGGATAAAGAGGAGTTAAAGAGATCCCACGTGTGAGCGTGTCTTTCCACATCCGTTACATAAACAGCACTATGTTTCAGCCTGTGTAGCGGAATCATAGGATAGAATATCATAGGAAGTAGAAGCCTATTTAGGACTGAGCCACTGTTAGCCGAGTGTAACTTACCTTAAGCATTACAAAATATTGGAATGTAAAGATAATTAGTGGAGTCGGAGAGCTCAGCTCATCAATCAGCAATACTGCAGCACGGCTTCTTCTGCTTCTGGGAATGTGTGGAGGAACACTTTTATTCTTTTATTCATATTTATTTCTTATTTGTAAAATTTAACTCTCTTTTAGGGTCAATGGCAGTCGTATAATGCATTTCACTACATTTCGTACTGTGTATGTTTGTGTATGTGACAAATAAAATTTGAATTTGAACGATTGAAACGCTCAAAGTGACAACTACTGGAGGATTAGTGCACTCACATGGAAATTTTAAATGATACAGTGGAACCTTGGATTACAAGCGTAATTCGTTCCGGAAGTGGGCTCATATTTCAAAACACTCGTAAACCAAATAGATATATAATAGAAACTCAAATTATTCGTTCCAAAGCCCCCAAAATAAATATATAAAAATAATTAACACAAAATATAAAGTAAAAATAAAACAAAACAATCTGTAATTTACCTTTAAAAAAAGTAAAAATAAATCCTGAAAAATAAGTGTTTCCGTGACGCTTGGCGTCAAAACAAGAAGCACATGCGTGATACATGATACTCGGTACTCGTAAACCGAGATTTGTTCGTTTTCCAAGTCAAAATTTATTAAAAATCTTTGTTCGTCTTGCAGAACACTCACAAACCTCATTATTCGCAATCCGAGGTTTCACTGTAGTTAGGTTTTTTTCAGTCTGTCTTAGGCTATGTTCACATTACACTCCTAAAGTAAGACTTAAATTTTTAGGCTAATGTAAACCAGATCTTTTTACAAATTTTTTAAAAGGGCTGTCTGTATGCGAAAATATATATATATTTTTCAGATCGGATCCGAGTCACTTTTATATGTGGCCCTGGATCAGATATGCACACACCTCACCCTCTGGTGCTTCTTATTGGAGCCCCCTTTCACCCTCTCTTCAGATCATGCCTTGCTTCAGGAGATCACTTGTTGGTATCTGATGCCAATGATCTGGGGTTGCTTCAGTTGTTTAGGTCTAGGCTCAGCTACGTTATGTGGCAATAAAATGAAATCAGCTGGCAACCTGAATGTACTGAATGAGAACAAGAATAACCCTTTCACAACATCTAGACAAGTGAAGAAGACTATTGAGAAGGTAGACATGTTATTGTCAAGTGATGGCTTTGTGAAGCAAATACAGTTGCTTTCCAACAAGGTGCAAACCACTTGTAACACTCAAGAACAGAGAGGTCAGATAAGACTCTGCTAGAAATCTTTGTCAGAGTTTTTCTTTAGTGTTCCATTAACCTTTAAACCAAAGCAACTTCATGCCAAGACGTCAGATGCCTAAACGTAAATACTTCCATACAGATAAACTACTGAGCATTTAGGAAAAAAACCTTGAAAGGATTTACTATACAAAACAAAATAATGATCCACAATGTACATGAAGTACAAACAAAGAAAACTTAAAAGCAAAAAATTCCTCCCACACTTTCCGAATTTACTAATGTTGATAACATTATATAAATAATTATAAAATATTATTAAAGTAACATTGTTTAATACAATAACATGATTTTATAAAGCATCCACGCATTTACACATTTTTTAAATACCCAATTCAATTATAACTTTTACATTTAAAACATGTTTATACACAATTAATGAATCGTTGAACACTTGTTCAAATAAAATCTAATCATGATCTGATCTAAGTAATGTAACTCTTGCAATATGAACTAAAATCAAAATTAAACATCACCATGATATATAGCATCACCTATCAAAGAAATAGTACTCACTACACTTTTAAATGCAATTAAGTGTTAATTTACCATAATTATTTTTAACAATACATACAACTTCTAACCCTTTTAAAGTTTTCCTAAAGGCACCAGAATATTTTACAAAAAGGGGGGGGGGGGGGGATGTTATTGAATATAGCCAAAAAAAAAAAAAAAAAAGGCATTTTGGGAATAAATTTCAGCAGTGGTGTTTCAAACGGTTAAGGCTGTAAGTTACTGATTGAAGGGGTGGGGGTCAACTGTGGAGCCCATGAGCAAGGCCATTACCTCCATCAGCTCTACGGAACGCTATATCCTGGCTGACCCCAGCTTCCTAACTGAGATATGTGAAAAAACTATTTCACTGTTCTTTAAGGTACATGTGATGAAAAATGTATTATTATTATTATTATTATTATTAATTGCATGACCATAAGTGATTTTTTTTTTATCTGAAGTGGTAAAAATAAGCATTTGGGATTAAATCCTGCTAGCATTAGAACAGAGGGTATATACGGGTAGTGCTTCTTTATTTTTAATTGTGTGAATAAGCCCTAAAAAAGATCTTTATGTCCTAAAACCCTTGCCACACTCAGCATGGTGATACACTGCTGCCAGTGTGAATGCACTGGTGACTCTGGAATCTATCCTTTCGGGTAAAACCCTTCCCACAGTCTAAGCACTGATATGGCTTCTCTCCAGTGTGAAGAAGCTGGTGCTGCTTGAGGCTGCTTAATTTACTAAAACACTTCACACACACTGAGCAGTAATAGGGTTTTTCCCCAGTGTGAACACGTTGGTGTGTTTGGAGTATGGTCTTTCGATTAAACGTCATTCCACATTCTGCACACTGGTACGGTCTCTCTCCTGTGTGAATTCGCTGATGATTTGTCAGATCACTTTTCATAGTAAAACTCATACTACACTGCAAGCACTGATATGGCTTCTCTCCTGTGTGAATGCGCTGGTGTCTTATGAGAACACTACTAGTAGTAAAACTCTTCCCACACTGCAAGCACTGGTATGGCTTCTCTCCTGTGTGAATGCGCTGGTGTATTGAGAGACTATGTTTCATAGCAAAACCTTTCCCACACTGTGAGCACTTATATGGCTTCTCTCCTGTATGAGAGCGCTGATGTGTTTTGAGAATACTGCTTGTAACAAAACTCTTTCCACAGTGTAAGCACTGATGCGGCTTGTGTCCTGTGTGAACGTGCTGGTGGTCTTTAAGTTGAGTATTTGTAAGGAAACGCTTGCCACAATCTGAGCACTGGTACGGTTTCTCTCCTGTGTGAATTCGCTGGTGTTCTTTGAGTTTAGCATTCTCCCTAAATCTCTTCCCACAAAATGTGCACTGATATGGCTTCTCTCCTGTGTGAAGAAGCTGGTGTCGTTTGAGTTTAGCATTCTCCGTAAAACTCTTCCCACAGTGTGAGCACTGATACGGCTTCTCTCCTGTGTGAAGAAGCTGGTGTCGTTTCAGTTTAGCATTTTTCATAAAACCCCTCCCACAGTCTGTGCACTGATACGGCTTCTCTCCTGTGTGAAGAAGCTGGTGTCGTTTGAGCTTGGTTAGAGTACTAAAGCTCTTCCCACACTCTGAGCAGTTATAGGGTTTCTCTCCAGTGTGAATACATTGGTGTAACTGGAGTCGATTGAAAGTTTTCTCACATTCCAAACACTGATATGATTTTTCTCCTGTGTGGCTGGACTGCTGGTTTTGGAGGTATCTCTGGCTATTAAAATTCTTGCCACACCCTGAGCACTGGTACGGCATTTGGAGAGTAAACCTTTGTGTAAAACTCATGTCACAATCTGAGCAATGATCTGTGTGAACAAGCTGGGGTTTGTTAAGATTAACCTTTAAGATAAAATTCTTCCCACACTGTAAGCACTGGTGTGACTTTTCTCCTCTATGAATATACTGGTGTTGTTGTACATCATCACTCATTCCACATTCTGGGCATTGATATAAATTTTGTCTTGTGTGAAATTGCTGTTGGTTTTTAAGATTTCTTGATTCACTTAAACTTTCCCCACTGAGTCTGTGAGAGGTGTTAGTGTGGAAAGTACCAAATAAACTTTGGGGACTGGAGCTCTCTATAGGCATCGGAACTTCTAATATTATCTCTTCTGATTTCATCAAAGCTGGATTTCCTGTGGAGTGAAATATAACATATGAATGAAAACAGACTACAGAAGACAGGACACCACTCACTGGTAACAGAAAAATAATAAAAGATAAATAAACACTGAAATTCAGAGCTACTCAAAATGCTTTTGTTTGGAAACTGACTGGTGCATTCTGGAGGGAATTTCTTTTTAAGTGTCATGACATCAAATCACATTGGTTTGTTTAAAATGACTGATTTGGATCAGTCACTGTACCATGTCACACTCCACTGTTTAGTGGAAATGTGCCACATATGTACAGTCGTGGCCAAAAGTTGAGAATGACACAAGTATTAGTTTTCACAAAGTTTGCTGCTAAACTGCTTTTAGATCTTTGTTTCAGTTGTTTCTGTGATGTACTGAAATATAATTACAAGCACTTCATACATGTCAAAGGCTTTTATCGACAATTACATGACATTTATGCAAAGAGTCAGTATTTGCAGTGTTGGCTCTTCTTTTTCAGGACCTCTGCAATTCGACTGGGCATGCTCTCAATCAACTTCTGGGCCAAATCCTGACTGACAGCAACTCATTCTTTCATAATCACTTCTTGGAGTTTGTCAGAATTAGTGGGTTTTTGTTTGTCCACCCGCCTCTTGAGGATTGACCACAAGTTCTCAATGGGATTAAGATTTGGGGAGTTTCCAGGCCATGGGCCCAAAATTTCAACGTTTTGGTCCCCGAGCCACTTCGTTATCACTTTTGCCTTATGGCACGGTGCTCCATCGTGCTGGAAAATGCATTGTTCTTCACCAAACTGTTGTTGGATTGTTGGAAGAAGTTGCTGTTGGAGGGTGTTTTGGTACCATTCCTTATTCATGGCTGTGTTTTTGGGCAAAATTGTGAGTGAGCCCACTCCCTTGGATGAGAAGCAACCCCACACATGAATGGTCTCAGGATGCTTTACTGTTGGCATGACACAGGACTGATGGTAGCACTCACCTTTTCTTCTCCGGACAAGCCTTTTTCCAGAGGCCCCAAACAATCAGAAAGAGGCTTCAGTTCGTTGGAGAATATGACTTTGCCCCAGTCCTCAGCAGTCCGTTCACCATACTTTCTGCAGAAGATCAATCTGTCCCTGATGTTTTTTTTGGAGAGAAGTGGCTTCTTTGCTGCCCTTCTTGACACCAGGCCATCTTCCAAAAGTCTTTGCCTCCCTGTAGGTGCAGATGCGCTCACACCTGCCTGCTGCCATTCCTGAGCAAGCTCTGCACTGGTGGCACTTCGATCCCGCAATCCTCTTTAGGAGACGATCATGGTGCTTGCTGGACTTTCTCAGACGCCCTGAAGCCATCTTAACAAGAATTGAACCTCTTTCTTTGAAGTTCTTGATGCTATAAATTGTTGATTTAGGTGCAATCTTAGTAGCAATAACCTTGTCTGTGAAGCCATTTTTATGCAACGCAATGATGGCTGCACGCGTTTCTTTGCAGGTCACCATGGTTAACAATGGAAGAATTTCAAGCATCACCCTCCTTTTAACATGTAAAGTCCGCCATTCTAACCCTATCAGCCTGACATAATGATCTCCAGCCTTGTGTTCATCAACATTCTCACCTGAGTTAACAAGACGATTACTGAAATGATCTCAGCAGGTCCTTTAATGACAGCAATGAAATGCAGTGGAAAGGTTTTTTTGGGATTAAGTTAATTTTCATGGCAAAGAAGAACAATGCAATTCATCTGATCACTCTTCATAACATTCTGGAGTATATGCAAATTGCTATTATAAAAACTTAAGCAGCAACTTTTCCAATTTCCAATATTTATGTTATTTTCAAAACTTTTGGCCACGACTGTACACCAGACAGTATTAACATTCTGGTCTAGCTTTCATCCAAAAATACCACCTGGGCTAGACTTATTGGAATACCAAATCTTTTACCAAATTCTTTAGAAGATCAGTGGTATGACTATCTAAAAAAAACATGAAAAAAGAGGGAAGGAAATCTTTATTCAATCCCCGGAAATGGCTTTGATGATGTAAGGATTCTTTCAAAAACTCTATAACCATAATACAACACAGGGACTGCCAGCAGATCCTCCATCCACTGACCTACCAGAAAATCTATTTATTAATGGAGAACACACCAAGTCACCGGGAAAGAAATCAAAGCCGTATGCCTACCACCTGAATAGAAGAAAGCCGTCATTGTGCCAATCTCGAAAAAAGCCGATAATCTAAGGTGCAAAAAATATCATTAAATTAATATCCTCTCGATTTTTGGCATGGCTTTGATGAACATCATTCAATGGAGGCATTAGAAATACAAACAAATTTTTTGAGATTTCTTGAATCAATTAAATCACATTCCTTAAATGTGAACACTGTTAATGACTTTTTTCCCCTTCTCTGTGGGCAGTGTAAGTGTTGAAAGTACCATATGAACTTTGGGGACTGCTCAAGCACTCTTTGGGTCCGGGAATTTCTAATTTAGTCTCCTCTGACTTCACCATAGCTGATGTTCCTGTGAAGGAAAATATAACATATGAAGAAAACAGACATCAAAAGACAAGACACCATTCACTGGCAACTAAAAAGTTATGAAAAATCAATGGACGCTCATGGACGTTGAGTGAACTGGTATGTTTAGATGTCCTCCCCACTCTCATTGATCACTCAGGATTGTTGACAGTGAGGTGATCGGTTGCTTTACATCTCAGGAAGCCCTCATGTCTGTGTTTCCTTCTGGCTTTCCCTTTTAGTTATGCTGTTATAGTTAGTCCTGCCGGAGTCTCTGCTTGCACTCTACAGTAAATATACATTTACATTATATGACTGTGACCAGACCTATCTCTATCCTGCTCTTTCTTTTCCCTCTCTCTTCGCTCTCTCTGTCGAGCTACACATGTCGTTCCTGAGCTGCCAGTGATCCAGACTCCCTCTGCCCTCTGGACCTGTCTGACCCATCCTGGTGCCCCGCTTCTGGTTGGTGATCTCGTCACATGGATGCCCCATGTGTCTCTTTGGGATGCGTCTCGTGTCTGGGGATGGTTCTCTCTACCTAGAAGACTGTTCTGGCCTTGACTGGTGTTGGCTGTTTCTCTGAGGACTTGACTGTTCGATAGTTCAGGACTAGAACTTCCTACAAGTCTACCTGAGTTTTTAATAACTAACTGGACTCCATATTAACATCAATTACCATCAAATGTTATACTGAACTGCCTGCCAACTAACACACAGTATGAATGCAGATCAATTCCTGCTCTCTGTTTTACCCAAATGAGGATGGGTTCCCTGTTGAGTCTGGTTCCTCTAAAGGTTTTTTAATACCATCTCAGGGAGTTTTTTCTTGCCACTGTCGCCCTCGGCTTGCTCACCAGGGACAAACTGACAATTTTGATTTATACACATTTAAATTCCATACAAATTTAATAATTCCTTTGATTGTGTAAAGCTGCTTTGGGACAATGCCAATTGTTAAAAGCGCTATACAAATAAAATTAAATTGTATTGAATGAGTCAGGGGGGAAGAGCTGGGAGGGCAGGTTGATTTTAGTAGTCATGATGACAGAGGTTTGATCTGGGACACATAGACCCTCCATAATGGAGAGCAGTGGTGAGTTTGGTGGTGAGTTTGGTGTTGCGTTTGTCAGTAAGAGTTGTTGGTGTGGGAAGTACCTGATGATATTTGGTGAGTACTGGAGATCTCTATGCGTTCCAAATTCTCACATTTAATCTCTTCTGGATTCATCATAGCTGGATCTCTTGATGTTCTTGCTGAGATGAATTAAACACATGGAGGAACGAAGACAGCAGAACTCTTACCTGGATCAAAAAGAAGCAGACATTGTTTAATATTTTCAAACAAACGGTACAGTTTAATTTAACAATCTAAAATTTAGGAGTAGACATGTACTGTTACTGCACTCCAGAGAAAAACGCATCCAACATGGTATCGTCAGGCGAAAGTGAAATGGTTGTTGCTCTTAAGATTAAGTTGAAAAGCCAAAAAACAAAGCTCCAGAGCTGGACAAATTTCTAACTTATGCTGCACAATTAATCTCATACAAATTGAAATGGCGATATAGACCTGTGCAATTTATTACAGGTAATATACATATAATATTGTTACAGATAATTTATGTAGTTTGTCAATAATCTCTTAATGAGATCATTTGTACCATTATTTGCTGTTAGCTTAGTTAAATAATCGCAGTTTAAATCTCAATGACAATGACAACACCGGAAACACGTTCATCATTTCTGAGCATGACGTGATAAGAGCCTTCAAGAGAGTGAACACCAGAAAAGCAGCAGGGCCAGACGGCATCTCAGGTCTAGTCCTTAGAGCCTGCGCAGATTAGCTAGCACCTGTGTTCACAGAGATATTCAACCTCTTCTTAACCTAGTCAGTAATCCCCACATGCTTTAAAGAATCCATCATTGTTCCTGTCCCAAAGAAAACCCATCCTTCTTCCCTCAACGATTATCACCCTGTTGCCCTGACTTCAGTAGTGAAGAAGTGGTTTAAGCGGCTGGTCAGAGACTTCATCATTTCTTTACTACCTGACACACTGGATCCACTGCAGTTTGCATACCATCCAAACCGCTCTATGGATGATACCATCTCTTATCCCCTCCATTTATCAGTCATTTACCTGGACACTAGAAGGAGGAATTATGTCAAAATGCTCTTTGTCGACTACAGCTCAGCATTTAATACTATAATTCCCTCCACACTCACCACCAAGCTGGAGCACCTGGGACTCAGCCAATCTATGTGTCAGTGGATCTCCAACTTCCTAACTGGCAGACCACAGGCAGTAAGGATGGGCAGAAATGTTTCACACTTACCCCCCAGGGTTGTATTCTGAGCCCTCTGCTGTACTTGACTGTGTAGCTACTAACAACTCAACATCATTAAGTTTGCTGATGACACCGTTGTGGTGGGTCTGATGTCTGACAAGAGATTGGAGGGATTAGAAATCTAAAGAACTGGTGGCAAAGGAACAACCGGAGTCTAAGGTGCTTAGGAACTTCTACTCCTGCACCATAGAGAGTATCCTGATGGGAAACATCTCAACCTGGTTCGGGAACAGCACCATGCAGGACAGACGAGATCTACAGAGGATGGTGCAATCAGAGCGCATCAACCGCACTGAGCTATCTAACCTTTAATCGATCTACAACAAACAGTGCTGGACCAAGGCCAGGAAGATCGTGAAAGACCTCAGCCACCCCAACAATGGACAGTTTTGTCTGTTGTGGTCAGGAAAGTGCTTCCGCTCCCTGAGGGCCAACACAAAGAGACTGAGGAGTTTCCTCCCACAGGTTATAAGGAATCTCAATCACAACACCACATAGGACTTAATACTCCGAGCTGCTTTATCACGACCCACTACATTGATCATATGGCACACATGCACATTTTACACACCACAGAACTGTGTACACATTACACACATTTACACGTTACATATGGCACATTTTGCACACCAGAGTAAATTTTAATCGCAATTTTTTAATTGACTTGGGCACAATCCCCGAGCATGGAACAACTGATCAAAATTAACCTGACTTTGGAGTCAAGGATTCGTGGAAACGGTTTCAGGGCCCTAATGGGAAAATGCCCTTAGATAACTAACCCAGTGTAAGTATGTATCCAATGGTGTAAACATTAAAGCACTTTTTGTAAGTCGCTCTGGATAAGAGCGTCTGCCAAATGCCTAAATATAAATATAAATGTAAACTATTGCAGCTGCCAGGTCCTGTCCATACACCTTTAAAATGCATATGTTTATGTGAAAAGATAGTCAACATTCTTAGTCAACCTATTCTCACATAAAGGCTGAATTAAATTATTTCTACTCTGTACTTAGACTACCAGATGTTGTAGTTTGACCAGCAGGGTGCTGTACAGCCTTTGGCTAGTATGCGTCAGGAACTATTGAAATAAGAAAGACTACAAGTTCTGATAACAAAGAATATTGTATGAATTGTAAAGAATGTAGTAAATACAACTACACACAACTTCTTCATGAGGAGAGTAAAAATTGTAGGGGGGGGGGGGGGGGGATTCACAAACAGATATAGTGAAATGTTCACACTGCTGCAAATGGCATCTCTCCAGCTTGTATGGTACCAAAGCTCTTTGCTTTTAAAACATTCTGATGACATCTTAAAAAGTGTAAATTAGGAGAAAATGTTTAATGTTTTTTTTATATGCACTAAAAGCAGCAGGGGGCGCTCTATGTGGCGATGCAACTGGCATAAATCTCACACTTGCGGTGTAGGAGCTAATGTTATTATATTTTGAAATGTTTACGTGTTAGATGAAGGTTTTATCCAAAGTGCTAAAAAATAATAATAGTTATAGTCTTGACATCAGGTAGTGATTAAGATACAGGTGCTGGACTGCTTTAACACTTATGGTTTAAAATTTATTCAAAATAGTTATAGGAAGCTAGCGATGTAACTTTATTCATTTATTGAACTTTATTTCGTTTTGAATAAAAATATTAAATGAATCATTAAAAAAAAACCTGAACTAGAACGCTCACAATGAGGTTTCACACGGGCGGTGTCCCAAATCGGTCCTGATTGTATACCTAGTGCCCTACAGAGTGTGTGTGAGGTAAACAGCACTATGTTCTAGTGCCCTACAGTGTGTGAGGTAAACAGCACTATGTTCCAGCCTGTGTAGCGCACTAGCATAGGAAGTAGAAGCCCATTTAGGACTGAGCCACTGTTAGCCGAGTGTAACTTACCTTGAGCTTTACAGCAGAACGCAGTTAACCACCTCAAATACACCCACAACGGATCAGATGGAACTGTGGGGGTAAAACCCTGTCAGAAATATTTTCATTATTATTATTATTTTATTTTTTGAGAGCTCAGCTCATTAACCCGGAAGACTCCAGCACGGATACTTCTGCTTCTAGGTTTGTGCGGCGGAACGCGACCGAAACGCTCACAGCGACACCTACTGGAGCTTTAGTGCACTCTAAATCATGTCCAATCAGTTGACTCCTGACAGGGTGTAGTAAAGTGGTTGTCTGTCCTGCAGAGTTTAGTGTTTTCTTAGCTCCCAACACAATCTATTAAACAGTTTTCCCCCTCATTTTATTTATTTTTACTTATTATTGTATTTGGGTATATAATGCCATAAAGATGGAATCCTGGTTAAATTATTGTTTTATTTGTATGGTGGTGTAGTGGTTAGCACTGTCACCTTGCACCTCCAGGGACTGGGTTTGATTCCTGGCCAGGTTTGATTTCCGTCTCTGTGTGCATGGAGTTTGCATGTTCTCCCCATGCTTAGTTGGTTTCCTCCGGCAGAGGTGGAAAGTAACTAATGACATTTACTCGCGTTACTGTAAATGAGTAGTTTTTTTGTGTACTTCTACTCTTTAAAGTAGTTTTTAAAATAGATAATTTTACTTTTACGTTTTGTTTGAAGTATTGTACTTCGCTACATTTGAAGTCATATTTGCTACTGAGTAAAAAAAATTAATGAAAATGAAAAATAATAAAAAATAATGCAATGGAGAGGGAAAAAAATTGCACCCCGGAAACCACTGCACTGATTGATTGATGGGCGGGATGAACAAACGCGCTAAATTCACAAGAACGATGGAGACAAAACAGATGCCACTGATGCTGAACCAGCTGAAAGCGAAATGCCATCAAACTCTTATGATCAAACCCCTGGTCACTGTAACGGCCACTACTATGTTGTTATACCACATTATGTGTGTATGTTGCCCTTTTAAGCGTTGCCGCCCCTCCCCCAGTGTGTGCGCTGCGGAGGTATATGTGTGTGTGAGAAGAAGAGAACGAGCTCAGGTGTGCTGCTCCACCCCGAAACGCTCTATTCTTTTACCCTTTTCTTTACTTTTACTTATGTTTTGTATTATAATTTTGTGATGCTGAAAGAAGCCGATAAAGGTTTTGTGCTGAACGTTATTCTTGGCTAAAGTTATTCCAAGCACAAGAAAGGCAACAGCTTTATTATGCACAAGTGTTCAAAAACAACTAGTTTGAGATTTATATCCGCTTATCTTTGTTGAACTACACTAGAATCCTCCATCCCACCTGCTGTTAAAAAAGTAACTCAGTAACTTTTACTCTGAGTACATTTTTAATGAGCTACTTTTTACTCCAAACACTGATACAGCTTCTCTCGTGTGTGAACTTCGGTGTCTGATGAGATTACCACTTACCACTGGTATGGTTTCTCTCTTGTGTGAACACACTGGTGTTTTCTAAGATGAATCTTTTCATTAAAACTTTCCCACGTGGACACTGATGGTGTTTTTGCACTTCTCTCAGAGATGTTAGTGTGGAAAGCACTAGATGAACATCAGTGACTATCGGAGCTCTCTGTGGGATCCAGAACTTCTAGTTTTAATCTCTTCTGATTTCTCTATCGATGGAAGTCCTGTAGAGAGATTTATAGAATATGAGGATAAGCAGCAGACTACATAACACAGGACACCACTCACCTGCAAAAAGTAATAAAACATAAGTTGTTTAATTTAGCTATCGGCTAGTAAATTTGGCTGATAAATTTAGCTTTTAAATTGAAAGTCAATAAAGATGAACACTTTACTTAAAATTACATAAAAATAAATAAATATTACTGCTATTACAAACCACAAATTAAAGCTAAATAGCAGCAGAAAGGCAACAGCTTATGTTGAAGTAAATAGACAATTCAGCTTAATTAATAATCGAAAGTTTGAAAGTAAAAATGTTTTTTTTAAGTCAATCCTGTGGTCTACACCTTGTTGCAGCTACATTAGGTTACACATCAATCATAGTTTTGTATTAAAATGGAGAATATGGGCTCTGCAGTGTTAAAGTGCTAAAGATCGCAAGTTCGATTCCCGGGTGATGATGTAGCCATTTGCAGCGGGGGCTGAAGAGAGCTGATTAGGCAAGCTCTCTTACAGGGAAGGGATGGGAGGCACTCTGTGCTTTCACATCAATCATGGCTTTACAGCCAGTCGCAGGGGCCTGCGAGCTTGAGCAAGCAGAAGGAGCGGATAGCGCTGTCCTCCGAGTGTGTTACGCTGCCCCAATGCTGGGCAGTTCGAAAAGATGCGAAAGTGATAGTCATCAGCCCTCCCTGACTAGTAGTAGTAGCCTTGATGGGGGAGTGCCTTAATGACGGTTGGGAATTGGACATGACCAAATTCCCTGCCAAAAAATAAATAAATAATAATGGAGGATATATTGTTAACTCTACTGATACTGATAGAAAATGTTTTAGGACCCCAACCCTAAGGATTGCACATCCCAAACATAGTCAGACTTTAGTGTTTAATCTTACCTGGATACTGCTCACCTGTACATGCATAAACTGCAGCTGTAATCATAAATAATATCATTTAGCACAATTAGTACTAATTACATTTATGGTACACATTTAGGAAAGAATACTGCTTCATAATCGCACTATTTGGCATCACCCAGAAAATACCCAGTTCTCTTTTAGTGTCTGGTTCATCCCAATGGTTCTTCCTCATGATGTTTCAATAACTTTTGAGAGTTGTTAGGGCAGGAAGTACCTTGTGATATGTGGTGACTACTTGAGATATCTATGGGGTGCAAACTCCCACATTTAACTTTAATGTTCATCTTACTTGGATCTTTGGAGGAAAATCTATGGATCTATGAAGTTTTATATTGGACATTCGCCACACATTCAAGATTATCTCATCTGTTCATCAAGAAATAAACACACAAAAATTTCAAAAAATATTTTCTTACTCTGGAGTGGACAGAGAAGCTATTACAAATAAAAATTTTTAGATCTTCTCCTGTTACAGCCTGCTGGAGCTATATCTGTCAGAAACGCTGCTAACCGGCGCTTTATAGCGATGGAGTCACTAAGGGACCGTTTAACAAGTGCATGACCAAGACCCAACCTTTTGTTTACAGAAGAATACACAAGAGTACAGAGAAATGTCTCACAGGACATCAAACATATAACACTGTTAGGCTACAGCAGTGGTTTTCAAACATTTTCTGTCATTCCCCACTTAACGGGGTGGGCGAATTTTCAAGCCCCACTTGTCAACAAAATGACAACGAAAACGGCCAGGTTTACTATTTATTAAAAAATCAATTTCTAAACCAATAAGATCAAATAACACCAAGTTCAAATGAGATAAAACACACGTGCTATTGTTATAACAGGCTTACTTCGTCACTTATCTAGAGCTTTTTTTCAAAGAAGTCGAGTGGCTTATTAACGTGACTGGGGTGTGTCGATAAGTGTCTTCCTACTTTGTTTCGTGCTGTCTGCTGCCAGCGCTTTGGGACACAAAACACACACGTGTCTCTCCTCTGCCCCACCATCCCCACCATAAATCCAAGCGCAACATACAGTAGGCTTCATCATGTTTTCATTTCGGCTGAGCTTTTGGTTGATTAGGTTGATGATGCTGAATCACCTGCTTATTTGTGGTCTATGTAACAAATGTATCCATTTATGTTATTATGCTCACTACATACAGTACTCTACTGTGTTATGTTTTAAAATGCCCCCCCCCACATACATAATCTCTTTCAAATAATAAATTAAAACATAAATTCAGAGGTTTATGGTTTACAAATGACAAATTATAACAAATGAATTTAATTATAAAGTAAGCAATATAAAAAAAAATTGTATAGGAGAAAAAATATATACATTTTATATTTTTTCCATATACAACATGTATATTTTAGGGTCAGGGGTTGCTCAGTGGTTAAGGCATTGGACTACGATTCGGAAGATCCCAGGTTCAAACCCCACAACCACCAAGTTGCCACTGTTAGGCCCTTGAGCCCTTAACCCTCAACTGCTCAGATGTGTTATAAGATAAAAATGTAAGTCGCTCTGGATAAGAACGTCTTCCAGATGACTAAATGTATATTTTTTTTATATTGCTTATTTTGTAATAAAAATCGTTTCCTGTAATTTTTCACCACAGACAATATTTATTTAGTGTAATTTGTGATAAATAATTTGTTATTTGTACATTGACAAACCCCTACAAAATGAATCATTTTTGGGGATTTGTATTAATCGTCTCGACGGCTGTCACGTGCCTAGGTGTAAGGATTTCAGGAAGTTTGGTAGACCTCCTTTTGTCTACTCAGTGCTCAGCCTGTATTCTGCTTGTCCCGCCTGGATCCAGGGAACCCCTCAATGATACACACAAGTCAGTGTTCAGTGAGACGTTCAAAGTTTATTGTGGGAGACAGGAGTATATATACGCACACACACAAAGAACCAAAAAAAGGTGGATGCAGGAGTGTTTACATCCAGTCTGGAATGCTTTAAAAAGATAAGGTAAGGAAAAACATAAATTTAGGAGTAGCTCTGCATTTACGAGCGTTTAAAAGTTTTACGACCTTTAACATAAACTACTATAGTTTAGTATTTATTGAAAGTACAGCTTGTGTCGTGAGAAAAGGAAGAAAATCACTCTGTTCTCATGCACACAGAATACAATGAAACATACTAAAAATCAAATATTCCCTACACTAGGGTTAATTATAATATTAATAATATATTTGATAATAATAAACCTTTGAATGTATGTCGTAATGTAATATTTGATAAAGATTATGTAGGGGGGGGCAATCCGTGGCAGGGGGGCATTTTACCGCATAACACCTGTTTGTGTCCGCAGTAAAGTTAGTTTAATATTTGCATCTCCGAATTCAATAACTGCGTAAATAAACCCGTGAATAAGATACCCAGATATATTTCCTCTCTACATTGTCTTTAAGCTCCATCCGCCTTAAATTATACAAGTTTAAAAGCATAAACACCATTATTCTCTACAGCGCAACGAATGATTTAGGGATCATCGCAAAACGCCGCAAAGCAACAAAAAGCGTAGAACGATATCGATCTTCCCTTCTGTTCAGCGCCTGAAGGATCAAAAAGCAACTCTGTTACCACACTGGAAACTAGAAATGCCAGACTAGTACTGCCTGATAAAATATTAATGTTTAACAAAAATACAGAAACATCAGCATACACATTGGAATAAATGAAATTACATATATAATACCGAATGTTTCCTTATATATTGTTCCTCTGGAATTAGCATGCTGACGTTAAACCGTTATTGTTGCTCTATGGTTCCACTTTTTCTCTGAGGTTATTTTAATTTACTTGTATTAATGATCCTTTTTTTTGTGTGTCATTATTTAGTTTTGAGTGTCTGATCTTTATTGTCAATAAACAAAAGCATAAATTAGAACTGTCCTATTATTTTCCACTAATTCCCTCCCGTTCATTGCGCCCCACCTGTCATGTCTGTATTCCCCACTAGTGGGGCGCCACACACTTTGAGAACCACTGGGCTACAGTTAGGATTATTTGTTTATTTATTTGTTTGTTTAATTGATTAATAATTATTTTAATTTACATTTAAAAATAAATGATTACACAGACAATTCTTGTGGCAATAAAACAGATAATTTGTTAAATAAGAGTTGGAATGTTTTTTATTATTTAAATAATAATAATAATTGTAAAGGTATGTATGAAAATGAATGCACTTTGGTACAGTCTATTATGAGTTCTAAAAAATGACAATTAAATCAACAAAATTCAATAACTTTTTTGCTATAGAAATTTTGAATTTAAATCCAACTGTACTACTGTATAATCCACTCTATCCTTGCTAATAACTACAACCATTGCCTTTGCAATATTCAGTTTGAGCTTATTTCAGTTGTAAATTCTTTTTATTAATTTTTTGCAAAAAAAAAGAAAATAAAAATAAAATCAAACTGAATGAGAAAAAAGGAATAGTTATGGTTATGAGCAATGATAGAGGGGATTATAGAGGGGATTAACCAGAAATGAAACCACTGCAGAAATCTTCACAACAACATCATGCAATAGTGAGGACTTCATGAACTTTTTTAATAATAAAATTGTAAATATTGGCACAAAATTGAGGCTTTGAAACCGAACAATGTAATTGATGCAGATGGTAATCTAGCCATGTCAGATCGGAACCTAGAATACTTTACTCCCCTTGAAGAGAATGAACTAATTTCACTCATCTCTAACCAACCATCGCATTGGTTATGTTCCAAAATCATTTAAATTAGCAGTTATCAAACCAATAATTAAGAAACCTGACCTTAACCCCTGTGAGCTGTCCAATTACAGGCCAATATCAAACCTCCCCTTTATCTGTAAGATTCTGGAAAAGATAGTAGCGGAGCAGCTATGCTCATATCTACATAGAAATAGCATACATGAACTGTATCAGTCAGGATTTAGGCCTTAATACAGCACAGAGACAGCACTCGTTGAAGTAGTAAATGACCTCCTATTGGCCTCTGATCAGGGTTGTGTAACTATGCTTGTATTACTTGACCCCAGTGCAGCTTTTAACACCATTGATCACGCTATTCTTCTTCACAGATTAGAAAATGTAGTAGGAATTAAGGGTACAGCCCTCTCCTGGCTCAGATCCTATCTGACCGATCGGTATCAGTATGTAGACTTAAATGGTGATTATTCTGCATGTTCTCTAGTGGAGTTTGGCATTCCGCAGGGTTTAGTTTTAGGCCCACTGCTTTTTTCCCTTTACATGCTTCCTCTGGGCAACATAATCCGTAAGCATGGTATTAATTTTCATTGTTATGCTGACGACACACAGTTATATGTCTCAGCAAAACCTGATGAGAAAAAACAGCTTACTAAAGTTGAGCAATGTGTGCAGGACATAAGAAATTAGATGATAATTAACTTCCTTCTGCTTAATCCGGATAAGACAGAAGTTCTAGTCATAGGACCGCATACAGCTAGAAGTAAAATTTTAGATCACACCGTAACTTTAGATGGCTTTTCTGCTCCGTCAAGTGCAACAGTAAAAGTTCTGGTTGTTCAGCTAGGTGCATAAACAAGCTTCAGCTAGTCCAGAATGCAGCAGCGAGAGTCCTCACTAGAACCAGAAGATACGAGCACATCACCCTTATCTTATCTTCACTGCATTGGCTCCCTGTAAAATTTCGCATTGATTTTAAAATACTACTCTTGACATATAAAGCATTAAATGGTCTCGCGCCGCAGTACCTAAGCGAACTGCTAGTGTCTTACGAACCGCCACGCCTACTTCGATCAAAGGATGCAGGCTGCTTGTCAGTACCGCGTATTATGAAAAATACAGCTGGGGGCAGAGCTTTTTCTTACAAAGCCCCAAAATTATGGAATAGTCTTCCAAATAGTGTTCGGGACTCAAACACAGTCTCAGTGTTTAAGTCCAGGCTAAAAACCTATTTATTTAATCAAGCATTTTTATAAATAGATTTGCCTTAGGTAAAGGAGCAGATCTGGGGGACTCATGGACGTAGAGTATTATGGTGAACTGGTATATGTTTCGATGCTGTCTTCCTCACTCTCATTGATCACTCAGGTTTGCTGACGGTGAGGTGATTGTTTGCTTTACATCTCAGGAAGCCCTCATGTTTGTGTTTCCTTCTGGCTCTCCCTTTTAGTTATGCTGTCATAGTTAGTCCTGCCGGAGTCTCTGCTTGCACTCTACAGTTAATATACATTCACATTATACATTGTGTGACTGTGACCATACCTAACTGCCATCTCTCCTCTTCTTCTCTTTCTCCCCCTCTTATTCTTTCCTCTCTCCTCCTGTCTCCCCCTTTCACTCTTTCTCTCTCTCTGTCGAGCTACACATGTCGTTCCTGAGCTACCAGTGATCCAGACTCCCTCTGCCCTCCGGACCTGTCTGACCCATCCTGGTGCCCCGCTTCTGGTTGGAGATCTCGTCACATGGATGCCCCGTGTGTCTCTCTGGGATGCGTCTGGTGTCTGGGGATGATTCTCTCTACCTAGAAGATGGTTCTGGCCTCGACTGGTGTTGGCAACTGTTTCTCTGGGGACTTGACAGTTTGATAGTTCAGGACTGGAACTTCCTACAAGTCTACCTGGGTCTTCAATAACTACCTGGACTCCATATTGACATCAATTAACATCAGCTATTATAGCTGAACTGCCTCCCACCCTACACACTGTATAAATGCAGATCATTTACTGCTTTCTGTTTCACCCAAATGAGGATGGGTTCCCTGTTGAGTCTGGTTCCTCTCAAGGTTTCTTCCTATTACCATCTCAGGGAGTTTTTCCTTGCCACTGTCGCCCTCGGCTTGCTACCCAGGGACAAACTGACCATTTTGATTCATACACATTCACATTTCATACAAACTTAAATAATTATTTTGATTGTGTAAAGCTGCTTTGCGGCAATAAAAATTGCTAAAAGCGCTATACAAATAAAATTGAATTGAATTGAATTGAATAATGCAGGGGGAAAGTTTGTAGTTATTAGCAAGAGAGTATAGAGTCTAGCAGCAAATATAGCAGAATTATCAAAATTTTAATCAGTGCAGAAATTAATTTTGGAGAACTCTCTGTCTTACACAGTTTTGTGGTTCACCTGCTCTATCACATCAATAGACTGGGGGTGTTTAATTTAAATTTTTTTACTATTTCTTAAAACACGTTTCAGTTTGTCATTTTAAATTACTACATAAAACATAACTGATTCCTGAATCCATTTTAATATACAGTATAATTTAAATAATTTAAATGAATACTTAACCTGTATGTCTGGCTGAAGCATAAATTATTATTATAGGGCTGACATTTCACATAAACAAATGCTTTTTTAAAACACATTTTACTTAGTAAACCTTGCTGGAAAAACAATTGTTGATATGGTGAAGCTTTCTGTAAGATTTATACCTTTGACTGTAAATGTGAAAATAGATGTCAAGTGCACTGAGCAGGAGGTATCTACTGTAGCAAGCAAGCAAAGACCTTTTACACTTTGAAGTATGCCTTTAAGTTCACTTTTTATTAATCTATTTATTACAAACTCAAATGACTGACTACACAGTATTGTGTAGTTACAACAGAGCTTTCAGCATAAAAGCCTTCTCTTATGATTCGATTATACTGTAGCTGTGTAAACCATGATATAAACCATGCTCCCTGTTCAGGAAATATCAGTTAATGATGAAGTTCCTACAGTATATAAACTTTCACTTACAACATGTAGACCCTGGATGGCCCCAAAAATTCAACACATGCTTTAATTTTGTACCTCTGTGCACTTGTCTGTGAGAGGTGTTAGTGTGGAAAGTCATGGGAAATTGAAGTTGTCTTCTTGTGCTGAATGTGTGATGTACACGCTCACACAGCATCATCTACTGGTGCACTCAGGTGGGACTTTACCTTTACAGGTGCGAGTGTACAGAAGGGTTTATTTGTTTAATATAATCTAAATAAAAAAACCTTTGTGTTTGTTTAAAAAAATGTAAAACCTGATATTAATTCACTGTGCTTTGGCTTTAGAGTCTGATTATTTGTTATTTATATGATTGTTTATTATTGAATGTAATACTTCTATTATTGATATCAAGTAACAAATTGATACATTATGTGTTTAGTTGATATTAATTGTACCACTTTCAGTACCCCTTAGTAACAAAGGACATAGCACAATGACATCAGGGGGCTGAATAAATTATAATATACCAAAAAATAACAACAAATTGGATAGGACAAAGCAATGAGGAGGGCAATATCAACCCATATAAACCCATGCTGAAAAAGAAATTTTTTTTTTTTTTACAGCATTAGCTTGTTTTGAGCTACTTTCTGACCAGTTCAGAATTTTTTTCCAGCTTTTTGGGAGTTTTGCATTTTTGATCTTGTGGGTTAGAATGTGGTTGTTTCTATAATAAAATTTGGTCTTGAATTTTTTGAGTTAATTGTTAAAAGTTTACACCTTAAAATAAACCTGAAATTTTGCTACAAAATCTCCTTAACATGTTTTGACTTCGCAATTATGTTAGGCCTTGTTCACACGGGTGTTAAAATCGAGCGTTTTTCTTGTGTTCGTAGCGTCCGGTGAGCGCGGATCAAGCGGCGAGTGTTTCCTACACATAGGAGTCAATGAGAGTGATGTCAATCGATCGCCACTATAAAACACAATACAAAAGTCTAGGACGTTCAGAGCACGTTCGTTTATCCAAAAACTTAACGCCCGTGTGAACAAGGCCTTATTGTGTCTGACATAGCTGAATCATTTGAAAATTAAACCCCTAAAAAAGGCAAAATCTGAAGGGTCTATTATGCTTCTCAAACTCACTGTATTTTACTTTATACGCGGTTGAGATTGGCGTCTCCTCAAATCCGCAATCCCGTTATATTAAAACTTCTGTCTTATCAGTGTCTTCTGTTCAAGGTTCCTGTCTCCTCCAGTTACAAGATTCTGCTCTAAAAATTGTCAAAACTGTGAGGTCAGGATTGTGGCATGAATATAACGCCATACCTGTGACCCTGAATACAAAATAAACCTGTATAGATGATAAGTGAGCGTGAATGAGTGAGTGTTCTTAGGGAAAATTATGAGTGAGCCCACTCCCTTGGCTGAGAAGCAACCCCACACATAAATGGTCTCGGGGTGCTTTATTGTTGACATGATGCATGACAAATAGTATCGCTCACCTTCATACAGTTCAAGAAGGGCAGCAAAAAACCCACACTTCTCTCTAGGAAAAACATCAGGGACAGACTGAACTCAACTCAACATTTATTTATATAGCACCTTACAGCAACCTTAGTTGAACCAAAGTGCTTCACAGCATTAAAATAAATGACAAAAGAAAAAGTGGCGCATACATTTTTTTAAAAATCAAAATAAATGAGTTTTAAGTTTTGCTTTAAACAGAGGCAGATCAGTAATATAATGTAACTCAGGAGGAATGGTTTAGGAGTTTAAGAGTTTAGGACCGGTGTTCCATCGAAACATGCTACCCATCGAGTTGTGCTAACTACCGGATCTGCGAATGCGCAGTCCCACAAGTTTACACTCTATCTCCACTGCCATAAATTCATACTACCTTGGTGCTGAGACTTCGGTTGACGGTGAGTTTAAACCGTTTTTCTTTGCTTAATTTTACTGAAACATTTGAGTTTCTGCATAAATTGTCATGAATGAGCCATAAGGTTGAGGAAAGAAAAAAATGGTTCAGGGTCTAAAATTTAAACACCTACGTTTACATCTTTTTGTATACTTAAATATCTTGTGGTTATCATATGTGTGCAGCACTATTCAGTACACAGAGTAGTTCATGCATAAATGCTTACGCACGTGATAACATGCGTTTTTGATTAAATTTATGATAATGCCAAAAAACACAAACAGCTCTTCTAATAACACTGAACGTCCACAGTGTTGTTGTAGTGATGCGGTAGCATAAATCGATAGGCTCTGCTATCGATTTGTGCTATGGTTGCATTTTTCGACAAGGCAGCATAAATCGACAGAACACCGGCCTCAACTGAAAGACCACTAGTGGTTTTGATCAGCAGAACGTAAAGCTCTATGTTGGTAGAAACTTACTGTCTCACACAAGTAAGAAGGTGCCAGGCCATTAACTGCACTAAAAACAAATATAAAAAGTTTAAACTGAATCCTGAAGCAGCAGACTTTGTGAATATTAATATTTGTGTCATTCTCATCCATACTTTGTCTTTGGTCAAGACAGCTGTAAGAAGCATTGCACTGCATGTTGTACTGTGTATAGTTGTGTGTGCGTGTGTGAGACAAATTAACATTAGAATTTGTTAACAATACTGGAAATACTAAACATGTCAAATGTTAGAAAGGAAACAACAAAATATCAATCATTAATGCAAGTGACTTTACATATTTTGGTACATGTCCTAACATCAGGGAAAACAACATATATTATTTATTAGAAATATACAAGGAACTGTTACCAAATGTACATGCATTACATTAAAATGTACTAAAATGAATACATTTTTATAATTTATTTAAATTCATAATTTCTTAAATTATTGCACAAAATCATTTTTATAATTGCACAAGGTGGCCCGTAATAAGCATTTAAACAGCCACTATTCACAGTCTCTGTGTATGAAACTTCAGCTTGTCCTTATTTTTAACTGTGTGAATGAATCTGTATTGATCTTGCACTTTTCCCCTGTCAGAATGCTAGAGATGAAACTCTCCCTCTTGGTTCGTGCACTCATAGGGCTTCTCTCTTGTATGAACAAGCTGGTGTTGTTTGAGGTTGCCTAGGTTACCAAAACTTCTCCCACACTCTGTGCAGTAATAGGGTTTGGCTCCTGTGTGAATGCGTTGATGGACTTGGAGATTGTCTTTTCTTTTACACGTCTTCCCACACTCCTCACAGCGATACAGTTTCTCTGCTGTGTGAATCCGCTGATGTTTCGTCAGATTTCTGTTGTCGGTAAAACCTTTTCCGCACTGTGAGCATTCATACGGTTTCTCTCCAGTGTGAACGCGCTGGTGTCGTATCAGATTACTGATGATGGTGAAACTTTTTTCACACTCTGAGCACTGATAGCGCTCCTCTCCCTCGTGAATACGCTTATGTCTCATGAGACTACTACTCGCAGCGAAACCTTGCCCACACTGTGAGCACTGATACGGCTTCTCTCCAGTGTGAACACGCTGGTGTTGGTGAAGCGTACCCCTCTGGGTAAAACTCCTCCCACATTCTGAGCAACAATACAGCTTCTGTCCTGTATGAATGCGCTGGTGCTGCTGGAGATTACCCTTCTGTGTGAAACTCTTCCCGCAGTCTAAGCAGTGATACGGCTTCTCTCCGGTGTGAACGACCTCATGCGTCTTGAGATTTCTTCTATTACTGAAACTCTTCCCACAGTGAGGACACTGATGAATTTGTTTTTGCGCTTCTCTGTGAGAGGTTTCGGTGTAAACAGGACCAGATGAACTTTGGTGTCTACTGGAGCTCTCCGTTGGCTGCAGAATCTCAAATTCAATGTTTTCTGACTTCATTATGGCCGGAGCTCCTGTGGAAGGATGTATTCACACACAATATGAACGAAAACAGGACACCACGTATTGGTAACAGAAAAATCACTATGCAATCATGCTAACAAATAAACGCACAAATACACTTTTCAGTTTGGAACACGATGACGTCACCTCATATTTGGTCTTTTCTTCCTAAACCACATCATTTACCTTGATATTGTTGGAATGGAATCTAGACGGGAGTTTGATAAAAGTGCATTGAAAACAGGTTTTGGCACAAAAAAAAAAAAAATTACAATTAAATTACTAAATTGGCACAAAAAAAAATTACAATTAAATTACTAAATTCCTTTGGGGTTAAACAAAATATAAATAGATCAACTCACCGGTATAATCATACACTAGATTTAATTATATCTCATGGTATAGATGTCACTAATATAGAGATTTTACCTCAAAGTGATGATATCACAGATCATCACCTCCTGATATATACTCTACCCGTAGAACAGATTAGCTGCGTCTCTCCACGTTATCGATTTGTTAGAAATATGAATCCGACTACTAAAGACAGATTCACAAGTAATCTACCGGATCTGTCCCAAATTCTTATTAGACCCCTAAATGCAGACGATCTAGATGAAGTGACCAGCAGCATGGGTACTATTTTTACCAGTACATTAGACACTGTTGCTCCCATCAGATTAAAAAAAGTCAGAGATAAAACACTTGCTCCTTGGTACAATAGTCATACTCGTGCCCTAAAGAGAGCAACCCGTAACCTTGAGCGAAAATGGAGAAAAACTAAATTAGAAGTTTTTCGAATTGCGTTTAAAGACAGTATGTGCAGCTATAGACGGGCTCTAAAAACCGCTAGGACCAAGCATCTTAGCCAACTGATAGCAAGAAACCAAAACAATCCCAAGTTCTTATTTAGTACAGTAGCCTGCCTAACAAAACCTAAGATGCCTGCAGAGAGTACTCCACAACATTTTAGTAGTGAAGATTTTATGGACTTCTTTAATGAAAAAATCGATAGCATAAGGAAGAAAATAACAGAGGTTCAACCTCTAATAGCATCTCATGATCTAGTTCAGCCTAGAGCTTCACATTTAGATTTTCAGTGCTTTACAGGTATAGGACAGGAAGAGCTGTATAAACTTATCATCTCAGCTAAATCAACAACGTGCCTGTTAGACCCAATACCAACCAGATTTTTAAAAGAAGTGATGCTTACAGTTGGAGAGCCACTTCTAAACATTTTTAATTCTTCATTATATCTAGGTCACGTCCCTAAACCTTTGAAGCTGGCAGTCATTAAGCCGCTTCTTAAAACATCTAATTTGGACGCGAATGAAATAACAAATTATAGACCGATTTCAAACCTTCCGTTCATATCAAAAATATTAGAAAAAGTAGTATCAGCTCAAATATGCACATTCTTGCAGGAAAACAACATCCTAGAAGAATTTCAGTCAGGTTTCAGGCCCCATCATAGTACAGAAACTGCACTAGTTAAGATTGCAAATGACTTGTTTTTAGCTTCAGACCAAGGCTGCATCTCAATACTAGTCTTACTTGATCTAAGTGCTGCATTCGACACCATAGATCATAATATTCTCATAGATCGCCTACAAAATCATATAGGTATTCAGGGGCAGGCATTAAAATGGTTTAGATCATATCTGTCTGATCGATACCATTTTGTAGATCTAAATGGAGTACCGTCTAATGTAATGCCAGTGAAATATGGGGTCCCACAAGGGTCAGTTTTAGGACCTCTCCTGTTCTCAATTTACATGCTTCCCCTGGGAAACATCATTAGAAGGCATGGGATTAGTTTCCATTGTTATGCTGATGATACCCAATTATACATCTCAACAAAACCAGATGAAATACCCAAGTTGTCTAGATTAACAGAGTGTGTCCAGGACATAAAAGATTGGATGACCAATAACTTTCTTTTACTAAATTCAGATAAGACAGAGATATTGCTCATCGGCCCAAAAACCAACACACAACAGCTTTCACAATTCAGCCTGCGTTTAGAAGGATGTACTGTTACTACTAGCTCAACAGTAAAAGACCTGGGCGTAATATTAGACAGTAACTTGTCTTTTGAAAATCATATTTCCAATATCACAAAAATAGCCTTTTTCCATCTTAGAAATATTGCCAAACTTAGGAGTATCCTATCCGTATCTGATGCAGAAAAGCTAGTTCATGCATTCATGACCTCAAGACTGGACTATTGTAATGCATTACTAGGTGGTTGTCCTGCATCCTCAATAAACAAGCTACAGTTAGTCCAAAATGCAGCCGCCAGGGTTCTCACTAGATCCAGAAAATATGATCATATAACACCTATATTATCATCCCTGCACTGGCTACCTGTTCAATTTAGAATTAATTACAAAATAGTACTACTTACATACAAGGCTTTAAATGGTTTAGCTCCCTCATACCTAACCAGTCTTTTGATACACTATAATCCACCACGTCCCTTAAGATCACAAAACTCCGGACTTCTGGTAATTCCCAGAATTTTAAAATCTACAAAAGGGGGCAGGGCATTTTCATATTTGGCTCCAAAGCTTTGGAATAGCCTTCCAGACACTGTACGGGGAGCAGACACGGTTTCCCAATTCAAAAGTAGGCTCAAGACGCATCTCTTTAATCTGGCATACGCGTAACTCATCCCATAACCTCATACTCCAGCACACCTATCCTGAATGGCAACTACGCTAATTCTCTCCATCTTTTCTGTATTTTTCTACCCATCCTGAGGCATCTGGAGATTGTGCCAGCTTCAGTAGACAAAGGCCAACCCTGCGAGGTTTCTAAGGCATCTTGAGAAGGACCTGCTCCAGCTAGATTCTGCTTTATGATGGCTGGAGCTACACATCCTGCTCCTGTGCTTTCAGTGATCCTGACCCCATCTGCCCTCTGCACTTACTGCTGAACTGAATCTACACAACTTCTGTTATATTGAACTTTCACCTGCACAACACACTTGATGTTATTTCTATCTGTTATCACCCAGATGAGGATGGGTTCCCTGTTGAGTCTGGTTCCTCTCAAGGTTTCTTCCTATTGCCATCTCAGGGAGTTTTTCCTTGCCACTGTCGCCGTCACCCTTGGCTTGCTCATCAGAGACATTTCATTCATCATTCATTCATTTCATTATTATCTAGACACATTTTTCTCACACATACACACTTCCAAATATTTTCTTTTCTTTTCTAAAAAAAAAAAAAAAAAATCTTTAATTTTTTTTTTTGTGAAGCTGCTTTGGGACAATGACCATTGTTAAAAGCGCTATATAAATAAAATTGAATTGAATTGAAATTTAAATTCTGTGTGCACCAGGAAGTATTAATATTCTACTCTATCTTTCTGCCAATCTGCTGCCGCATTTGGACCGACAATAGTCTGAATGTGTGAATATAAAGCTACAACGCAAATTCCAAAAAAGTTGGGACAGGATGGAAATTGGCAATATAAAAAAAAATAAATTAGTCTGTAAAGTCTCTTTAGCTTGTACTATAGTGAAAACTCTACAAGAAGTCATTATTTGATGTGGTTTATCGTGAATTTAATTGTTTGTTGAAAATATGCACTAATTTTGCAATCTGATGAGATGAAATTTCGTACCACCAAGCTGTTATTGTTCCCGTAAACATTTGTGCATTTTGTAAAAACCTTGTGAAGACTTAAAGAAAACATTTGACCGCCGTCATTGCCAACAAAGGGTATATAACAAAGTATTGAGATGAAATCTGTCAGTTCAGAATTAAATTTTATTTAATGCATATTACGGTATATATACACACACACACACACACACAGTGTAATATACACTAGTAGTTTGTTACACCAAGAGCTACCACCCCAGATATATTTCCTGGTGTGTTCAGACTTGACATAATTAAATGATTAAATGATTAAAACAAACTTTGGTGCGGTTGCTCTGTAAGTGCGGTTAATTTGACCAAGTATGACGCTTCCATCTGAACCTTAGCGTGCACCAGCAAACGAACCAAGATCGTTTGAAAATTTGCTTCTCTCTCGGCCCGCTTTCATTTCTCTCTCGGGGCAACTTTCACTGTAAGATTCTGTATCTGTGACATCTGATGTAGAGAAGGCAGCGTTTGGATGGGCAGTAAGTGAGGAAAGGTTCTAACTACGTCATGCATGTTAGTACGGTACTGGAAGAGTTTCAAAAAAAACAAATTAAATGAAAACACTGCCTTGTTAAATATTCAATTTACAAGCGTCTGAGGACATTGACCATGGACAGAGTTAGAGCTGGAAGATACAGGTGATATCGCCTCCCCTGCTGGGTCTTAGTGCCTGCAGAGTTTCTGAGTGTGCGTGTGTGCGTGTATTCACCCAGCAGGGGAGACGATTAACTACAAGAAAGAAAAAAAACGTTTGCTCAGTTGTGATGACATGACGCTTGGCGTCAAAACAAGAAGCGCATGCGTGACACAAGATACTCGGTACTCGTAAACCAAGACAATGCTTGTTTTACAAGTCAAAATTTAAAAAAAAAATCTTTGCTCGTCTTGCGGAACACTCGCAAACCGCGTTACTCATAATCTGAGGTTCCACTGTATTGTTAGACAATGTAATCTAATAAGAAGATTCCTGTGCTCTAAGAAAAGACGCCTCATTGTGCTTTCTCATGAGTTATGCAGTAACACCTTCTATATCCTGTATCCAAACGAGGATACATCCAAATGGCTCTTGTCTGCTAGAACCCGTTTGTTTAATTAGGAGAATGCAATTCTCACCTGTCTGTCTTCGGGTCCCTCTATGACTGACATGTTAATGACTGGTTCTTTTGATGTTCGGGACGTAGCACCGTTTAAATGTGCTCTCCTTGCTGAGAATAAACAGAGATCTTCAGAAATCATGCCTGCGTGCGTGTGTGTGTGTGTGTGTGTTTGTTAGTCTCTCTCGGTCGATCGGGCTTGGACTGGTAAGTGTATCAAGGTGCAGAGGACACAAGAAATTCTCTGAGCTTAAAACTTAGCTCGGACACACTTCTTCTACATTTTAAAACCTAACATCTTGTAATCTTTTTGACCCCACGGGGTGAGATCTTGCGTGGAGCCCTAGATCGAGGGAGATTATCAGTGGTCTTGTATGTCTTCCATTTTCTAATAATTGTTCCCACAGGTGATTTCTTCACACCAAGCTGCTTACCTATTTCAGATTCAGCCTTCCCAGCCTGGTGCAGGTCTACAACTTTGTTTCTGGCATCCTTTGACAGCTCTTTGGTCTTGGCCATAGTGAAGTTTGGAGTGTGACTGTTTAAGGTTGTGGACAGGTGTCTTTTATACTGATAACACGTTTAAACAGATGCCATTAATACAGTTAACGAGTGGAGGACAGGGGAGCCTCTTAAAGAAGAAGTTACAGGTGTGTGAAAGCCAGAAATCCAAAATTGCTTGTTTGTAGGTGACCAAATACTTATTTTACCAAGGTAAACAATTTACAAATTAATTCATTAAAAATCCTACAATGTGATTTTCTGGATTTTTTTCTTCTTATTATTTTGTCTCTCATAGTTGAGGTATACCTATGATGAAAATTACAGGCCTCTTTCACATTTTTAAGTGGGAGAACCTCCACAATTGGTGGCTGACTAAGTACTTTTTTGCTCCATTGTATGAGGGATTGGTAAAATGCAAGCTGCAGACCTAAATTACTTTTTATAAAATAAAAAGTTGTAAAAATAGAAAAAAAAGAATGGATTTTTTTAATCACTGAAGAAAAACAATTTTGTGAACCACATACCAAATAAAATCAAAATGGTGCCTGACAGTATTTTACATGTTTTTAGCAAATAACGCAAGCCTGTCCACCGCATCAGACTTGAGACACGCACTGTGGCAAAAAAAAAAAAAATCAATTTTCAACATCAACATTAATTCTAATAAATCGATAATAACAAGTACAGAACAGCATGTGACAAGAGTGCATGTGAAATGTTCACAAACGAACAATAGTGAAATTAACAAAATTTCATGTGTTTTTTAGCGCTCTTGTCATTTAACGCAGCCGTGCTGGACTATCGAACACTTTTGTGCTCTCGGATCGGGCAGGCTGACGTAGGAGCGAGCGGGGAGTCTATCACAGAAATAAAGATCACTGCTTCCATTGCTTAATTATTGATAGCCATTTATTTATTTATTTAAGTTTTTAATATATATAGGGAATAAAAAATATATACACACTTCAGAAAAAGAAAATACTATAATGTATATTACTATAATATCACATATCAATATATAATATGTAGAAATACATTTAGTATTAAAATTCTTATAAATGTTTTTCCTGTATATACAGTATACACAAAGACACCACGTTATATGTATAATTTGTGTTTGGGTCCGAACCAAGAGAACCGGACTACAGGTGTGAACACACACTCAGACCCGCGCGGACACCAGCCTGTGTAGCGCACTAGCATAGGAAGTAGAAGCCCATTTAGGACTGAGCCACTGTTAGCCGAGTGTAACTTACCTTGAGCTTTACAGCAGAACGCAGTTAACCACCTCAAATACACCCACAACGGATCAGATGGAACTGTGGGGGTAAAACCCTGTCAGAAATATTGGAATGTAAAGATGATTAGTAGAGTCGGAGAGCTCAGCTCATCAATCAGCAACACTGCAGCACGGCTTCTTCTGCTTCTGGGAATGTGTGGAGGAACGAGACCGAAACGCTCACAGCGACACCTACTGGAGGATCAGGGCACTCATTTGGAAAGAAGACCGAAGCCGTTAAGACACTAAAAAATATATATATTTTTATACCTTATAAAATTAAAAAGCTCAATATGTGTATTTGCTGTAAATACAAAAAGATGCAATTTTATAGACTTAATATGGAAGTTTTAATGTAAAAGAATGTGGCATAAGGAACAAGCATGAGAATGTCTTTATTTAAGCCACCCCGAACCAATATTTACATATCTGGTCAAATAATGATTTTATTATATTTTATTGACATAGCATTCACAAATCAAAAGTATAGCAATTACCCAAGTATTTGACTGTTGTTTATTAAATTCCCAGTAAGGATTGACAGAATCTTGATACTGTCTTTAAATCAATAAAGCATTTACTGTATGTCCACTTAAAAATGTATTTGGCCGTCACAATGAAGTTATAATAATTTTAATAGCTGAATATTCAAACACTGATTCAAATATTTATTTAATTAAAACAATTAGTATAATTTGCCAAATAAATAAAACAAATGCATACTCAGTCATGCTATGAAGGCTCATTATAATATTTCCATACTTTGTGTAACCTTCTAGACACAAACTGTTCAAAATACATAATGGAGTTAGGTTGTTTAAAATAAAGTTCATGTAACAAACATGGTTTCCGCATATTTAGACTACATAAATGAAACATTGTTTTACCCAAATATGAAACATCATTTTAAAACTGGAATTAGTTAACCTAACATCAAAGTGAACACTCTATCCACAGAACTGGTGTTCATGTATTTTTCGCCTCTCAGTGCATGGTATGCCAATTAACACAGAATGAGAACGATTCAAGTTTGCAGAACAATTTTTTGGTGTTTCTTTCTAGGCACAAAATGTTCAAAATAATTACTTTAAAAAAAGTAGCAACATGGAACCAACTAATTTAAAAAACAGCAGTTTAGACCTAAGTGACTAGACTTTGCTTGACAGCTTTGAAGCATCCAGCTCCAAGAGAGGTTTCAGTAATACCTCAAAGGTATACTTGAGATGCCTGGGATAATAGAGATTCAATGCATAGTTCAAACCAAGGAGGAGACAGCAAACCCTAGGAAAACCTTCAAGGCCTGTAAGAACTTTCACTCCCTCGATAATGATTGCAGCATCCTTTGAACTGGCACTTGTAGCTCCTGTCCTCGTCACAATTACTGCCATCAGAGGCGGCGTTACCATTAGGCAAACGTAGGCGAGCACCAAGTGCCCCAAACTGCCAGGGCCCCATGACTTAAGCCTAACTAAGTGGTTTTAGCTAGCACTTACGTCTAACATGTAAATGAAACCACAAAGCCATGGATAGGATCTTTGGCAAAGGTAACAAAAGTTTTTCACGCCTGTGCATAGTCACAAGTCACCTCAGGTCAACAATGTCCTAAGAAAGGCTGTCTGCACTTGCTATTCTCTCCATTGAGCACAAAGTCAGAAAATCAGTGGATATGGTGTCAGAAATAACAAAGTTTGTTGAAGCCAAAGCTTGCAAGGCCAGATTTTAGTGTCTTGGCCTACACCATTTACCCCAGCCATGCACACAATAAGACTAATTATTTCAAATATTTTAAAATTAACATTATTTTCATATTATCCTTAATCCAACACCCTAATATTCATAATGTTTTTCCCACCCACTAAATCTTATTTGATGAAATAAGACTAAGCTATTTTAAAAAAGTAAATAATAAAAAACAGGGAGAAAGAATAAAAGGAGCCAGAAGCAAGCTTTTTGATCAGACAGTAATTTTCAAAGATCACCCTGAGGTGTACTGAATCCATGTTTAGTTAGCTATAAAACAAAAAAACAAGAAAAAGACAATTCCAACTGACACTGGTAGAAAACTGTGTCTGTGATTGACATTGTAAGTGCTGTTACTTTGAACATAATTAGTGATGTTGTAGACATATGCAGCTGCCTTAGATATAAAAGGTACTTACTGTTATGGTAAACTGCAACAAATGTGTCTTTTTAGTGTAACCATGCACTTTCCCTCTACAGAATAAGATGCCAGTGGATAATAATCTTGAAGGCAATGGTGATGAACAAGAATCAATTCTTTACTGCTTTCTAACAGAAAAGACCTAAAATGCTCCAGGTACCAGGCACTGAGTTTCTTTACAATGAAGTAGTTTTCAAAATTCGTGTCTGTATAAGCTCAACAAAATCAGGTAGACCTCCGGTGGAACTATATGGCATGATAATTCCAGTAAAATACTGTGTCCCTTAGTATGTCACAGCATTTCAAAACTGTATGCTGCTTAACTAAAGGAACAGTTCCTTAACAGACTCTCAGATTCTATCATCTAGTACTTCCAGATGCACAGATGACACTTTGCTTACGATTAGTGCAGGAATAATGTCATTTACCTGTAGGCCCTCATTATTTAAATGTTTTGTTGAAAGTGACAACAAAATATTCTTGAACATTTTACCTGTGAACCTGAGTACTCGTTTAAAGAACTTATGTTTGGCCTCGAAGCCCATAGTCCATAATCCAACTATGGGACCAAAAGCTTTTATCAAAGCAGGGTAGTGCTACAAAATGTTAGTTTCAGCTTGGGAAAAACTTCTTGCAACCTCTGAAAATGCTCTGAAATTTCCAGACCAAGATAAGCTTTCACATGAGTGGATAGGAGCCACTGTAAGCTCTACCATTTCTTTCAATGTCATAAGTATTTGCCATGCTGGATCATCATAAGGAGTCCTTGATCCAATATAATATAATAATATGTATAAGAATAGTTTTTCAGTCAGTGGACAAGCTCACTTGACACCATAACAATGTAGTAATGTGCAAATTTTCTCTTTTAGTCTTGACATGAAATTTATAGGCTTTTTTTGTTTTTTTTTTAAATTCTTTTCCCTGCTTTCGACAGTATTCAAACTGTGGTCCAAGGCAGAACCTGCAAATGTAAGGCCTATTAAAACTTTTAACAAGTCCACCAAGAGAATGAGCTGCAAGATTGTCAGCTGCAACACAATATACGGTTCCTTTAATGTTTTTTCCAGCACTGGGCACAAAAACTCTCCTGTTCTAAGACAAAGATTTTTAAAAAAAATGGCTAAATCTGCTTCATAACCAAATCTTTTAGCATTCATGGCTTTGCAGAAAATACTTATATGTATTGCAGTTAGTGTGGAGTGCACTTCAGGTGGTGCATTTGCGAGGATCTGGTAAACTAACATAATCTTGTGTTTCTTTCGTAATGTCACTAAGGGGTTATAATTGATATAAAGAACTAAAGAAATAATTGTTTTTCAAATGTATCCCTTTTTATATGATTCATACAGAGTGGATGTGCTGGGTTGTATGCATCTGTAAAATCTTTTTTCGATCAATATATGCTGTAATGTCTGAAGAAAGGAAACATACTTAAAGCTGAGCTTTTCTTGTGAATTAAGAATGTATTCAACAGGCTTTATGACCAGTGTTGGGGGACATTCCATTTTAAAGTAATTAATTACAAAATTACTGTCTTTAAAAAGTAATCAGTTACATTACAGTGTTACTTTCTGATAAAACTAACTAGTTCAGTACTTTTCCCCTGCAGAAAATTAAAACTCCTTTGTGATTCCTCATGCATGTTGTTTTAGTCAAGACCTTTATAATTATTCTACCTGCGCGGTTTCACACGGTGGCCGTAAGTACACTTCATTATGATTCACTGCGAGTTTTGGAGCTGTGATTAGGTTCCCATCTTTCCGCAAGTTGGTCCTTGCATAGTCAAACTGCATAGGTGAGATGGGGGGTGTTAATATACACACAATAACGGATTGGAAATCACTGGTGTCAGGCTCACGAATTACATAAATTGTCTGAATAACGAATCACATTAAAAAATAATAATAATAATAAATAACCGAGTACTTAAATGGCTGCATGCATTAAAAAAAAAAAAAAAAAAAGTAGATTTTTCTAAAAAGAAAACCAATTAAGCTTCGTTTCTCTTTTATATTTTACATTGCTGTTTAATTAAGCAAAAGTAATTTTTATCCGATTACTCCATCATAGGCATCGCTAGGCCATTTTTTTGAGGGACAAAATTCTCCATAAACTACTCACAAATTGGTGATCGCCCATCATCCCCTTTAAATTCCATATGAAAGTGGTGACAGACTTCGGCTCCTTCCCGTCTTTCAGCGCGGTCTTCAATTCGCCATCACAGAGGAAGGATTAAGGCAAGGTGTGTGTGCGATAAATTGTTATATCTGCATCAGTGCAGTCCTTTCACATAAATACAGTTTACAAAATGTCCTGAGGGATTAATCAGTTAAATCTTCACTGTGTTCACCCTCATCACACCAGCTGTTTCCTCTAGTGAAAATGAAGCCCTTAATACAGACTCTATGAACCTATAGTCTACTTTATACAACAATCATGCCATTGCCATTTTAATTGAAAAACCTAACTGTCTATATAAAACATTACACAGTGCATATGGCATTTACTACCATAGAGTTATACACATGAATGATTAATAATAGTGACAGACAGCATTCAGTGCACTCGGTATAACTGTACATCAGTGTGATTTACAGAGATAGAAAAATCCTGTTTTTGTAATAAATATTGCATTGTATTAAATAATGTACCAAATCGTAAAATACATTTATTAGCCTTAGAGTAGTTTTTTGTCACTTTGATTTAGAAAAAGTAACTTTTTTAATGAATAAATACAAACAAGTAATGATGTTAAAAAGATGCATTTTTTAAAATTACATTAAAACAATGTTTGTCTATATTAATGAATTTTAATAAATAGCCTAGTAGCTATGAAATTTTAAGAGGTTGAATGTAGAACCTACTGTTTTCTTTATGAAGCTAAAACATTAAAATAAACTAGACAACATGACAATCAAAATTTTCATATTTATATTTAACTTTAGATGGAAGGTCACATGGGAGTAGGTCTCCAAATGAACAGCAGGTAAGAATAGGACATGGACAGCCTCTCATGCACATTAACACTGTGGTTTCAACATTGAAGTCATTGCATCAGAAAATATTTTTCACATTTTTTATGTCTGACAATTTCCAACAAAAAGCAGCAGTATTGTCAAAGAATTAACAGATAAATCTTTGACATTACTGGCCCCCACACAGTTTATCCCATTGCCCAGCCTCATAGGTGTGTTGTTTATATTGCTAATCAACGTAGGTTTAAAGTTATATGCTGTTTTCTGGTTACATTTTTTATACAAGGTTTATACAGTAAACTGTGTGTGTGAGATCAGGAAGACTCATTTAAGTACTGATTCTGAACAAGCCAAATACGTATTCAATATCTATGGGGGCTGAGCCCCCCTTAACTGAAAGTCCTAAAAACGCCTCTGTACTCGATTAATCGATAACATTTTTGGTAGAATACTTGATTACTAAAATATTCGATAGCTACAGCCCTATTATGGTTTCTTTTAACTTCTGCCTGGTAAGAGACAATACGAGCTTGGCAGTCATACACACTTGCTAGGCACAAAAAACCTCACATCATTAGGTTTTAGCATGGCTTTTTCCCTCATGAAAAATTGAGAAAGTCAAGTCAACTCAATAAAATTTTATTTTTATAGCACTTTTAATGATAGCCATTGTTGCAAAGCAGCTTTACAGAATCAAAATAATATTATGTAAATGTGGATGAAATCAAAATGATCAGATAAAAAAGTCCCTTGTTTTTGTTGCTTGTGTATTTCTTATCTAGGCTGAGGTCGACCTCTCCCCATCATGCAGGTGTTAGGTTTATTATGATCTTATGTGAGAAAACACCCCACTTTCCCTGGGCACTCGGTGTCTTTCAATTCATCCTACACGAGTTTTAAACCTTTAAGAGCAAACATTAGTTTATGTGCATATATTTGATACTTAAATAACAAATATATGTGATGCATATGTAATTCTGTGTATCTACCAAAAAACATGCTTACAATATTGTAATAATAACAGGAGTACAAGAGCTCTTACTTGACCTTAATTATACACGCACATGTTCGGTTTCACTAAAAACAACATACTTTGTTTTGATAGCTGTTTAATCTGTTAATACTGTCTGCAGTTGGTACAGTGTGGGTGCGGGGGAGGAGGAGGAGGAGGAGGAGCTATTCACAGGTGGGTACGCGAGTTTGTGTGCATGGGAGAGGAGTTGAGAAAACATTAATTTCTTTTACATTTATCAAAAAATGAAAAAGAAAAAATTGAGTGGTTAATAAAAAGTGCAACCCCCCTATAATAATAAATAAGTAAATGTAATGTAAAGGTCATTGAGGATACCAGTCTGAAAGCCGATTTGGGAGCGAAATCTGATGCAGGCCTCGAAATTGCGACCATTTTGGTCGCATATGGTCCCGAAATTTCATCTATGCGACCTCAAAATATATTTGGGAGCATTGGTGCGAGTGCATGTAATTGTAGCCGTGTGACCTGTTTTAATTTCTCTACAAATTAAACAAATTAATATGTTAACAGTATGTATGTGTTTTGTGCCCTAAAGGCTGATACGATGACGTTCTGCCGTTGAGATTTTAGATTGGTTAATAATAGCTGTCAATCACTCAGTCAGGTGACGGCGCTAACTACAGCTGGGAAATTAAAATTTAAAGAGGTGCAGAAGAGGGAAAATGAAAAGAACACTGATTTCTTTTGCAAACCACATAACATTACAAATAATGACGCTGGTGATAGTGATCATGTAGTGATTGTTGATTTACCAGCCGAAAAGAAGGCGTACAGTTTTCGGAGGGAATGGCTGAAAGACTTCGAGTGGCTCCGCTATAAAAAATGGCTCTATGCACTGCATTCACTGTAAAACCTGTGGGACGGAGTTTGCAGGTAACAAAGCGTTCGCCACTGAATCTACGCGCTTTAAGCTCGAGAGCTTGATCAAACACGGTGAGAGTGTCAAACACAAGAAATGTAGGGACAAGTGTGTAGCAAAAAGTTCAGTTTCAACAGGTTCGATCGTTGAGGCTTTTAATCGTCAGGATACTGCCAGCCGTTCCGCGCAGTTGGCAGAACAGTCGGCATACACTATCTGCAAAGAAGAACTCGCCTTTACTAAATTTAAACCCATGTTGCAGCTAATGAAAATGAACAGTATTGCAATTAACATGATATATGCAAATGACAAGTCATGTGCCAATATCATCGGCGTAATAGCAGATACCCTCCGTGAGAACACTGCAGTTAAAGTATCATCAGCCCAGTACATCTCATTCATGATCGATGGAGACACTGACCTGTCTGTCAAGGAGTGCGTGATTGTGTATGTCCGCATCCTGCTTGGCAGACTGCCCACAACCATCCTCGTCGGGCATGTTGAGGTGGAACATGCTAATGCTGTGTCCTCAGCGCAGTGTGAGAGGGGGTTCTCTATCCAAAAGCGCATAAAGTCAGACATTAGATCTTCATTACACCCCAACACGGTAAAGGATCTAATTTAAATCAGCGTTGAGGGACCTCCTTTGGAAGCCTTTGATGCCTCAGCCAAAAGATGGATGTCAGAGGGACAGCAAGCCAGAAGACCGAATTTCAAATCCTGGCCACAGGATATGTAAAGCTTCAGTGATTGGTTGTTAGTGTTAGGGCCAGGGGTAGCTTAGTGGTTAAGGCATTGGACTACGGTTCGGAAGATCCCAGGTTCAAACCCCACAACCACCAAGTTGCCACTGTTGGGCCCTTGAGCGCGGCCCTTAACCCTCAACTGCTCAGATGTGTAATGAGATAAAAATGTAAGTCGCTCTGGATAAGAGCGTCTGCCAAATGCCTAAATGTGTTGATTGGTGTTGTTTTTAAATTAAAGAAATCTGTTAATATACAATTTGTAGTTGTGGTGCTCATTAATTTTTGGTGGGTGCTCCTAACTTTTTGAATGTGGTAGCACCAGTGCTACCAAATAAAAAATAATTTCGAGCCCTGTGATAATTGCCAAAAAACAGTCAATAAGATCTATAAATCAATAAACAAAATTCCACAGTTAACATCAGAAAAGTAGTGGAGCACTGACAATGCTGAGAGTTTATTTTGTGGTTGATTTAAGGATATAAGAAATTTTCAATGCATATACTGGCATAAAATAACATTTGGCAACACTTCTGGATTTATGCAACTACTGGACAACAATTTAACTCAAACATCTAGTAATGTTAGTAATGTTAATGATTAGTCATCAATCAACTAATTGCCACTGCGAATTTAAATGATTTTTAATGTATTAACTGTTAGTTTGTTTAGCATCGTATTTCTCAGTAGCTCACATACATATTAACTAGTCCACCCCTAGAGCAATTCATGTAATGTGAAGTTTTTGACAGCCTGATATTTTAAGCTCAATTTGTTTATCTTGCATAAATAATTTTTGTGATTGTTCCACTATAATTGTTCAAATAAGAGTTACAATTACTTATCAGTGATTAACTATTTAAATGTGATATTTAAATTATATTTAATTTGTACCTTTAGAGTTCCAAAATGAATCTTGTTTTTTCGGTAGATGAAAATGAAAAAATTTAAAGCTAAATGAATTTTTAATATGTCACTTGTCATGTAAAAAGAAGTCATGTTAAAAATAGAAAAGGCCATCTACTCCTTTAATACGTTTCCAAGTTCGCAGTTTGATCATGATAAAACCCTTAATGCCTGTCAAGGACGTATCAAGGAATATACATGAATTGCGACTAGCCAGAGTTCATTCCTAGACTTCCTGCTGAGAACTGTCCATTATCTTAGCCACGTGAGTGTGTTTGTGTCTCAGCAAGTTACTTCGTCGTACAAAACTCTTCCCACACTCGGAGCACTGATACGGCTTCTCTCCTGTGTGAATCCGCTTGTGTTTTCTGAGATTACTCTGAATAGTAAAACTCTTTCCGCACTGCGAGCACTCGTATGGTTTTTCTCCCGTGTGAATGCGCTCATGTTGCTTGAAACTTTTGTGAGTGGTAAAACTTTTCCCGCACTGATGGCAGTAATAAGGCTTTTGCCCCGTGTGGATGTGTTGGTGCACTCGAAGAGCGTTCCTGTCTCTAAAACACTTCCCGCACTCTGAGCACTTGTAGGGTTTGTCTCCACTATGAACCAGCTGGTGTTGCAGTAGAGTCCCCCTGGCTGCGAAACTCTTCCCACAGTTTAAGCAGAGATATGGCTTCTCACCAGTGTGAACACGCTGGTGTTTTAACAGCTTACTCTTCTCACTAAAACTCTTTCCACAACATGAACACTGATACGGCTTCTCTCCCAAGTGCATGCGCTGGTGTTGCTTGAGACATCTTGGCCTGGAGAAGGCCCTCCCGCACTCTGAACAGTGATACGGCTTTTCTCCTGTGTGGACTCGCATGTGTTGTACAAGATTACGGTTCTCGATAAAATGCATCTCGCACTCTGAGCACTGGTATGGCTTCTCTCCTGTGTGAATGCGCTTGTGTTTTATTAGTTGATCCTTTCGTTTAAAACTCATCTCGCACTCTGAGCACTTGTAAGGCTCCTCTCCAGTGTGAATGCGCTGGTGTTTATTGAGCGTGCTCCTCTGTCTGAAACCTTTCCCGCAGTGTGAGCACTTGTATGGCTTCTCTCCAGTGTGAATGTACTGGTGTTTATTGAGCGTTCCCCTGAAACTGAAACTTTTCCCGCAGTGCGAGCACTGATATGGTTTTTCTCCGGTATGCGTGCGCTGGTGCTGTTTGAAACTACTCATATTAGTAAAAATCTTTCCACAATGTGAGCAGAGGATACATGCTTTTTGCTTTTGCTTGAAAGATGAGCGTTGCTGACTCCTGGAGCTCTCTGTGGACTCTGGACTCTCCCCTTCAATCCCGTCTGACTTCATCCTACTTGTGATGTTCTTGTAGAAATAAATTTATGATGCGTAGGAGAGAGGACCGCAGGAGAAGACTGGGCAAAAGTTATCTGGATTCAAAAGAGAAAAAGTTATTAACCACTTATAATTGGTTACAGTATAAATTTAAGGCGTCATCACAGCTGACCTGTTTGAGAAATTTTGCATCCTCAATGTATTGAGATTACAGTATATAGGTCAGGTTTGTTGGCAACCATGTAAATCCCCTAGGTGTTCAGTAATGTATAATGTATAAACATTATTTCATTTGATAAGGTGACATTGATAGAACCTGTAGCCCTACCTAAGCTGTTCAACCACTGAAGTATGCTCACCTGTAGCACTATCCCACCCACCCTACAGAGACAAAAGCTGTAGCCTATCTGGGGTCCTGGATTACAGACTCTTCCCCACTCTCTCATTGGCCAGTGTTCACATCGTTCTTATTATTCGCTGTACACTTGCATATTTACCAAGGATGCGAACCATCAGTCAATTCTCGGTTTGGAATTATCACGATACCTCGGGCTAATCCTAATTAGATATTACATTTTCCCTGATTTTGTTACAATTTTAAAGCTCAATTATTGGTTTAAACATTAGACTTTTCACTTAAAATCGAAGTGCAACATTTAAACAATACAAACTAACTTGAAATACGAGAGTTCAACATTTAACTCAATTAAATTAAACACAAAGCTACCTTGTTAGTGAGCAGCGCAGATCTCTGTCATCTGCCATATTTATTACCTAGCAAATAATTCACTTTTACCACATTAAATGGATGAAAAGGTGTGAATAGTTCAGAGTGCTCCACCTGTAGGATTATAAAGCGACTGTGACACTTTACCTCCTTAAACACCTCAAATGTCTCAAAAGTCAACTTGATAGTGAGCACGCGTGGGCATGCAGGGCAGCTAACACACACGATTTTTGACTAATGAGTGCTCATGGTGTGAGACTTTGAAGAAAATGGCAGATCGGCCTTTAAAGGCATGCAATTTTTTATAATGTAACACCATAAGAATGTGTTCTGCGCTTGGTACAGACCTATTTATATCGCTTAAACTGAAAAACAGCCAATTCTGGTCACTGGCTGATGAACTAGTTCATCATAAAGTCCGTCATGGCAACAGAAATTGGATAAATACACTACACCATGTGCAAATAGTACTTTTCAGTACTTTCACTTATTGTTCAAGGAACACTGCTATGTACTTGAAAATACTTATTGCAAAATATTTACTAGAATTAAAATATCTGTATTCAAAAGCATCATCAATTCCCAAAATGCACTACATGGTCCATTTTTCAACACAGATGCGATTATATAGACCATTAAGGCACCACTGGTCTATGGGATTTAAAATACAAAAACTTCCAAAACATTTCTTTGACACTTGCCAATATACATTAAATGCACATGGCATAAACGATGATGGGGAATGAAGGTGGATATTCTGCCTCATTTCTTCATGACGGAGATTTTGTTGGTAGTGGTGAAGAAATAGACTTGCCTAAAATACATCCAGATTTAGTTCAAACATTTCAGATGTTGGAAAATACAAATTCAACAGCAGTGTATCGAGCAGATTATTCAATAGAATATCGCAAAGAATCTGCATTGGTTATGAAATATGAAGGTGATATTCCAGTTTTTGTGTGTGTTGCAAGAGATACTTGTTCTTAAGTATGTCAAGTATTTAATCTGTGAAAAAATGGGATCTTATTATGAAGAGCATATTTTGTGCTTTGTGTTAAAACCAATGGTAGAAATGCTCATTTGTTTGTTGACACAGTTGCGTTTCAGTGGCCTTTATCTATTTATAGTTATTAAGGCTCTAGAGTGGTAATGAATGTGAACAGCCATATGTATATGGTTTAAATACCTAAAATGAGGCATATATGAAAGATTAAGAATACCATTATCATTATTATGGATTGATATTAGGGGTGATATAACTTTCATAAGCTTTGCTCACCATCTAATATTATTACACAAAATATCGCAGACTATAGACAATGCCAATCTTTAAAGTTTGGAATGCCACACGCAGTTTAAATTAAGCTGTTGGTGTTGTGATTTTAAGGAGAAAAGTGAATAAAATATTATTTATTATTCATATTGTAGCGTTTTTACGCCGGAAAGAATGCTGGAGAGACGAGTGAGCTTATTTGCTGCCCAATGCAATGGCTGGGAGTACTTTATTTAGCACACAGCAGGTATGGCATGAGCAGCACCTTCACTCAGGAGCCTACATCCAATTTAGCGTTAGCCTGAACTGGAGCACATTTCACACGTCACACACCTCAACACACACACAACAGGGCCGAAGTCATTTACCCAAACACCTTTCCCCATCATGGTGAACACACCGACATCCCCGCAAGGCATGCTGGTCGTCAGCCGCCGCCCCGCCCACGCCACACTGCCCCCACCCGAGCTGTGACCGTCCCCGGTCACCACGACAAACTTTGTTTCGGAGGCGTGGAGGTGGTCGGCGCTGGCGGTGGGAACGCCGGCGTCCTTTGGCAGGTGAGGGATAAACGCGAACGTAGCCCTGAGGCGATCCGGCCTCCACAGAGTTCAATGTTTTCCCGGCGTGCGGCTGGCAAGGCGCAAGACGGTCCCGGTGGAGCAAAACTCGTGCCCGCCCTGCCAACCGCACCCGGTAGATGACATCGGAGAGCCGAGCTATTACCGTACAGGGGCCCACCCAGTGAGACACACGCCCGGCCGAGAGCCCCCTCCTCCTCCTTCCGGAGGAACACACCCACACTTGCTCGCCAGCAGCAAAATCTCGCCCCTGGCTGTGAGTGTCCACGCCCATTCGCCCCATAGGTGCCCCCACCCGAAAGTCTTGCAGCGGTGCCCGCGAGCGCTGGGTGGGGCCCTTCTGCTTGGCGATGAGCGGATCACGGTTCAGCTGTGACACCGGCGAAACGACTGCGGGTGACGCAGTAACTCGGCTGCACGCTGGCTCGGACGGCTGATCACCGCTGGAGAGCCTGGAGGACTGCACGGGGAAAATGTTCGGCGTCGAGGGTTCTACGTCGTCACGGCGCTCCACTCGCTCGCAGCACCGAGGGTTTCCCGCTCGGTCTGCTACCGGAAGTTCCGCCCCCCCGGGTGTGTGCTGCTAACCTGTCCGGCTGTGGCTTGTGTCCGAGCAACCTGGCTACCCCGAAGTTACCACGCAGAGTTCCGCTAGACAAGTTCAGCACCGCACCCCATCTCTCCAAAATGTCCAACCCCAAAACGCAGTCCTCCTCGACATTCCCCACTAAGAACTCGTGTGTAAAAGTTCGACCACCCACCTGGACTCGCGCAGTGCCAGGATTTTCACCTCGCCGCTCCGCGTTGGTTGCCGTGGTATGCTCGCTTTAGCGCCGTCGGGAAAGCGCTTCTTCTGCGCGAGTAGTCGCTCCGCTACTCGGCGGCCCGCTTGAATTTTCAGAAGGTCCTCTGTTGTGCGCTCGAACCCGTTATTCTCCATCCCACTTCTGACACCAATGTAGCGTTTTTACGCCGGAAAGAATGCTGGAGAGACGAGTGAGCTTATTTGCTGTCCAATGCAATGGCTGGGAGTACTTTATTTAGCACACAGCAGGTATAGCATGAGCAGCACCTTCACTCAGGAGCCTACATCCAATTCAGCGTTAGCCTGAACTGGAGCACATTTCACACGTCACACACCTCAACACACACACAACAGGGCCGAAGTCACTAACCCAAACACCTTCCCCCATCATGGTAAACACACCGACATCCCCGCAAGGCATGCTGGTCGTCAGCTGCCGCCCCGCCCACGCCACACTATATTTCAATTAATTTGTTTTCAATGAATTTTGGTACATTCATATTTGCTGTAATTCATTATAATGCTGTACTTGATTGTAGGTGCCCAGAACCTTGTCCACTCACACCATCAACCTAATGGCTTCCTGTGATGACAAATGTTACTAAAGTCTATAAATATAGTAAGACATATATATTGATTTTGTGTCATCAGTTCTGAATCATTCGAACTTTGTCAAGCTTTGAAGGCAGCTCCTCTTCCAACCTTCAGCCCTTTGGTAGAAAGGGAACTGACAGCTGTGAAACCAGAGCCACTCAAGGTCTGGACAGAGATGATTAAGCAGACAGCACACTTTTACCTTGGCAAATGGCAAGAGATTTCCTTGCACTGGATTTGTTCAACTTAATAGGTAATCAAATTTTACATTATGATTGTAATTCATTACAATCATAATGATAGATTTTTTACAAAACGAAAAAAGAAAGTATAGCATTAGATAAGCATTTGCTGACCTAATCATGAATTAATTATCTGCCCACCTATAATTATATGGTCACATTCGCTGTGCGCTCAAGAAAAAGTCACAGGCTTAGCCTGGCAGCACCAGCAAAACACCACCTACCAAGAAGAGATGTTTCAGGCTGCTTCAACATCCAGAGGAGGTTTCCTCAGAGGATGTGAAAAGACATGTTGCACTGGGGAAAGAGTGTGAGAGGTAGAAGTGTGGACAGAGCCCCTCCCATATAAAGGCCCTGCTGAAAAGCACCAGACAGGACAGAGTGAAGATGCTGGCCAAATGTCAAGAGGGTGGCCTCTCAGCCATCTCAGCCATCACAAAAAAAGTAAAGAAAACCAATTAATCTTTGTTTCTCTTGTATATTTTACATTGCTGTTTAATTAAGCAAAAGTTTATCTGATTACTCGAATAAATTTTTGGTAAAATACTGGATTCCTAAAATATTCGATAGCTACAGCCCTAGATGAGATATATAGCAGGATGCGGTAAACACTCTGCTGTTTGTATCATACAGCTAGACATATATGGACATTTCCAAACAATAGCCAATCCAAATAGTGCACAACTAAGTGAGGAGGTTCATGTCAAAATCCGAGGTTAATGTGTTACAAATAATTTAAGTGTACAGCTCGGGCCATTAGATTTAAACCTGGTGAAATGTAAATGACACAGGGCACAAAACCTATGTTTGTTTCTTTTTTTTTAATCCATCTAACATCCAAAAATTCTCACACACAGTCTGTATACACGCACTATGTTCAAGTGCCCTAAAGAGTGTGTGAGTTAAACAGCACTATGTTCAAATGCCCTACAGAGTGTGTAAGGTAAACAGCACTATGTTCTAGTGCCCTACAGAGTGTGAGTTAAACAGCACTATTTTCTAGTGCCCTACAGAGTGTGTGAGGTGAACAGCACTATGTTCTAGTGCCCTACAGAGTGTGTGAGGTAAACAGCACTATGTTCTAGTGCCCTACAGAGTGTGTGAGGTAAACAGCACTATGTTCTAGTGCCCTACAGAGTGTGTGAGGTAAACAGCACTATGTTCTAGTGCCCTACAGAGTGTGTGTGAGGTAAACAGCACTATGTTCTAGTGCCCTACAGAGTGTGTAAGGTAAACAGCACTATGTTCTAGTGCCCTACAGAGTGTGAGTTAAACAGCACTATTTTCTAGTGCCCTACAGAGTGTGTGAGGTGAACAGCACTATTTTCTAGTGCCCTACAGAGTGTGTGAGGTGAACAGCACTATGTTCTAGTGCCCTACAGAGTGTGTGAGGAAAACAGCACTATGTTCTAGTGCCGTACAGAGTGTGTGAGGTAAACAGCACTATGTTCTAGTGCCCTACAGGGTGTGTGAGGTAAACAGTACTATGTTCTAGTGCCCTACAGAGTGTGTGTGAGGTAAACAGCACTATGTTCTAGTGCCCTACAGAGTGTGTAAGGTAAACAGCACTATGTTCTAGTGCCCTACAGAGTGTGTGAGTTAAACAGCACTATTTTCTAGTGCCCTACAGAGTGTGTGAGGTGAACAGCACTATGTTCTAGTGCCCTACAGAGTGTGTGTGAGGTAAACAGCACTATGTTTTAGTGCCCTACAGAGTGTGTAAGGTAAAGAGCACTATGTTCTAGTGCCCTACAGAGTGTGTGAGTTAAACAGCACTATTTTCTAGTGCCCTACAGAGTGTGTGAGTTAAACAGCACTATTTTCTAGTGCCCTACAGAGTGTGTGAGGTGAACAGCATTATGTTCTAGTGCCCTACAGAGTGTGTGAGGTAAACAGCACTATGTTCTAGTGCCGTACAGAGTGTGTGAGGTAAACAGCACTATGTTCTAGTGCCCTACAGAGTGTGTGAGGTAAACAGCACTATGTTCTAGTGCCCTACAGAGTGTGTGTGAGGTAAACAGCCCTATGTTTTAGTGCCCTACAGAGTGTGTAAGGTAAAGAGCACTATGTTCTAGTGCCCTACAGAGTGTGTGAGTTAAACAGCACTATTTTCTAGTGCCCTACAGAGTGTGTAAGGTAAAGAGCACTATTTTCTAGTGCCCTACAGAGTGTGTGAGTTAAACAGCACTATTTTCTAGTGCCCTACAGAGTGTGTGAGGTGAACAGCACTATTTTCTAGTGCCCTACAGAGTGTGTGAGGTAAACAGCACTATGTTCTAGTGCCCTACAGAGTGTGTGAGGAAAACAGCACTATGTTCTAGTGCCGTACAGAGTGTGTGAGGTAAACAGCACTATGTTCTAGTGCCCTACAGGGTGTGTGAGGTAAACAGTACTATGTTCTAGTGCCCTACAGAGTGTGTGTGAGGTAAACAGCACTATGTTCTAGTGCCCTACAGCGTGTGTAAGGTAAACAGCACTATGTTCTAGTGCCCTACAGAGTGTGTGAGTTAAACAGCACTATTTTCTAGTGCCCTACAGAGTGTGTGAGGTGAACAGCATTATGTTCTAGTGCCCTACAGAGTGTGTGAGGTAAACAGCACTATGTTCTAGTGCCGTACAGAGTGTGTGAGGTAAACAGCACTATGTTCTAGTGCCCTACAGAGTGTGTGAGGTAAACAGCACTATGTTCTAGTGCCCTACAGAGTGTGTGTAAGGTAAACAGCACTATGTTTTAGTGCCCTACAGAGTGTGTAAGGTAAACAGCACTATGTTCTAGTGCCCTACAGAGTGTGTGAGTTAAACAGCACTATTTTCTAGTGCCCTACAGAGTGTGTGAGGTGAACAGCACTATTTTCTAGTGCCCTACACAGTGTGTGAGGTGAACAGCACTATGTTCTAGTGCCCTACAGAGTGTGTGAGGAAAACAGCACTATGTTCTAGTGCCGTACAGAGTGTGTGAGGTAAACAGCACTATGTTCTAGTGCCCTACAGGGTGTCTGAGGTTAACAGTACTACGTTCTAGTGCCCTACAGAGTGTGTGTGAGGTAAACAGCACTATGTTCTAGTGCCCTACAGAGTGTGTAAGGTAAACAGCACTATGTTCTAGTGCCCTACAGAGTAGGGCTGGACGATTTTATCGATTCTGCGATATAAATCGATTTTTTTTTCCAAAGAAAGTATTTTTTAGCCGCGAGTATCGATACATACGTCCCATTCAAATCCCCCGTGTTGTTTACCCCCGTTCGCGTTGCAGGAAGAGCGATTTGGTCAGCCAGTCGCTAGTGTTGCTGTAGAGCAAGTTACCCGTACTAACTTTACACAGACGCAGATGTCTACCTATATTCAGAGAATGGCGGCGAATATAAATCCAGCACCTGCCTGCTTAAAAGCAGATGTGTGGGAGCACTTTGGTCTAAAAAAAAAAAGAAGGAAAGCAACGACTTGGATAAAAGCATCGCGGTTTGTAAGCTATGTGGCACTAACGTTAAATATTCCGGTGCTGTGTCAAAGTTGGTTCCCCCATCAGGATACGTTTTTTTAGCCCCACCCCCGTGAAATCGGCACAGGGAACGCGCATTTAGTAGAAGGCTCGCCCGCGAAGGGTTATGCGCGGACCACTGAGATTCTACGGATCGCAGTAAAGGCCAAAACGGACAGTTAGCGTTTTTTAATCCCTGACGAACTCGAGCCATCAGGATGTGTTTCCCTTGTTATTCTGGACATATTTAAAATGATGAACCTCGGCTGAGTCACTTGTAGGCTGTAAAAATGTCAGTACATGCGTTGTATTGTTTATATTTAATCACAGGTATACACTACCCATGATTTATTTATTTATGCTATTTTATCAAGGGATTTTTTAAAAATACAGTATATATTTAATATAAATAAATGGACCACTACGAGTGCTGATTACTTTCATATGCAGTTTGGGTTTATTTAAATAGAGGTGACCTAGTGAATTGACATCACACGGATAAAATGCTAATTATCTCGCATAATAATAATAATAATAATAATAATAATAACAATAATTTATTATTATTATTATTATTATTATTAATGTCTTGAGACTGTATCTGATGGGTCTCTATTTTGGCATTATGATTTTGCTGAAAAGGCATATTTGATATGAAATATCAGACAAAATACTGACAAGTTTACAGCCTAAGGTCAAAGAAACTGTTCAGAACAGGCCACTTGCACTTTAACTCTCCATTGTTAATTGCAAATTGCAATGTTGCACTTTATTTACTTTCAAGGCTTGTAAGCTACAGTTTGCACTGTTTCAATAAATGGAACTAATTTTCTTAACACATCTTTGATTAATTTTGTCCAGCATTTATTTTGCAAGCTGTCTGATGTTTTTTGTAAATGAAACACTCACATGATGTCACCAAAATCACTCTGTCTCTTTTAAATCGATCAGAAAATGATGTAAGGGTATCGAATTATATCGAATCGTATCGTTGGCTAAATATCGTGATATATATCGTATCGTGAGCTGAATATCGTGTATCGTATCGTATCGTGAGATTAGTGTATCGCTACAGCCCTACTACAGAGTGTGTGAGTTAAACAGCACTATTTTCTAGTGCCCTACAGAGTGAACAGCACTATGTTCTAGTGCCCTACAGAGTGTGTGAGGTAAACAGCACTATGTTCTAGTGCCCTACAGAGTGTGTGTGAGGTAAACAGCACTATGTTCTAGTGCCCTACAGAGTGTGTGAGGTAAACATCACTATGTTCTAGTGCCCTACAGAGTGTGTGTGAGGTGAACAGCACTATGTTCTAGTGCCCTACAGAGTGTGTGAGGTAAACAGCACTATGTTCTAGTGCCCTACAGAGTGTGTGTGAGGTAAACAGCACTATGTTCTAGTGCCCTATAGAGTGTGTGTGAGGTAAACAGCACTATGTTCTAGTGCCCTACAGAGTGTGTGTGAGGTAAACAGCACTATGTTCTAGTGCCCTACAGAGTGTGTGTGAGGTAAACAGCACTATGTTCTAGTGCCCTACAGAGTGTGTGTGGGGTAAACAGCACTATGTTCTAGTGCCCTACAGAGTGTGTGTGGGGTAAACAGCACTATGTTCTAGTGCCCTACAGAGTGTGTGAGGTAAACAGCACTATGTTCTAGTGCCCTACAGAGTGTGTGTGAGGTAAACAGCACTATGTTCTAGTGCCCTACAGAGTGTGTGAGGTAAACAGCACTATGTTCTAGTGCCCTACAGAGTGAGTGAGGTGAACAGCACTATGTTCTAGTGCACAACAGAGTGAGTGAGGTGAACAGCACTATGTTCTAGTGCCCTCCAGAGTGTGTGTGAGGTAAACAGCACCATGTTCTAGTGCCCTACAGAGTGAGTGTGAGGTAAACAGCACTATGTTCTAGTGCCCTACAGAGTGTGTGAGGTAAACAGCACTATGTTCTAGTGCCCTACAGAGTGTGTGTGAGGTAAACAGCACTATGTTCTAGTGCCCTACAGAGTGTGTGGGGTAAACAGCACTATGTTCTAGTGCCCTACAGAGTGTGTGTGAGGTAAACAGCACTATGTTCTAGTGCCCTACAGAGTGTGTGTGAGGTAAACAGCACTATGTTCTAGTGCCCTACAGAGTGTGTGTGAGGTAAACAGCACTATGTTCTAGTGCCCTACAGAGTGTGTGAGGTAAACAGCACTATGTTCTAGTGCCCTACAGAGTGTGTGAGGTAAACAGCACTATGTTCCAGCCTGTGTAGCGCACTAGCATAGGAAGTAGAAGCCCATTTAGGACTGAGCCACTGTTAGCCGAGTGTAACTTACCTTGAGCTTTACAGCAGAACGCAGTTAACCACCTCAAATACACCCACAACGGATCAGATGGAACTGTGGGGGTAAAACCCTGTCAGAAATATTGGAATGTAAAGATGATTAGTAGAGTCGGAGAGCTCAGCTCATCAATCAGCAACACTGCAGCACGGCTTCTTCTGCTTCTGGGAATGTGTGGAGGAACGAGACCGAAACGCTCACAGCGACACCTACTGGAGGATCAGGGCACACATTTGGAAAGAAGACCAAAGCCGTCTTGTTTAGAAACACCATCATAAACATTCTAAAACCTAAGAGGCTGAAGTTAGCTCCTTATTCGCCTCGTTACTAACGGGAGTGTTCACGTTGGCGAAAGCTGCGCAGTTTATCAATAAAACGTTATTTTGGTGGCTTAAACCATTCTGGCCAGGCAAATATAAACTATACAACACCTAGCAGGTACCCAACTATATAGTAAAAGTGAAATTGTCCTGGCACAGATTGATTTTACACTTTAAAAAGGATGGAAATATTTGACTATTTAATTGTATTATTAAATCGATTTTTGAATTGAAAATTTATTTATTTTTTTGATTGTTATTTTTTAAAATTGTAGTGATTTTAATGTCAATTAAACTTTAGAACAGAATTTAAGTGTATGGAGCGCTCTGACTGATTAATGGATATGTATTAGTTATTCAGCAATCACTATATTTTAAATATTTGCCTATCCCTTACTTGCTATATACACTCACTAAATTATAAGTATGTTAGGAGGGTATTTAAACTGATACATTTTAATTCTTTTATACAGCACATTAATGATAGTAAAAAAATGTTGCACATAGCAATGATAACTAATAATAATAACATTTATAAAAAAATTACCCAAACAGGTCTTAAAACCAACAATAGAGATACACATCCAAAATGCAATGACAAACTATACGGGATTATCCTACATTTTTTGACAGTAAACTAATTTAATTTTCATTGTATCTCTTATATTTTCTAAAAACACTAGCATGTCCTTTATTTCGGAGAAGATAAATGAAAAATTCACTAGAATATCTTCTTTTTCATCTTCTCCAACATTTTCTAGTGTGTCAGATTTACACAGGGCCGTCTCTGCTTCATCCTTGTTCATGTACAAGAGTGGAGGTGAAGCAACATTTCCACTGAAAAGCTGTTTATTTTCATTGCGCCACCTCTCAGCTTCCAAAATGCACTGATATACCTGGTGGATCTAAAATCAGAAAATATATTAATCTCAACACATATACAGTGATTAACACAGTGATTAGTTTACTGCTGATGTTGATGGCAAAAAAGAGAATAAAATAGGCCGTATCTCAGTTTGTTACTGAGCATATATGCTAATTAAATTAGTTTGTGTGTTTGTCTGTCCTGTCTTCAGCATATTCAGTGATTAAACAAAAGAAATAAAGTCAAATGTTTTACTGCCGTAGACTGAACAGTGTTTAAGGTTTTTGTAACAAGTAGAGTTTTTGACAAGTTTGTTTAACAAGATCTTGGAGAGTGAGAGGATTCCAGAGGAATGGAGAAGTGTATTGGTGCCAATTTTTAAGAACAAGGGAGATGTGCAAAGTTGTGGCAATTATAGAGGTATAAAGCTAATGAGCCAGACAATGAAGCTTTGGGAAAGAGTAGTGGAAGCTAGGTTAAGGGCAGAGGTGAGCATTTGTGAGCAGCAATATGGTTTTATGCCTAGAAAGAGTACATCAGATGCAGTATTTGCTTTGAGGATGCTGGCGGAGAAGTACAGAGAAGGTAACAGGGAGTTGCATTGTGTCTTTTTAGATTTAGAGAAAGCGTATGACAGGGTGCCAAGAGAGGAGCTGTGGTATTGTATGAGGAAGTCTGGAGTGGCAGAGAAGTATGTTAGAGTGGTGCAGGACATGTATGAGAGCTGTAAGACAGTGGTAAGATGTGCTGTAGGTGTGACAGAAGAGTTCAAGGTGGTGGTGGGTCTGCATCAAGGATCAGCTCTAAGCCCCTTTTTGTTTGCTCTGGTGATGGACAGGATGACAGATGAGGTAAGACAGGAGTCCCCATGGACTATGATGTTTGCAGATGACATTGTGCTCTGTAACGAGAGCAGGGAACAGGTGGAGGAAAATTTGGAGAGGTGGAGGTATGCTCTGGAAAGCAGAGGAATGAAGGTTAGCCGCAGCAAGACAGAATACATGTGTGTAAATGAGAGGGACCCAGGAGGATTGGTGAGGCTACAGGGAGCAGAGGTTAAGAAGGTGCAGGATTTTAAGTACTTAGGGTCAACGGTCCAGAGCAACGGAGAGTGTGGAAAGGAGGTGAAGAGGCGGGTACAGGCAGGTTGGAATGGGTGGAGAAAAGTGTCAGGTGTGTTGTGCGATAAAAGAGTATCAGCGAGAATGAAAGGAAAGGTGTACAGGACAGTGGTGAGACCAGCGATGCTCTACGGCTTAGAGACAGTGGCGCTGAAGAAAAGACAGGAGGCAGAGTTGGAGGTAGCAGAGCTGAAGATGTTGAGGTTCTCTTTGGGAGTGACAAGGATGGATAGGATTAAGAATGAGTTTATCAGAGGGACAACCCACGTTAGATGTTTTGGAGATAAAGTCAGAGAGGCCAGATTGAGGTGGTTTGGACATGTTCAGAGGAGAGATTGTGATTTGGATGCTGTCTTCCTCACTCTCATTGATCACTCAGGTTTGCTGACGGTGAGGTGATTGTTTGCTTTACATGTCAGGAAGCCCTCATGTTTGTGTTTCCTTCTGGCTCTCCCTTTTAGTTATGCTGTCATAGTTAGTCCTGCCGGAGTCTCTGCTTGCACGCTACAGTTAATATACATTCACATTATACATTGTGTGACTGTGACCATACCTAACTGCCATCTCTCCTCTTCTTCTCTTTCACCCCCTCTTTCTTTTTCCTCTCTCCTCCTGTCCCCCCCTTTCACTCTTTCTCTCTCTCTCTGTCGAGCTACACATGTCGTTCCTGAGCTGCCAGTGATCCAGACTCCCTCTGCCCTCCGGACCTGTCTGACCCATCCTGGTGCCCCGCTTCTGGCTGAAGATCTCGTCACATGGATGCCCCGTGTGTCTCTCTGGGATGCGTCTGGTGTCTGGGAATGATTCTCTCTACCTAGAAAATGGTTCTGGCCTTGACTGGTGTTGGCAACTGTTTCTCTGGGGACTTGACAGTTCGATAGTTCATGACTGGAACTTCTTACAAGTCTACCTGGGTCTTCAATAACTACCTGGACTCCATATTAACATCAATTAACATCAGCTATTATAGCTGAACTGCCTCCCACCCTACACACTGTATAAATGCAGATCATTTACTGCTTTCTGTTTCACCCAAATGAGGATGGGTTCCCTGTTGAGTCTGGTTCCTCTCAAGGTTTCTTCCTCTTACCATCTCAGGGAGTTTTTCCTTGCCACTGTCGCCCTCGGCTTGCTCACCAGGGACAAACTGACCATTTTGATTCATACAAATTCACATTTCATACAAACCTAAATAATTCTTTTGACTATTTAAAGCTGCTTTGCGGCAATGAAAATTGCTAAAAGCGCTATACAAATAAAATTGAATTGAATTGAATTGTGAATATATCGGTAGAAGGATGCTAAGGTTGGAACTGCCAGGCAGGAGGTCTAGAGGAAGACCAAAGAGGAGATTTATGGATGCAGTGAGAGAGGACATGAAGTTAGTTGGTGTGAGAGAAGAGGATGCAGAGGATAGGGTTAGATGGAGACAAATGATTCGCTGTGGCGACCCCTGAAAGGGAACAGCCGAAAGACAAAGAAGAAGATTTTTAAAGAAAAACTAAATCCAAAACTACATGGCCTTGTGTGAAAAAGAGCTAAACCTAATAACAGGTTGGGCCATCCCGAGCAGCAACAATTGCAATCAAGTTTTTTGAAAACTTGCGATGAGTCTGTTACAGCACTGTGGAGGAATTTTGGCCCACTCATCTTTACAGAATTGTTGTAATTCAGCCACAACCGCCTTTTTAAGGTCATGCCACAGCATCTCAATTGGATTCAGGTCAGGACTTTGACTAGGCCACTCCAAAGTCTTCATTTTGTTTTTCTTTAGCCAATTAGAAGTGGACTTGCTGGTGTGCTTCAGATCATTGTCTTGCTGCAGAACCCAAGTTACAAGAATAGTAGAATTCATGGTTCCATTTATCACAATGTGATAAATATGTCTTCCTGGTCCTGAAGCAGCAAAACAGCCCCAGGCCATCACGCTGCCACCACCATTTTTACTGTTGGTATGATGTTCTTTTTCTAAAATGCTGTGTTACTTTTACGCCACAAAATGGGACACACACCTTCCAAAAAGTTCAACTTTTGTCTTGTCAGTCCACAAAATATTTCCCAAAAAGTCTTGGGGATCATCATAATGTTTTCTGGCAAAAAGTAAGATGAGCCTTTATATTCTTTTTGCTCAGCCGTGGTTTTCTTCTTGGAACACATTTGTGCCCAGTCTCTTTTTTTATGGTGGAGTCATAACACTCAACTTAACTGAGGCAAGTGAGGCCTGCAGTTTTTTGGATGTTGTTGTGGACTCTTTTGTGACCTCTTGGATAAGTTGTAACTGCACTCTTGGGGTAATTTTTGTCAGCTGGCCACTCCTGGGAAGGTTCTCCACTGGTCTATGTTTTTGCCATTAGTAGATAATAGTTCTCATTTACCTCATTTCCACTACACTGGTGCTGGTGCCAGGTGCCGGTTTTGGTGCTCAGCCGGTGCTGGACTGGGAACCACCGAGACTTGGCCCGCATTTACACTAGACAGGAGCTCAGCGGGAGCTGCATGATAATACATCACACAGCCCACTAAACAGAAACGACCATGGCCAAAGTCAGTTTACTGGCTATTCTCCAAACTAGTATGAAAATGTATTTCAGTATCCAAAAGCAGCTTATTAGACGTGTTATAACCGCTGAAAGTCTTTCTTCAGTTTTTTTTATCTTATACACTATTTGGTCGGTTGTTCGTGTGAAGCCTGCGACTATAAGTTCTTCTCTAATTTCCTCATACACTTTTTTTTTCTTAAAGCACTTTCCAATTTCTGCTGAATCTCAGCGAATGTCCAAAATGCCAAAAAAACGCTTTTGTTTCGTCCACGCTCCTCATTAATGGACTTTGGGTCTCCGCCATTTTTTTAAAGGCTCCCTATAACTCCGCCCACCGCTTGTGACATCACGGGTTCTTGCAACTAGACCAGCAGAGTTTAGGGGCCGGTTCGGTGCTTATTTTAGGGCATCAGCACCAATTTTTTTCTGTGGAAAAGCGCGGCACTGGTTCCAAAATTGGGAACCGGCACGGGAACCAGAGCAGTGGAAAAGGGGTAATTGTGGTTCGCTGTAGTCCCAAAGCTTTAGAAATGGCTTTAGAACCTTTTCCAGATAGATCTCAATTATTTAATATATTAATAATTAATAATTTATTTCAGATCTCAGCAAAATGTCTAGATTTTGAAGATCTTTTGGTCTACTTCACTTTGTCAGGCATGTCCTATTAAAGTTATTTCTTGATTCCAACAGGTGTGGCAGTAATCAGGCCAGGGTCTGGCTAAAGAGATTTACCTCAGGTGTGATAATTTATGTTTAAATCTGTTTGATGATCTGAATCAAAGTGTGACAAACATGCAAAAAAATAAGAAACCAGTAAGGGTGCAAACACTTTTTCACACCACTGTGATAGAGGAAAAATAATGTTCTTATATCTTAAGAGTGAAAATACCTAATGTTTCAAAACATTTACATAAAATGAACAACTGGTTGTGAGAAAGTTTGCTTAGTTTCATAATTTTGTAATGCTTAAAACTCATTTTTACATTTATCAGCCAACTGACTGGTTTTGGCCTGACTCCTGCAGTACTAAACTATGTCCACTAAATGAAGGTTTCCCCCTTTTTCTTTTAATATCGCTTAATGGTCACAATTTAAATATATACAGTAATAATACACACATGTACACATATTCACCCAAACTTTCACTTTTGTCCTTTTGGCATTTCCCCTTTATATGCATGTGCCCACTGTGCACCAATGTGTCTGATGTGATCGGGCAGCAATGGCGCAGTTGCTTGGGCCCGATCATCATTGCTTGCTACCATATTATTTTTTTTGTACTTTTACAGTTTCAAAAAGCATTTTATTTTCTGTAGATAAAAATAATTAAAGCTTTTATAAGCCAAATGAGTCTTTAATATATTATTTATAATTTTGTTAATAATAATTAATTAAAGCCATCTGCTCCTTTAATACATTTCCAAGTTCACAGTTTGATCATAATAAAACCCAAACTGCCCGTCATGGATGCATTAAGTTCATTCTTAGACTTCCTGCTGAGAACTGTTCACCATCTCAGCCACAGGAGTGTGTTTGTGTCTCTGCAAGTAACTTCTTCTTACAAAACTTTTCCCACACTCGGAGCACTGATACGGCTTCTCTCCTGTGTGAATGCGCTTGTGTTCTCTTAAAGTACTCGGACTATTAAAACTCTTTCCGCACTGCAAGCACTCGTATGGTTTCTCTCCCGTGTGAATGCGCTCATGTTGCTGGAAACTTCGGTGAGTGGTAAAACCTTTCCTGCACTGAGGGCAAAAATAAGGCTTTTGCCCCGTGTGGATGTGCTGGTGCACTCGGAGAGCGTTCTTTTCTCTGAAACACTTCCCGCACTCTGAGCACTGGTAGGGTTTGTCTCCGCTATGGATCAGCTGGTGGTGCTGTAGAGTCCTCTTCTCTGTAAAACCCCTCCCACAGTTTAAGCAGGGGTAGGGCTTTTCTCCAGTGTGAACACGCTGGTGTTTTAACAGCTTACTCTTCTCAATAAAACTCTTTCCGCAGTATGAACACAGATATGGCTTCTCTCCCATGTGAATGCGCTGGTGTCGCCGGAGATTGCTTAGCCTGGGGAAATCCTTCCCGCACTCTGAGCATGGATACGGTCTTTCTCCTGTGTGGACTCGCAGGTGTTTCATGAGATTACCACTCTCGATAAAACGCATCTCGCACTCTGAGCACTGGTACGGCTTCTCTCCTGTATGAATGCGCTGGTGTTTAATTAGATGACTCTTTTGAACGAAACCGGTTCCGCACTCTGAGCACTGGTAGGGCTTCTTTCCAGTGTGAATGTACTGGTGTTTAATGAGCGTGCTCCTTTGTCTGAAACTTTTTCCGCAGTCTGAGCATAGATACGGTTTCTCTCCAGTGTGCGTGCGCTGGTGCTCTCGAAGTGTGCTCATCTGAGCGAAACCCTTTCCACAATGTAAGCAGAGTTTAAGTGCTTTTTGCTTTCGTTTGAAAGATGAGCGTTGCTGACTGCTGGAACTCTCTATGGACTCGGGACTCTCACATTTAATCCTGTTTGACTTCATCTTACTCTTGATCTTTTTGAAGAGATAAATTTATGCCACGTAGGAGAGAGGACTGCAGGAGAAGACAGGGCAAAAGTTATTTGGATCAAAAAGAGAAAAACTGTTTAATAATGTATAGCAAATAAAAAGATTATTATTTAATTTGATAAGGTGACATTGATAGAACCTGTAGCTCTATCTAAGGAGCCTAGGATGACATTCTTTGCCTTTGGACTTTTTCAGGATCTGTAGCTCCACCCCCCAATAGAGACAGAACCTGAAGCCTACCTGGTGTCCTGGATTACAAACTATCAGCTCCTCCCCACTCCCCCACTGGCCAGCGTTCACATCGTTATTATATAAATCCAAGCGCGGCATTTAAACTATACAAACTAACTTCAAATACAAGAGTATTTGCATTTAGCATTTAACTTCAAATTAGAATATAGCCGCAAAAAAATAATAAGCTGGTCCAAGCACCTGCGCCATCACCACTCCGGTACACCACACAACCCGTGTGCTTTTTAAGGATGTTAAGACCTCCAAAAAGCAATTGTTGCATAAGTTTAACGCATGGTCATGCCTGGACGTGTCTTTCTGGTGCACCTACAGTAGGCAGCAATGGTGCAGGTTCTTGGGCCGGTCATCGTTGCTTGCAGCGTTGAACTATTTGAGATATCAAAAGTCCGTTCACAATTTTGCATTCTCAATGTTTTAAGATCATATGGGTTGGGTTTGTGGCCATCGTAATGGTGCAGGTGCTTGGGCTGGTCTGCCTGGGTGCAACATGCCATCACTACCAATGTGCCTTTTGAGCAGGTTAAGACGTCCAAAAAGCCCTGGATGCTGATGCCACTCAATGTGATGTCATTTAATATAATGTCACCCAGAAAGTTATTAGCCACTTCAGCATAAGCAATTTTGCATTCTTAATGTTTTGAGATCATATGAATCCAATTTGATGGCTATCATATAAATCCCCTAGGAGGCGTGTCTCAATCAATTCAATCCATCAATAAATTAATGAACTTTGTCATTGTTATAAACAACAGAGTATAACAACCAGATATCATTAGGGCATCATCTTTTAAGACATGTAATGAAGTGCAACCATAGTGCAGCAGTGCAGTTACCATAACGGTTATGTGAATTAGGATTTGAAGGAAGAGGGGCACAAACCACATAAAGTGTGTGTGTATTGTGTGTGCTGCATCAATGCAAAGTCCAGTTCACAGGTATTGTAATAGTGATGCGTGACATGTAAAAAAACATGGGGGCAGGGAGGAGACTAATCATTTAGCAGCCTCACAGCGTGTGGAAAAAGACTGTGGGATAGTCTGGTGGGATCATTTCTGGGTACTAGTGCCGATGATCCTTCTAATATCAAAATCCATTGCATGCATTTTAAAAAACAACCCAAAATAACTGACTTTAAGTTGGGCCCATGACATGCATAGTGAGAATTCAAAAGGATCGAAAGGTGTACCCAGTTTGACATGTACTGTAAGTGTGTATGTTTGTAAGTATTTTTGATCTATGCAGCAAAATCTGCTGTGAAGGCCCTGAGCTACGACCAAAGCCCCGACTCTCAGGTGTCCTAATGACAGCAGATTTCAACCTGTGCATGATTTTTGGCTGTAAGCATGTGGGACTTCTAATGCACACGTTTTCTGACTAATTGCGCTCGTGGTATTGTGAGACTGGTTTAAGCATGTATGATGAGTGGGATTGAGACTAATTTTTTTAGACGAGTTTGGAGAAAAAGTCCGATCAGAAGCACAATTTTTTATTATGCAACGCTTGGGTTTGAAGCTGCCCGAATGGCAGCCTGTTGCAGCACCTCCCATTAAATTCAAACCTTTTTTTAACTTATTTTTGTAGTTTTTCTGGCACTTATTTTTCTTTTCAATTGTATGAGTGTGTGAATGTGAACTTGCACTGTCTTTCCTACATTTTTGGACTTGTTTACAGTCGTATCTGGGAACTCTGTTCACAGCTGCGGTTCTATTATTTACCACCAGAGATGAGTTGTTTGCATTTAGCAATATGGCAGTGCTACTCCAGGCAAAACCGGATATTCCCTGCAAGATATAAAGAAGAAAATGGAAACCCGAACTGGTGCTTAGTGTTTGGCCAAAGGAGACGTTACAAACCAACTCTTCCATCCATGCTCATGGGGAAGGCTCTTACCCGGCATCAGAGGGGTAAGATTCCAGTAGTGGCTGTCATATGGTGAAGAATCTATTCTTTAACAGATTTGATTAGCTACCTGTACAGACTAGCTGTGTGACGTTTTGTTGTACATGTTTGATCTGAGCCTGAAGCTGGGCAAGGTGCCACAGCTGTGAAAGACATCTTGCATGGTACCGGTACTAAAGATGCCACACCTAAAAGAATTTGGAGATTATAGACCAAGAGCACTGACCACAGATCTCAAGAAAAAAATGTTTAAGAGACTGGTGCTTACCCATGTCCGACCTCTGGTGAGCCCATCAATGGACCCACTTCAGCTTGTCTACCAGGCTGGCACTGGAGTGGAACACACTCATCTTCCTCCTTAATAGGGCTTTTTCGCACCTGGAAAAGACCAGGAGTGCTGTTAGTCATATTCTTTAACTTCTCTAGTGCTATTAACACCATCCAACCTACGCGTTTAAAGGATAAGCTAGAGTATAGGGGGGTGGACTATCATCTATGTATATGGATATGGATACTGTAATAGCTCAAGAACTGACCACAGTATGTGAAGATTAGAGACTGAGAGTTTGATATAATTGTCTGCAACACTGGAGCTCCGCAGGGAACGGTCCTGGCTCCATTCCTCTTCACCGTCTACACTGTTGACCTCATGTTCATTTCAGCACTTTATCTGATGACTTTGTCATCGTCAGCCTGATCATGGAGGATGACGACAGGAATTACAGGGGACTGATTTAGAACTTTGTGGACTGGTGTCAATGGAACTTCCTCCAGATAAATGCGGGGAAGACCAAAGAACTGGTGGTGGACTTTCGCAGGGACAAACATACTTTACCAATGAAGATTCAAGAAATACCCGAGTGTTGATCTAAACAGCAAACTGGACTGGACCGACAACTTGACTGCAATTTATATAAAAGGACAGAGCAGACTCTGCTGAGGAGACAAAGGTTTTTTGGAGGGTCAGACCTGAAAACTTTCTTTGACTCTGTAGTGGCCTCAGTCATCCTTTATAAAGTGGTTTGCTTGTGCGGCAGTGTCTCTACTGCAGAAAGGAAGAGACTGGACATGCTGTTAAAAAAGGTCAGCTCAGTCCTGGGGATTTCCAGAAGGTGGTAGAAAGAAGATTTTAACGGTGACTATTCTGCTTGTTCTCAAGCGGAATTTAGTGTTCCACAGGGTACAGTTTCTAGCCCACTGCTTTTTTCTCTTTACATGCTTCCTCTGGGCAACTTAATTCGTAAGCATGGTATTAGTTTTCATTGTTATGCTGATGACACATAGTCATACGTCTCAACAAAACCAGATGAAAAAAAAGCAATGTGTGCAGGACATAAAAGCCTGGATGTTAATTAACTTCCTTTTGCTTAATCCTGATAGGACAGAAGTTCCAGTCATAAGACCACATGCAGCTAGAAGCAAACTTTTTGATCACACTGTAACTTCATATGACCTTTCTGTTCCAACAAGTGCAACAGTAAAAGACCCTGGTGTGATTATAGATTCCAGTCTTTCATTTGAAGCACATGTAGATAATATTACCAGGATAGCATTCTTTCACCTCAGAAATATTGCGATAAGATAATAAGATCAATAGCTGATTCACTTGCCCTGCATTCAGATCAGGCTGCATTCACAAGTTCACTTATTTACTTGACAACAATCCCAGATCAGTCAAGGTCACTGGTTTCACTCAGTGTAACACAAAACACTATTAAATTATGAATCAGGCCAGAGATTAGCGAATGATTTAGTTGTACTGTAAACTTAATCACTTCTCATCTCTCTTGCTCATTTACGGCATTCTGCTGTCACTCACATGATGTGTAACAAGGAGGTGGAGCTAAACAAGCCAACTGGTAATTAAGAGTCGGAGTAGTACGCTGTTATTTTCATGCCAAAAACTGTTTTGCACCCTCATTATTTATGTATTATTGTTAATATTCTATTTATGTTTAACAACTTTTCACTTTTTTACATTAAAATAGGGACAAGTGACTTATTTTAAAACAAACAAGTTTTGTGCTAAGTCTATGTGTAAACTAGCGAAGGCAATGTCCAAAGAAGTAGTATGCTCTGGCCCCACCCTAATGAGATGTGGCAACATAGCTTAGAGCAGCTTATGATTGCTGAACCGCTGAATGTCTAGGTGGTGCTCTGAAAATAATGTGGGCTTTATAGATAATTGGAAGACCTCCAATTAATACTTCTGTATTAATTTTCAGAATCAAGAAGACCCTCAGAGAACAGCATTTATGTCCATACTGGACTTGCTAGGGCTAAATCAGTGTGTAGTAGGACCCACTCATAAAGGAGGTCACACTTTAGATTTAATGATATTCTTCGGATTAAGGTTTTAAAAAATTCACAATTCCACTCTCTAAAGTTACCTCAGATCACTATCTTGTCTCAATTAAAGTGTGCATTCACATCAACTACCATACAGAGCTTTATCAATAATCTCCCAGAGTTACCAACTTTGATTGGATCACTGTCTGACCCCACAGAACTCGATCAGGCGACTGAATATTTAGAGTTGACATTCCGTTATACCTTAAATAAAGTAGCTCCAATTAAAACAAAAATTATTAGAGATAAGAAACTCGCTCCCTGGTATAACGATCACATGTGCACTTTGAAACAGACCGCTTGGAAATTAGAACGTAAATGCCGTCAAACTAAATTGTTGGTATTTCAAATAGCATGGAAGGAGAGCATGCTGAACTATAGAAGAGCTCTTAGAGCACTAATTGAGGCTTTGAAACCGGACAACGTTATTGATGCAGATGTGAAACTCATCATGTCAAATCGAAACCTAGAATACTTTACTCCTCTTCAAGAGAATGAACCTATTTCACTCATCTCTTCTGCAAATTCATCAACCTGTATATTAGGTCATTTACCGACACATTTTCTTAAACAGTTAGTGCCAGAAATAACAGAATTCCTGTTGAAAATAGTTAATTCTTCACTTTGGGTATGTTCCGAAATCTTTTAAATTAGCAGTTATGAAACCGATAATTAAGAAGTCTGACCTGGACTCTTGTCAGCTGTCCAATTACAGGCCAATATCAAACCTCTCCTTTATCTCCAAGATTCTGAAAAAGATAGTAGCGGAGCAGCTAGGCTCATATCTACAATAGATACGTAGAAATAGCATACAGGAACTGTATCTGCAGGATTTAGGCCCCATCACAGCACAGAGACAGCACTCATTAAAGTAGTAAATGACCTCCTATTGGCCTCTGACCAGGGTTGCCTCACTATGCTTGTGGTATTCGACCTCAGTGCAGTTTTTGACACCATTGATCATAGTATTCTCCTTCACAGATTTGAAAACGTGGTAGGAATTAAGGGTACAGCCCTCTCCTGGCTCAGATCCTATTTGACCGATCATTATCAGTAGGTAGATTTAAATGGTGATTATTCTGCATCTTCTCCAGTGGAGTTGAGTGTTCCACAGGGTTCGGTTTTAGGGCCACTGCTTTTTTTTCCCTTAACATGCTTCCTTTGGGCAACATCTGTAAGCATGGTATTAGTTTTCATTGTTATGCTGACGACAAACAGTTACATGTCTCAGCAAAACCAGATAAGAAAAACCAACCTGCTAATGTTAAGCAAAGCGTAAAGGGTATAAGAGACTGGATGCTAATTAACTTCCTTCTGCTCAATCCTGATAAGACAGAAGTTTTACTTATAGGAACACATGCAGCTAGAAGCAAGATTTTAGATCACTCTAACTTTAGATGGCCTTTCTGTTCCATGAAGTGCAACAGTGAAAGACCTCGGTGATTATAGATTCTAGTCTTTCATTTAAAGCTCAGACAATATCACCAGGATAGCATTATTTCACCTCAGAAATATTGCCAAGTTTATATACACACACACCTAAAGAATTATTAGGAACACCTGTTCAATTTCTCATTAATGCAATTATCTAATCAACCAATCACATGGCAGTTGCTTCAATGCATTTAGGGGTGTGGTCCTGGTCAAGACAATCTCCTGAACTTCAAACTGAATGTCAGAATGGGAAAGAAAGGTGATTTTAACCAATTTTGAGCGCGGTTGTTGGTGCCAGATGGGCCGGTCTGAGTATTTCACAATCTGCTCAGTTACTGGAATTTTTACACACAACTATTTCTAGGGTTTACAAAAAATGGTGTGAAAAGGGAAAAACATCCAGTATGCGTGAGTGGGCGAAAATGCCTTGTTGATGCTAGAGGTCAGAGGAAAATGGGCCGACTGATTCAAGCTGATAGAAGAGCAACTTTGACTAAAATAACCACTCGTTACAACCGATGTATGCAGCAAAGCATTTGTGAAGCCACAACATGCACAACCTTGAGGCGGATGGGCTACAACAGCGGAAGATCCCACCCGGTACCACTCATCTCCACTACAAATAGGAAAAAGAGGCTACAATTTGCACGAGCTCACCAAAATTAGACAGTTGAAGAAAAATGTTGCCTGGTCTAATGAGTTTTTATTTCTGTTGAGACATTCAAATGGTAGAGTCAGAATTTGGCGTAAACAGAATAAGAACATGGATCCATCATGCCTTGTTACCACTGGGCAGGCTGGTGGTGTAATGGTGTGGGGGATGTTTTCTTGGCACACTTTAGGCCCCTTAGTGCCAATTGAGCATGGTTTAAATGCCACGGGCTACCTGAGCATTGTTTCTGACCATGTCCATCCCTTTATGACCACCATGTACCCATCCTCTGATGGCTACTTCCAGCAGGATAATGCACCATGTCACAAAGCTCGAATCATTTCAAATTGGTTTCTTGAACATGACAATGAGTTCACTGTACTAAAATGACCCCCACAGTCACCAGATCTCAACCCAATAGAGCATTTTTGGGGTGTGGTGAAACAGGAGCTTCGTGCCCTGGATGTGCATCCCACAAATCTCCATCAACTGCAAGATGCTATCTTATCAATATGGGCCAACATTTCTAAAGAATGCTTTTAGCACCTTGTTGAATCAATGCCACATAGAATTAAGGCAGTTCTGAAGGCGAAAGGGGGTCAAACACCGTCTTAGTATGGTGTTCCTAATAATCCTTTAGGTGAGTGTGTAAATATATATATATATATATATATATATATATATATATATATATATATATATATATATATATATATCCAGTTAATCCAGAATGCAGGAGCGAGAGTCCTCACTAGAACCAGAAGATATGAGCACATCACACCTATCTTATCTTTACTTCATTGGCTCCCTGTGAAATTTCACATTGATTTTAAAATACTACTTTTAACATATAAAGCATTAAATGGTCTCGTGTCGCAGTATCTGAGTGAACTGTTAGTGTCTTATAATCCGCCATGCCTACTTCGATCAAAGGATGCAGGCTGCTTGTCAGTACCGCGTATTATTAAAACTACAGCAGGGGGCGGAGCTTTTTCTTACAAAGCCCCAAAGTTATGGAATAGCCTTCCAAATAGTGTTTGGGACTCGGACACAGTCTCAGTGTTTAAGTCCAGGCTAAAAACCTATTTATTTAGCCAAGCATTTTTGTAAATATATTTGCCTTAGGTAAAGGAGCAGATCTGGGGGACTCATGGACGTAGAGTATTATGGTGAACTGGTATGTTTAGATGCTGTCCTCCCCACTCTCACTGATCACTCAGGTTTGTTGACGGTGAGGTGATTGGTTGCTCAGTTCCCCCTCATGTCTGTGTTTCCTTTTGGCTCTCCCTTTTAGTAATGCTGTTATAATTAGTCCTGCCAGAGTCCCTGCTTGCACTCTACACTAAATATACATTTACGTTATACATTATGTGACTGTGACCATACCTAACTATTATCTCTCCTCTTCTGCTCTCCCCTCTCCTGTTCTCTCTCTCTTTTCCTCTCTCTGTCGAGCTACACATGTCGTTCCTGAGCTGCCAGTGATCCGGACTTCCTCTGCCCTCTGGACCTGTCTGACTCATCCTGGTGCCCCGCTTCTGGTCGGAGATCTCGTTGCATAGATGCCCTGTGTGTCTCTTTGGGATGTGTCTGGTGTCGATTTCACTCTCACGTTCTGGCCTCGACTGATGTTGAGAGCTGGTTCTCTGAGGACTTGAATGGAATTTCCTACAAGTCTACCTAAGCCTCCAATAACTTCCTGTACTCCATATTAACATCAATTAATATCAACTGTTATGCTGAATGCAGATCAATTCCTGCTTTTTATTTCACCCAAATGAGGATGGGTTCCCTGTTGAGTCTGGTTCCTCTCAAGGTTTCTTCCTATTACCATCTCAGGGGGTTTTTCCTTGCCACTGTCGCCCTCGGCTTGCTCATCAGGGACTATCTGACTATTTTTATTCAAACACATTTACATTCTATATAAACTTTAATAATTCTTGTGAATGTGTAAAGCTCCTTTGTGATAATACCAATTGTTAAAAGCGCCATACAAATAAAATTTAATTAAATTAATATGATTTTTTCTCGATAATAATGAGAATATATAAATCAAAATACCCAACTAAGATTCAGTAAACCTGAACTTTGTTTTTTTGCATTTCACAAGGAATTTTATCTCCTTATCTAATATATGAATGAAGGAAATGCACACAAAACTCCTGCTTTATATTAAAGCAAATGTTTTCTTTCATAACCTGTTATTGTATCTAGTATCTCTCTCTTCAATTAAGTTTCTTTATTGTGTGTTTTAATCACTTGCTTTGTGTTTTGAAACCTTAACACCTAATGACAACTGTATATATTCTGTTCAACGATTCCAAGCAAGGGTTGTGTTAGTTGTATTCATGTTCATAATTTTTTTTAAAAAAGGAAAAAAGAAATATAAGGACTTCTATATTTGTTCATTTTTTCTTTCTGTTCTAGTTTATAGATTATATTCACTCAATAACGAACTGGACTCCATATTAACTTAAAGACACCTTCTGTTATATTACACGTCTAGCTGCCTAACACACAGTATGTCTAAAAAACAATTCCTGCTGTCTGTTATCACCCAAATGAGGATGAGTTCCCTGGTGAGTCTGGTTCCTCTCAAGGTTTCTTCTTACTGCCATCTCAAGGAGTTTTTCCTTGCCACTGTTGATCTTGGCTTAATGATCAGGGACTGTATGAGCATTATGATTTATACACATTTTCTCACATTTCCATAATTTTCTTTTAATATCGTAAAGCTGCTTTGAGAAAATGACCACTGTTAAAAGTGAGGTAAACAGCACTATGTTCTAGTGCCCTACAGAGTGTGTGAGGTAAACAGCACTATGTTCTAGTGCCCTACAGAGTGTGTGAGGTAAACAGCACTATGTTCTAGTGCCCTACAGAGTGTGTGTAAGGTAAACAGCACTAAGTTCTAGTGCCCTACAGAGTGTGTGTGAGGTAAACAGCACTATGTTCTAGTGCCCTACAGAGTGTGTGTGAGGTAAACAGCACTATGTTCTAGTGCCCTACAGAGTGTGTGTGAGGTAAACAGCACTATGTTCTAGTGCCCTACAGAGTGTGTGAGGTAAACAGCACTATGTTCTAATGCCCTACAGAGTGTGTGAGGTAAACAACACTATGTTCTAGTGCCCTACAGAGTGTCCTTTCTCTCTAGTGCCCTGAGGTAAACAGCACTATGTTCTAGTGCCCTACAGAGTGTGTGTAAGGTAAACAGCACTATGTTCTAGTGCCCTACAGAGTGTGTGTGAGGTAAACAGCACTATGTTCTAGTGCCCTACAGAGTGTGTGTGAGGTAAACAGCACTATGTTCTAGTGCCCTACAGAGTGTGTGAGGTAAACAGCACTATGTTCTAGTGCCCTACAGTGTGTGAGGTAATCGGCACTATGTTCTAGTGCCCTACAGAGTGTGTGAGGTAAACAGCACTATGTTCTAGTGCCCTACAGAGTCTGTGAGGTAAACAGCACTATGTTCTAGTGCCCTACAGAGTGTGTGTGAGGTAAACAGCACTATGTTCTAGTGCCCTACAGAGTGTGTGAGGTAAACAGCACTATGTTCTAGTGCCCTACAGAGTGTGTGAGGTAAACAGCACTATGTTCTAGTGCCCTACAGAGTGTGTGAGGTAAACAGCACTATGTTCTAGTGCCCTACAGAGTGTGTGAGGTAAACAGCACTATGTTCTAGTGCCCTACAGAGTGTGTGAGGTAAACAGCACTATGTTCTAGTGCCCTACAGTGTGTGAGGTAATCGGCACTATGTTCTAGTGCCCTACAGAGTGTGTGAGGTAAACAGCACCATGTTCTAGTGCCCTACAGAGTGTGTGAGGTAAACAGCACTATGTTCTAGTGCCCTACAGAGTGTGTGTGGGGTAAACAGCACTATGTTCTAGTGCCCTACAGAGTGTGTGTGGGGTAAACAGCACTATGTTCTAGTGCCCTACAGAGTGTGTGTGGGGTAAACAGCACTATGTTCTAGTGCCCTACAGAGTGTGTGTGGGGTAAACAGCACTATGTTCTAGTGCCCTACAGAGTGTGTGTGGGGTAAACAGCACTATGTTCTAGTGCCCTACAGAGTGTGTGTGAGGTAAACAGCACTATGTTCTAGTGCCCTACAGAGTGTGTGAGGTAAACAGCACTATGTTCTAGTGCCCTACAGTGTGTGTGAGGTAAACAGCACTATGTTCTAGTGCCCTACAGAGTGTGTGTGAGGTAAACAGCACTATGTTCTAGTGCCCTACAGAGTGTGTGAGGTAAACAGCACTATGTTCCAGCCTGTGTAGCGCACTAGCATAGGAAGTAGAAGCCCATTTAGGACTGAGCCACTGTAAGCCGAGTGTAACTTACCTTGAGCTTTACAGCAGAACGCAGTTAACCACCTCAAATACACCCACAACGGATCAGATGGAACTGTGGGGGTAAAACCCTGTCAGAAATATTGGAATGTAAAGATGATTAGTAGAGTCGGAGAGCTCAGCTCATCAATCAGCAACACTGCAGCACGGCTTCTTCTGCTTCTGGGAATGTGTGGAGGAACGAGACCGAAACGCTCACAGCGACACCTACTGGAGAAGTCTTCTTCTACAGGTTTAATCAGAGATGTCATATTTATTCGTTCATTCATTCATTTATATTCAACAAATAATTAGTCCTGCTGGGACTTTAATTAACCCCACAAAGTGATTGCAAAATATGTACAATTTTAAAGAACAGTTTTCTTAACAAAATATAAGCCTCATTAAATCAACTTGGAGCCATCAAAACAAAAAACATGCATTTAAACATGCAACTGTCAAATCGCAATTATCAATCCAGATTACAAGTAATAAATTTTTCACCCAATGTTGGATTACAGCTGGCAAATTAAGGACAGTGAAGTTCTGAACATCAGATTCTCTCGCTACCTCAGCTGAACCCTCTCCCATGTGATCCTTTCCATGGCTTTCATATGGGGAGGATAATAAGAGTATAATAAAAATCTACATAAACTTTAGTAATGAAAAAAAATTATTTAATAGTAGTGTAGTTTTGCATGACTACGCAACAGTCTCTTACTCTCGCTCTCACACACAGATACGCACACAAATCATCAACTTATTATTATGGCATTTAGAAAAAAATTGACCCTTCGTACCAAAGCATGTATGTGAAGCCGCAAAGTCTAATCAAAAAATAAATCTCTTCTTTAAAGTGAGAATGAAACACAAATTGAATAACGAATGAAACTTTTATAACCTTTAAAGCTGTCAGTCATTTCGAAAACTCCTTTTTTAAACTGAATCCTTGACCAGATAGTCGCGGAGACGTCTATGCGACGCCATCTTTTTCATCTGGCAGATGTCTGGCAGAGGGCGTTTGCTTAGCCTACGTATTTAAGACGTAAATAAATTAAAACATCCCTGATCCGCTCTTTAGACGATGTTAATCAGATGTTCATACATCTGCCAAAGGTCTGATTCATGTCGGATAGACGTCATTTTTTTAAAACACTCCCTCCCATCATTTTAATTAAATACCCTCGGTTAATTATAATTAACCATGGTCAACAGAATTCTGTGAAGAAAGGAAGCAGACAAACGGAATAAAACAGAGATTTTTATTTTATATTTAATGTTTTACACCAGCAGCAACAAATGAGGTCTCAATTTGAAAAGATGTACAAAACATAAAACACCACAAATAAGTATCAATCATAGAAAAAAAAAAAAAAAACACCAACAGAAGCGTTTTGTACTTTATAACTGTCCGACTTTTAAATACGACCGTTAGAGACGGTTGGTCAGGAAACTCCTGAAGTCAGATGCAGACAGGACACTTTCACTCACAAACTCCTGTGAAAAAATATAGAGATAGATTCAATTAAAATTCATGATACTTAATTTATCAAATGAACAATATTTATACTTTGTTCCTCTCGCTTCACAACTCATGAGAACAGACCGAAACCAGAACCGAACCGCAGATTAAGCACGCGCATATAACCGTCGGTTTTTTAAGTGTGATTAAAAATACAAGAAATAGCTTAAACCAAAATAACGTGACTAAACAGCAGGTGACATTTATGTTTAGTATTTTGTTTCTATTTAGAAAGATGGGAATTAATTCTTGCTTACCTTTTCCACACGCCCGCCAAACGTTTGTCTTCTCAACACACTGTTCCCTTCTTCTTCTTCTTCTTCTTCGGAGTTTAACGGCGGCTTGCATCCATAAGTGTTGCACTACCGCCACCTTCTGGTTGATTCTCCTTTGGTGTTTCTCCACTCTATTTCCAGATTATTTATATATATATTTCCCGTCCACATACCAGCAAATTTCGGATGATAAAGATACGTCGTATAGACGTCGTATAGATGTAAAGACGATGTATCATTTAACAGCTCAAACAGGCGATCTACAGACGATCAAAATCTGACTATAAAAAAAATGAACGCGATGTTTACCAGATGATACGCTCTTTAGCAGACGTCTCCGCGACGTACCTGTGCTATCTGGATGGTTTTCATAGTGTCTTCGCTGAGAGGATTCTCTGGGCCGTTGCGAAAATGTGAACAGGGAGAAAAATGACAAACTTGCGTGAGCTCGTGAGCGTGTTACAATATTAATTTCTGATTGGCTAGTCGCCGTTATTAGCTTGAAAATGATCATACATAGAGAGTTTTAATATTTCATAACAAACCTTACATAATACACAGCATTAATAATCTGAAGACGATGGTAATGGGGCGGGGGATCATCATTTTACAGAGGGGATGGTTTTTAAAAAAGAATTTCAACGCATCCCCTCACAAATTGAGCCCCGTACATATACAGTATGTGTGTGTGTGTGTGTGTGTATAAGTCTAATATAGTTAAACATTCATGGTTAAAAAAAGGTAAAAACTATGGAATACAGTTTTAGTAATTACAAAGAAATAAAAATAAATAAATTTTGGCTGTAGAAGAATCACACCAGGATCATCAGGAACATGGTAAACTCTCCACATTCTGTGCAAGGAATCACCTGTCCTAACTTGTATCTCTATGAACACCCTGGTGTCGTCTGAAATTGCTCTTGAAAGTAAACCGCTTTCCGCACTCTAAACAGTAATACGGCTTCTCCCCTGTGTGAACTCGTTGGTGTACCTGAAGAACATTCTGGCGGGTAAAGCTCTTTTCGCAGTCTAAGCAGTAATGCGGTTTATCTCCTGTGTGAATGCGCACATGTTGGCGAAGGGTACTTCTCTGCGTGAAACTCTTCCCGCAGTCTGAGCACTGATACGGCTTCTCCCCTGTGTGAATGCGCAGGTGGTTAACGAGACTGCCGCTCTCAATGAAACTCTTTGCACAATGAGAACACCGATAAGGCTTCTCTCCGGTGTGAATGCGCTGATGTCTCTCGAGAGTGCTCTGGGTAGCGAAACTCTTTGCACACACTGAACACTGATGCGGTCTCTCTCCAGTGTGGATTCGCTGATGACGCTGGAGATTACAGAAGTAACGGAAGCTGAAACCACACTGTGAGCAGTGATACGGCTTCTCTCCTGTGTGAATGCCCTGGTGTGTTTGAAGAGTGCTCACTTGACCAAAACGCTTCCCACACTGTGAGCACTGGTGAAGTTCTTTTTTAACTTGTCTATGAAAATCTTTAGTGCATAAGGTACCAGATAACCTCTGCTGATTGTTTGAGCTTCCTGTGGTTTCTGGATCCTCAGGTTGTATCTCTTCTGACTTCATCCTAGCCGTGACTTGTGATGTTCTTATGGAAGTACGAAAATCACTCAAATCTGGATCAGACAAAAAGACGACAAGATAGCAAAAGGGCAACAAAAGTTTTTACCAAAAAAAACTTTTTCCTGTCTGAAGGTCAACTAGTGCATTTTGGGAGGAAGTAAAAGTGCACCCTAATGTCGGCATTACGTGGTTGGTTATAGGCTAAACTATCCACCAGCTTCAAAAAGTCATGTGGACTACATTCTGCCTTACCTAATTGATCAAATAATCAAATCATTAATTAAAATGATTAAATAATAAGCCACGAGAACTAATTTTCTGCTTCAAGACAAAGTACATTTTAATAGGCTAATATTTAATCCATAGCTCCAGGACAGTAAATACACCCCACCCCCCGGTAAGTGAAGAGCGTTTTTATAGCTTACCTCCAACTCCTAGGACACTGTACTAGCATAGGAGGTAGAAGGCCATTTGGAATTCAGGCACAGATCTCCATCAGGGAACAGATTGTAACCTGAACAAAGTGGACTTAATGTTAATCAAAATAGCATTTTTTGGCCCTGTAGCATCAGTTTGGTGATAAATAAATAAAATGGATTTATGTACAGATGTACTATCTGGTATCGCTTCACAGGCATACATCAATATGGATACATTCATTCCATAGGTGTCCAAATGCTCTCCAGAAAGGGACTGTGTTCGGGGGCAGGTTTACATTCTAACCAAGGAAATGCCAGACCTAAACAGGTGGGATCAGGTGTAGATTGGGCTCGGCTGAAATGAAAGCTGGACATACTGTACAATAGCCTTTTCTGGAGAAGATTGAAGGACGCTAATTTACGCACTTAAACAAAAATGCTTTATGTCCTGAATTTATACTTCTGTAAAGCTGCTCTGTAAGAATAATAGAAAAATGTGACTTTTTCAATTTAAAGTAAATTAAACCACTTGGTTACACACATTAAGAAACCATGTTCAGACAGAATACAGTTTTTACGTAAACTCAGACAAAACCAAAAATTATATACACTATACTGTATTTTTCCCCCTTTTCTCGAGCAGGGCAGGTAAAAAAGATCAAGATTTCAATCCTTAAGTCAATGTTAACCTCCTAACCAACGTGACTTTAATTAACTTCATTATAAAACGTAACTTTAATTAACATTTAGGACTGAGCCACTGTTAGCCGAGTGTAACTTACCTTGAGCTTTACAGCAGAACGCAGTTAACCACCTCAAATACACCCACAACGGATCAGATGGAACTGTGGGGGTAAAACCCTGTCAGAAATATTGGAATGTAAAGATGATTAGTAGAGTCGGAGAGCTCAGCTCATCAATCAGCAACACTGCAGCACGGCTTCTTCTGCTTCTGGGAATGTGTGGAGGAACGAGACCGAAACGCTCACAGCGACACCTACTGGAGGAGGCCAGTCGCTCTATTATCAATAGTGCTGATCCTGTATCCCATGGAACTCAGGCCACAAGGTTGGGTACACACTGAATAGCATGCGAACTTAAAGTGCACAAGTGCACAGTCATAAACTATTGCCAACTTGGAAACATTAATAAGCCTGCCAAAAAACAACAACAAAGCACCCCGAGAATATGCAACTACATACAGACCCAATGCATATTTTATCCTTTTGTCTTAAAAAACTTATAAGTGTTATCTTATTTTGCTTATAAAAATACTCTCATATCTGGGGGTAAACATTACATTCTTATTTAATATGAATACAACTATGACTTTAATTAGAACACAAACAAGAGGGAAATACATTACAAGTTAAACATTTGGACACACTTTCTTATTTAATGTTTTTTCTTTATTTGTTGTTTTTTCAACTATCTTAAAGGACACCTCCTCCTCCTCAATGCTTCACAGTGTGAACTCCACATTCATGAACTAAACATGCTGTTCAACTTCTCTATGTCTAACAAAGACAACGCCGTTAGAACCAACAATCTTACATTTGGACTGATCAGACGAAAGGACAGTCTTCCACTTCTTAGGGTGCATTCCTGTGTTGACCCAAGAAAGTCTCTTCCAATTGTTGTTCTTCTGTATGAAGGCCTAACTCACGCAGTCTCCTCTGAAGAGTGGATTTTAAAATAGTCTGGTGCTTGAACTATGAGAAGCACATATGCATGGTCCCAATTGAGGTGCTGTAAATCTTTAGTTTGTGAGGCTGGTCATTCTAATAAACTTATTTTCTTAGTCTTTCCTTCCTGGGACAGTCTTCATAGGAGTCAGTTTCATCATATTGACTGATGGTTTTGGCGACTTAGGAATACATTTAAATTTTTTAGATTTTTTGGATTGACTGACCCTCGATTCCCAAAGTAATTATAGACTGTCTTTTCTCTTACTTACAACTGAGTGTTTGTTACCATAATAGGGATTTGTACAGTACAGTGAAACCTCAGATTACGAGTAACACAGTTTACGCATTCAGCGTTCCGCAAGACGAGCAAAGATTTTTATTAAATTTTGACTTGAAAAACGAGCAAGTCTTGGTTTACGAGTGCCATCATGTATCACGCGTGCGCTGCTTCTTTTGACACCAAGGGTTAGGGTTAACATGATCACAACTGAGCCAACGGTTTTTCATATATGGACCACTGCACAAATCACTTTAAATAAGACACTTATGAAGTCTAAATTTCTATTTTCTTTTCTATATTTCTATATCTGTTATATTGATATTTTGTTCTCATTTCACTAGTTAATCTTATTTTCTATCATATTTCTTTTATTACAGTATATTTTTTGTACAGCATATTTTACTAGGTTATTTTTATTCTTAACGTATTTCTTTTATTTATATTTATTTTCTTATGTATAAGCTTTTATTTATTAAGGTCACTGGCAGTCGTGTAAGCATTTCACTGCATATCGTACTGTGTATGACGGTGTGTGTGACAAATAAAATTCGAATTTTGATTTTTCTCTCTCTTGCGCTGCGGAACTGTGGGTAATCGTCTCCCCTGCTGGGTCTTAGTGCTCGTTTCTTACTGGTATAATCAACATCCGTGCACGCATGTACTGTATACTATATCTGTCGGGATTTATTTTGACTTTTAAAGTGCATTTTGGGCTGTAGAAAGAATAATTTCAGTTTCCATTATTTTTTATGGGGAAAGAAATTTGGTGAACAAGTGTTTTGGAATACGACCCCACTTCCGGAACGAATTATGTTCGTAATCCGAGGCTCCACTGTATTGATCACTCTCGTTAATGTACAATCCTTGGTTTGCAAGTGTTCCGCAAATAATTTTAAAATAAATTTTTACTTGACAAACGAGAGAAGTTAGATTCACGAGTACCAAGTACCATTCAATATCATGTGGCATGCATGCGCTTCTTGTTTTGTCCCGTGATCACAACTGAGCCAATGGTTCTTCATTCTCACGCTGAGGAATTGTGAGTAATCATTTCCCATGCTCAATCTTAGTGTACATCTCTCACTCGTAGAGTCAACGTTCGTGTGCACGTGTACTGTTTACTATAACACTGTGATGACATGTGTGTGCGTAAAGCACTTAATTTAATTTAAAAAGCATTTCATTTTGTGTTTGTGTGTGTAAAAGTCGTCCCTTCATGTGTGAGTGCTCTGTTTATTATAACACGTGTGTGCGCAAAAAGCAAAGCAATTGTCATTAGAGAGATTAAATATCTATTTTGTCTTTCCATCAGACTGCACAGATTCCATTAGTGGGCGTGCCCCCTTCCCTCCTCCTCTCGCCTTCACATACACATACACACCCTAATGTGTATGTGTATGTGAAGGCGAGGGATTGCTCTGTTGATTCTTAAAAAAGGTAAAAAAAAAAAAAAAGGTAAGGGTGGAAGAAAGTAATTCCTCCTCTTGTCTTACTTTAGCTTTACTCCATCATTTGTACACTTACACACACACACACACGGCATGTGCACGCACAAACACACTAACGGAAACACTTATCTGTCAGAATTAATTTCATTAGTATCATTAATATGTAATTTAATTTTTTTTTCAAAAGTAAAGTTAAGATTGCACATTTATTTGTTTTATTTTTACTTTATATTTTGTATTAATTATTTTTATATAAAAAAATTTGGATTGTGAAATAAATCGTCAGAGTTTTCATTTTTTCTTCTGGGGGAAATTTGCTTTGATATACAGTACAAGTGTTTTGATATACAAGCAAAAAGATGTTCTATGCCCAAAGTTTTGACCGGTAATTTTCCATCATTTGTAAAATAAGAAATATTATGTAGAAAGATCCCAATTAACAGAAAAACAATCCTTTGGCACTAAGGCTGTGTTCAAATTACACATTACTTGTGCATTTAGATGGAAATAAAAAAACAGATCTGTGTCAAATTAGTCACTTCAGACTGGTCATGTGAACGTATCCTACTTGACTTTCATAAACCTTTGCCTATCCACATTGCTGTCTGTGTGAATGCACTGGTGTTGCTGGAGATGAGCCTTTTGATAAAATTTTTTCCCACACTGTGAACACTAATACTGCGTCTCTTCAGTGAGAATGCATCAGTGCTTTCGCAGACTTTTTGTTTGTGTAAAACTTTTCCCACACTATGAACAGTGATGCAGCTTTTCTCCAGTATGAGTGCGCTGGTGTTGCCGAAAAGTTCCACTTTGAGTAAAACACCTCCCCACTCCAGTGTGAGTGTACTGGTGCAGTCTTAGACTTATTCTTTGGGTAAAACTCTTTCCACACTGTGAACACTGGTACGGCTTCTCCCCTGTGTGGATGTGCTGGTGGTGTCGGAGACCGTTCCTATGTGAAAATCTCTTCCCGCACTGCGAGCAGTGATACGGTGTCTCTCCGGTGTGAAGGTGCTCGTGTTGTTGGAGAGTACTTTTACAGTATGTGCAAAACTCTTCCCGCAAACTGAACACTGATGTGGTGTCTCTCCAGTGTGAATGAGTTGGTGCGTCTGAAGATTATGCTGGCTCGTGAAGTTCTTCCAACACACTGAGCAGTAATAAGGCTCCCTCCGACGTGGATACGCTTGTGTTTTCCGAAATTACTCTTCAGACTAAAACGTTTTCCACACTGGGAACAAGTGTATGGTTTTTCTCCTGTGTGGGTTTGCTGGTGCTCTTTTAGCAGATGCTTTTATTGTAACTTTTACCAAACTGTGAGCAGAGATATGATTTTTTTCCTGCATGAATCCGTTGGTGTTTTTGAAAGTTACTCTTCTGACGGAAACTTTTTCCGCATTCCGAACAAGCATAAGGCTTTTCTCCTGTGTGAATGTGCAGATGCTCTTCGAGATTACTCTTTTGACTGAAACTCTTCCCACACTGTGCGCATTGATATCTCTTCCCTCCTGCATGAATTCGTAGGTGTTTTAAGAAATTACTCTTCTGACGGAACCTTTTTCCACACTGCAGACAAGCGTAAGGCTTTTCTCCTGTGTGAATGTGTTGATGTTCATTGAGATTACCCTTTTGCCTGAATCTCTTTCCACATTCTGCGCACTCATACCTTTTCCCTTCTGTGTGAACCCGTAGGTGTTTTCTGAAATTATTCTTTTGATTGAAAATCTCCCCACATTGTGAACAATGGTGAATTCATTTTCGACTCCTTTTTGGAAAGTGTGGAACATCCAAGATGTGCTTTGGTAAATACTGGAGCTTTCTGTCAGTTCCAGATCCTCAGGTTTAATCTTGTCTGTCTTCATCCTTGTTTCGCCTCATGATGTGGAGATAAAAGATCAAAACAGATATCTTGAAGCCTAGATCACAACAGAAAAACATGGGTAATTGTTGCATATAACACATTTTGCTTATTTTTACAAGAAGGTGGTGAAACATCATCTTCGAGAAGTGTATTCAGAAAAACATCTGAATGACCATGATGGGACAACACTTAAACACTTAATGAAACCAAATTAATCATTTAAAAACATAAAAAAACTATAGTACTCAAAGCTATGTTTAATAGTCAAAGTAAGAGCATTTCCACACACAATGCAAAGAGAAATCAAGGGATTGTGACTAAACAGGCAATGTTATGATCTGGAGTTTCTTCTGTTGGTCAGGTCTATGCTCAGAAACAGAAAGGTCAGCTGATGACCTAAATGTATTAAATGACCAAGTTATCACATCTATGAAATTCTTCTTCCCTAATGACACGCCATGATTATGATGTCATGATTTATCAGGCTCAAATTGTAAAAGAGTGATTCAGGGAACATAAGACATAATTTTCACATATGGATTGGTCAACACAAAGTCTAGACCTTAACCCAATTGAAAATCATTGGGATGTGCTGGAGATCTTGCTCAGCAATACAAGATCTTGGAATGAAATTAAAACAATTCTGGAAAGAAATAAATGTTGTGACATTGCATAAAACTTAGAAACATAGAAACAATGCCATGGCTGTAATCAAGGCAAAGGACAGTCAAATAAAATACTGGTTAAAATAGCAACTTATTTCAGGGGTTTTCTTCCCTATTTCTCTTTAAATGACTTGATCTCACTGCAGATTTATAAGCCATTCCTTTGCTACTATACATCACTGTGTTGTAGACTGGTTGAAGAACAGACTGTATGGAATATCAATTTGTAAATAATAATGATTTTCCTGTACATAAACTTTTCTACCAAGTTCATCCCTAGGCATATTACTTTGTGCTTACATATGCGACATCTGGGTACAACAGCAATACATAATACAACAGGTAATGCATGTAATAGACAAGATCTTAAACATCTACTTACTGTGTTTAAAGCAGTGGTCATCAATCTTAACCACAAAGAACTGTTGTGGCTACAAACATTCTTTCCAATCTAGACTCATCAAGATAAATAATTGGGGGCAAATAAATGGATTTCACAAGTGTAAATTATGTTCTTTCTGGAAAAATAAATTGATGATCTCTTATATACAGGATATCAGACAATAGTTGAATAATCTCCATCTCAATTATACCAGAGTATGAGAAGGTGATGTAAAAAAAAAAAAATCTCCAATGACGAAGCTTGCCATTTAGAAACCATTGAAAACGGTGTAGTATATATGCCAGACCAATATGGGGCGCCATAGAGATACACTATACACGGAGAAGAAGACTTTGAGCATGCGCATAACTTTGCGCGCTGTATACGAACCAAGATGGTGTTGTCCATTATCGCTTGTTGCTCATAACAGTTGCATTGAAGCAATAGATTTAGCTGTAATAAAGCTAGTAGGCTTTGTAGCAACACGAACACAATCATGTAGTCCGCCATTATTGTTGTTGCTGTTACGTGTGACGCAGCAGACACGTGATGTGATGACATCATCGTTTTACAAAATATACGGATTGGCCGTACACATGAAACCGCAAGGGTGTCGTTTTCAGATTTATCCACTTTGGGACCCGGTTTAAAAAAAATTGCGGTTTCAGTCTCCTAAAACGCCGGATCCGTGTGGACGAAACGCCAATACGATAAAAAATGTATACGTATACAGCGAAACGCGTCTCCGTGTGGACAGGCCCCTAGTAACAAACAGAAGGGTTCTGTGGAATGTGTGAATGTGAATGTTAGCACTATGACTGGTAAAAGGAGATAACCAGCTGATAAGATGAAGTGGAGAAAGGTACATATACTGTGTACAAAAGACCAAGTGGAAGGGAAGCAAGGCTTAAGACATTGGAGATGGGTTCAGACTGCTTTACTATGGCATAGATAATAAGTTAAATGGCGTAAGCCTAATATAGTAAGGGAAGAGTATGCCAGGAGTGAAGTGGAATAAACTGAGAGTGATGAATGTAAAACTAAAAGTTGAAGAGGCTAAATGATAAATGTCATCAGTGCATACACTCCACAAGTGTGATGTGATATGAGGGAAAAAAATATTTCTGGAGTGAGCTAGATAAAGTTGTAGTGTCTGATCCAAAAGAAGAAAGATTAGTGACTTGAGCTGACCTTAATGGGCATGTAGGTGATGGGAACAGGGATGATGAGAATGAGGAGGTGATGGGTAGGTATGGGGGCCAGGAGAGGAATGTGGAAGGACAGATTGTTGTAGATTTCGCAAAAAGGATGAAAATTGCAGTCGTAAACGCATATTTAATTAAAAAAAAAGTGGAACACAGGTTGACACACGAGAGTGGTGGAAGGTGTACTTAGGTGGACTATCTGCTTTCTATGAGATGCAATCTGGGGGAGATTAAACATCGTAACAGGTTTGCAGGGGATAGTCTAGCTAGGCAACATCGAATGGTGGTCTTCAGAATGAATTTAGTTGTACAGAAGAAGAAAATGAGAGAACTCATTAAGAACTGAGACAGGATTAGATTTTAAAAGTTGAACAAGGAGGATCTGTGTGTGAAATTCAGGGAAGAGGTGAAGCAGGTACTGGATAGTGGTAAAGAGCTACAAAGGCATCTGGTAAGCTACTGCAGAAGTGCTAACAGAGACTGCTAGGAAGATATTTAGCATGACTTTAGGACAGAGAAAGAAAGATAATGAAACTCGGTTGTGGAATCAGGAGGTAGAGAAAAGCATCGAGAGAAAGATGCTTGCAAAAAGAATTGGGACAGTAAGACAGATGAGGAGAGTTGACATGAGTATAAGGAGATGTGATGCAGAGTGATAAGGAACAGGAGTTTAGTGAGTTGTATGAGAAGTTAAACTCAAAGGAAACAAAAATATAAAAAGTACTTATATATACTGGCCAGACTGGGAGACTGAATGGGGAAGGATGTACTACAGGCTAGGGTGAAAAATTATGAAGATGGAAATGTACTAAGTGAAGAGATTAAAGTAAGGACAGCTATGAAGAGGATGAAAAGCGGAAAGGCAGTTGGTCTGGATGATATTCCAGTGGAGGGATGGAAGTGTTCAGGAGAGATGGCAGAGGAGTGACTCACTAGATTATTTAACAAGATCTTGGTAAGTGAGAGGATGCCTAATGAGAAGAGAAAAAACGTGTTTTAGTTCTAATTTTTTGAGAACAAGGTAGATGTAAAGAAACTCAACAACTAAAGAGACATGAAGCTGATAAGCCACACCATGCAGTTATGGGGTAGTATAGCAGGAGCTAGGTTGAGAAGAGAGGCGATAATCTGTAAGCAGCAGTATGGCTTCACGTCAAGAAAGAGTACCACAGATGCCATGTTTGCTTTCAGAATGCTGGATGGAGCAGTATAGAGACGGTTAAATAAAGTTGCATTGTGTGTTTGATCTAAAAAAGGCGTATGACAGAGATGAACTGTGGTATTGCACGAGGAAGTCAGGAGTGGCAGAAAAGTAGGTGAAGGTGCAAGCAGTTAGGTGTGCCACAGGTACGACCGACTGGTTAAAGGTAAAGGTGGGACTGCACGAGGGATCTGCTCTTAGTGCTCCTATTTGCTGTGCTGATGGACAGCTTAACGGATCGGTTTTGAGGTTAAACAAGAGTCTCCATGGACTATGTTGTTGTGATGTTCTGTGGATGACATTGTGTTCAGTAGGGAGAAGGTTGAGTCTAGAGAGGTGGAGGGGTGCACTGGAGAGAAAATCGCAGTGAAAAAAAAAACACTTTAGTGTATTACAAATATATTGAAATCTTCGATAATACATTGCGAATATACTAACAAAAAATTGTACCACCAGTTAATATATAAAAAGTATACAAACGTCATGCTTTTAGTTTTTATCTAATTTTCTATCTAATTCTAATGATCTAATTCAATTTATTTTTGGTATATATTTTTTTAAAATATGCTAAAATAATCATTGTAGAAATGTACAAAAAGTATACATTAGAATACAAATTTTAATATACGTTAGTCTCTGTATATTTTCAGTTAAATTTAAATGTACTTACTCATATGTCCTTAATCATGCTTATATTTAGTGCACTACTCTCTTGTGCGTGCTGAATCTCTCTCTCTCCCGCACGTGCTCTCAAACTCATTTTAGCGAGCTGAAAATGACTTTTGCATGTTCAAGATAATTTCTGTGAGTTTAAACTCTCTTCTGTGCGCTCACTATCATAAAGCTACACTTGCATGAACTGCAGCAGTGTTATAGCTCTTTAACTATTCCAGCCAACCAGAGACTAGAATCGGCGCAATACCCCTATTGATCTATAGTAGTTTAAACTATAGAATGTATTGTCTAATGTGTTATTGCTAAATCTTATGTACTTTGCTTCTGGTATAAGGCTCCGTAGCTTTTGGCCTGTTTTTAGTCTCTGTGTAACAGCTAGAATCAAGACAAAGGTTTGAAATAATACTGTACCTGTATACTCTAATACTAATGTCTGTCTTTGTTTAGATAACTGTTTAAATTTTAGTTTGTGTGTTTGTAAGACAACCTAATGTTTTGTTTGGAACCTTGTGCAAACGAAATCTGTTGAACTCATGAATTGAATCTGCCTCTATACTACTGATGTAATGTGTTTTAAAAACATGTTATAGTGTAGAAAATGCATTCAGCATTTGTAAATTATCCTAAACAGCTTTAGTGTACTGGTAATACATTTAAAATACAGTATTATAGAAGACTGTGTGTACTTTATGATATACTATAGTATATTTGTATTAACCTCATAGTCTCCTTTTTTAGTATTTAGAACTGGTCAGAGGTATAACAGCTTGTTACTGCTGCATTTAGAATACTCATAGTATATTAATCATGTATTTGTAATACAATAGTAATTGCTATAATGTACTTATAATATGTACATTAAATGTATACTTAAATTTCATTAATTTCTGTTTCGTATTTACTTAAGTACACACAGAGCCATATACTTTAAGTGTACTTAGTATACGTAAATTTGTTTTATTTTAGCACACAAAAGTATGCTTAATACACTTAAAATGTGCTTTTGTACAATTTAATTACAACTTAAATAAACTTAGTACTAAATTAGTTGTTCCAGAATAGCAAGCTTCAAGAATAATAGTCATTGGTCTGGTCAAGTACACTTAAGTATGCTATGGCATGCTAGGATTTAGTATACTTGGCATACTTTTTTTTTTTAACTGGGAAGGCATGAAGATTAGCAGGAGCAAGACGAAGTTCATGTATGCAAATGTGAGAGAGGGTGGGGAAAGGTACAGTTGCAAGAAGTAGAGGTAGGAAAGGTAAAGGAGTATTTAGGGTCAACTGTCTAAAGCAATGGGACATGTGGTAGAGAAGTGAAGAAGGGGGTGCAGGCAGAAGAAGAGTAGAAGGAATGATGTGTGTCAGAAAAGTATCCGCAAGAATGGAAGGTGAAGTTTAGTGAGTAGTCAGTAGTGAGACCAGAATTGTGGTACAATTTGAAAATATTGCCGCAGACAAAAAGACAGGAAGCAAAGCTGATGGTGGCAGAGCTGAAGATGCTGCAATTTGCTTTGGGGGTGACAAAAATGAACAGTACTAGGAATGGAAGCGGTTGTATGATTCATCGGGAAACTAGTGGATAATACCGTACAAAAAATGACCATCAAAACGTTTCCTGACTGGAAGCCGTGGGTAGATAAAACTATCCACATCGCTCTGAGATCTTGCACCGCTGCCTATAACGTGGGACTTGCGTTCAGGTGACATGGACTTGTACAAGGAGGTATCATATAACGTGCGGAAAGCAGTGAAGGAGTCAAAGCAGCACTATGGGAGAAAACTAGAGTCACAGCTTCAACAGAATGACTTTAGGCGCCTGTGGCAGGGATTAAGAACAATAACGGACTACAAAGCACCAACATCCGATATGACGAACGCGGACATGACTCTGGCAGACGAGCTCAACACTTTCTATGCTCGCTTCGAGGCTGCAGCTAAAGACGCTAGCGATGCTAATGCCTAGCCTAGTGACAGGAAGTCACTGCCAGCACCGGAAGCGCGTTCATCATCACCGAGCACGACGTGAGGAGAGCCTTCAAGAGAGTGAACACCAGGAAAGCAGCAGGACCAAACGGCATCTCAGGTTGTATTCTCAGAGCCTGCGCAGACCAGCTAGCACCTGTGTTCACAGAGATATTCAATCTCTCCTTATCTCAGTCGGTGATCCACACATGCTTCAAAGAGTCCATCGTTGTCCCTGTTCCAAAGTAACCACATCCTGCTTCTCTCAATGACTATCGCCCTGTAACCCTCACCTCAATATTGATGAAATGCTTTGGTCGGAGACGACTACGGCTGGTCAGAGACTTCATCATCTCTTCACTACCTGATACACTGGACCCACTACAGTTTGCTTACCATTCAAACCGCTCTACAGATGACACCATCTCTCGTCTCCTCCATACATCTCTCACTCACCTGGACACTCGAAGGTGGAATTATGTTAAAATGCTTTTCATCGACTACAGCTCAGCATTTAATACCATAATTCCCCCCACACTCCCACCAAGCTGGGGACCTGGGACTCAGCTTATCTCTGTGTCAGTGGATCTCCAATTTCCTGACTGGCAGACCACAGGCAGTAAAGATGAACGGACATGTCTCATCCTCCCTTACTCCCAGCACTGGAGCCCTCCAAGGTTGTGTTCTGAGCCCCCTGCTGTACCCATTGTACACGCATGACTGCATAACCTCTAGCAACTCCACCACCATCATCAAGTTTGCTGATGACACCGTCGTGGTGGGTCTGCCAGAAGGATATTGGAAATCTGGAGAACTGAATGTCAGCAAGACAAAGAAGTTGATAGTGGACTTTAGTACAAAGCAGGAGAGGAACAACCAGGCCCCCATCATCAACAAGAGCCCAGTGGAAATAGTGGACAGCTTCCGTTACCTAGGTGTCCACATTATGCAGAACCTGTCATGGTCCTGTCACATCAACACCGTGGTGAAAAAGGCCCAGCATTTATTTTAAGGTCACAGGGAGTTGCTTAAGCATTTCACTGCATATCGTACTATGTATGACTGTGTATGTGACAAATAAATTTGATTCGAATGAGTAAAGGAACACTGCAGTCAGGACAGTTTGGGGAAAAAGTTAGAGATGCCAGATTATGTTGGTTTGGACATGTAAAGAGGAGAAATAGGGGTATATCAGGAGAAGGATGTTAGAGATGGAGCTGCCAGGCAGAAGAAAAAGAGAAAGGTCCAAGAGGTGGTTTATGGATGTAATGAGGGAAGTCATGCAGGAGGTTGGAGTAACAAGGGAAGATATGGTAGACAAAGTTAGATGGAGACAAATAGTCCGCTGTGATGACCTTCAACAGGAGCAGTCGAAAGAAGAAAAAGATGAGTGTACTCTGGTCCACCCAGGTATATTTGCCCACCCTTTAGAAAAAAAGGCTGTCTGGGAGAACAATGCCATCGACGATCTATTAACCAGTAGTGGAGGGTTCCCTTTCACACTGCCCCTTCTGTTTACTTTGCTACTATGAAAGCGGTGTAATGAGAGGCTGTAATTGCAGTGGATGCCAGTTGCTGTTAAGAAGAAGGAAGTACTGATGGCTGCACATGCTCTGCAGAGAAACACAGCCTATTCTTTAAAAGACCCAGGAACATTAACTCTTAAAACTCATTTGACATGGATCCATGCAGCAACACAGCATTGGTCAATGAGCGATTGAAAAAAAAAACACCAACAAAAAACTACTGCTTATACAGCTTTTAAACAAGCAAAAAACATGTGATCTTGTGAATTTGTGCCATTTCTTTGGCTACATGAACCCTTTGCCCCCCCAAAGATATGTTTGCATAGTTTGTTGAAATGAAATAAAATTTACTCCATCTTATTGCCTAGGTTACCCCTGTGAGTATATTCCACACCTGTGGGAAACACAGAACAACCTGGCTAAAATGGTACACTAAATGCTAGGTCAATGTGGCAAGTACAACAATTTATAAATGATTATAAAATTATTGCAAATTGTAGACATATAATTAGTACAATTTAAGTATATTGAAATTACCATTCTCAGGCAAATATTGTAAAGCTGCGAGTTGTGACTTACAGTACCATTAGCTACCTACCTCGTATTATTGATTCTGTTAGTCAAAGTATAGTCCTTGAATATCCACTAGTTCCTAGGTATGCCTTTAAAACAGTACTTTGTTATTCCACTTGCCATGACCATATTTGGATTTTCTGTGTCCTCATGCTGTATTGGAGAGTGTTAACCTTTAACCTCTTTCCAGTCTGCATGTGAATTCACAGCGGTAAGTCACAAAGGTTTGGTAGTGATTTATTTAGATGTTTATTTTAAATAACAGATGATTTCACACTATATACCTGTATGATTGTAAGTATAAGTCCCTCGGTGATGTACACGTGTTTTATCGGGCATTGTGGTTTTGTTTAATGAATATTATTTTTATATGATTTCACAGCGCGCGTGCACGTCACGCATTGCTGCCACACGCTGTATTAATTGCTGCAAAAGTCCTCAGGTTGCCTGTTTGTGTTGTCCAGCGATTCAATAAACGAGGACATGATGGCAAGAATGTCGGTGTATTGAGGTTTTTCTCATGACACAACGCAGATTACACACTGCTACACTAGTAATGTACCAACACAACATAAAGACTGATTACAGTTAACAGGGCTGCTGTGGTAAATTACAGCATGATTGTGTTTCATCTAAAGAAAACAGAATGATTTCAATTGTCAAATTGATTGTATACAGAAGCTCTATGAACAAAAAAATTATTAAGATACATTGAAAGACCAAAAAGATAAATAAATCCAGGAAGATTCATAGGGCCAGGGGTAGCTCAGTGGTTAAGGCATTGGACTACGGTTCGGAAGATCACAGGTTTAAACCCCACAACCACCAAGTTGCCACTGTTGGGCCCTTAAGCAAGGCCCTTAACCCCCAACTGCTCAGATATAAAATGAAAAAAAAAAAAGTAAGTCGCTCTGGATAAGAGTGTCTTCCAAAATGCCTAAATGTAAACTCCACAGATGTGGTCAATCTACATTCAGATCATCAGCTGACTTCATTTTATTGCCACATAACAATGCTGAGTCTAGACCTGAGCGAGTGAAGCAACCCCAGATCAGTGGACTACCCCAGTGGGCACTATGCATAATGGGTGTATCGCTTCAAAGATGACAAATTAAAATGGAAAGTTTAAATCCAAATCCTGTAATCACCTTTGCTTGGTGTAGGACCTCTAAAAAGAAACCACAGCTGGATGGAGAGTGACGTGTTGCTATGCTGATGATGTAATAAGTTTACTTATGATTTAATAAGTGTAGTAGCTCCTGTTCTATAACCTGGTAAAGTAGAATGAGGATATGTTTTTGACAGAGATTACAAAATAAATTGATCTTTCAAATGTGAAAAAAGTAAATGAAGGATACCTGTAGCGCTGACTGTAGTCACAATTGCACAGCTTTGATTTGGTGCACGTGTTCTTGTGCATATGTGCATACACATTGTAGTCTTACGTAGTAGTGGGGTGCTTTATGTCGTAACATAATATTTGAGGATTATTTTCTTTTACTGTGTAACTCACTGTACAAGCTGTATCTGGCTAAAATGACTATATAAACCACTCAACTTGTAACAATACCTCAGTTGCCTTAATAATTTTTTTTCTGACCTCAATTTCATCTGCCAAACAATAATAAGGTGCACAGATTGTATCGTAGGAAGTAGAAGCCCATTTAGGACTGAGCCACTGTTAGCCGAGTGTAACTTACCTTGAGCTTTACAGCAGAACGCAGTTAACCACCTCAAATACACCCACAACGGATCAGATGGAACTGTGGGGGTAAAACCCTGTCAGAAATATTGGAATGTAAAGATGATTAGTAGAGTCGGAGAGCTCAGCTCATCAATCAGCAACACTGCAGCACGGCTTCTTCTGCTTCTGGGAATGTGTGGAGGAACGAGACCGAAACGCTCACAGCGACACCTACTAGAGGATCAGGGCACTCACATGGGAATTTACTCACCCTTGAGGCGCGCTTTTCTAGAACATGTACAATGATCTTTAGTCGGGTTTTAGGATTATCTCAGGATGCTCAGGTGTTTCCAGCAGGTTCCTGAAGCGCCCAAAAGCAGCTCTAATGATCATTGAACATATGAGTATGTAACATAAATAATTAGGTGAGATTAAGAGAATTGTTTAAATTGTTAGCTTGGTGTATACCAGTGGTTCTCAAACATTTTCTGTCATTCCCCACTTAAGGCGGTGGGCGAATTTTCAAGCCCCACTTGTCAACAAAATTTTAACGAAAACGGCCAAGTGTACTATTCATTGAAAAATCAATTTCTAAACCAGTAAGATCAAATAACACCAAGTTCAAAACAGATAAAACACACGTGCTATTGTTATAACAGACTTACTTTGTCACTTATCTAGAGCTTTCTTTCAAAAAAGTTAAGTGGCTTATTAACGTGACTGGGGTGTGTCGATAAGTGTCTTCCTACTTTGTCTCATGCTGTCTGCGACCAGCGCTTTAAGACACAAAACACACACGGGTCTCTCCTCTACCCCACCATGAATCCAATCATCTTCATGTTTTCCTTTCGGCTGGATTTTTGGTTGATTAGGCTGATGATGCTGAATCACCTGCTTATTTGTGGTCCATGTAACAAATGTATCCATTGATGTTATTACGCTCACTACATACAGTACGCTACTGTGTTATGGTCTAAAATGCCCCCGACCTAGGCCACGGATAGCCCACCTAAATTCATAGGGTTATGGTTTACAAATTACAACAAATGAATTTAATTATAAAGTAAGCAATATAAAAAAAAAAAGGTTGTATAGGGGGCAAAATATATAAATTATATATTTTTTTCATATACCACATGTATATTTTTATATTGCTTATTTTATAATAAAAATAATTTCCTGTAATTTTTCACCACAAACAATATTTATTTAATGTAATTTGTGATAAATAATTTGTTATTTGTACATTGACAAACCCCTGCAAAATAAATGTGCCATAAAACAATCATTTTTGGGTTAAGTACCAACCTTGGCACTTAAGGAACCAGAACAGAAAAACAGACCAGTGATCCTAAAACAATGATCTACTTCTAAACTCTTCTGCTGCTTAAATCAAGACCCCAGTACAGTGACATCTGTGAATAAAGTGATGTTTGGATGACATTTGCTCCAGACATACCCGTTACAGCTGTAGTGATAAAGGAGAGCCCGACATTCACACAGGCCATCTGCTTTAAGCACAGCCCTAAACAATGGTCAGGTGACTTATAGAAATACGAATTATTATTATACTATTGTAAAAGTAAAGGTTTTCTTCTGTCCCTGGATTTGAGTATGAATGTGAAACAAATCACTTTGTGCATTGATTTGTTGTAGATTATTTATTGAGACTATTATTTCTCTATTATATTTAAACTAAACTAAACAAACAAATCTCACCGTGATACATGCAAATGGTCAAATTGTCCGCCAGACTTAACAAAGACTTTAACATGTTTTTTGCTCATACCAGCAAAAATACAGCAGCACTGGTTAAAGTAGCAAATGTCCCGTTCTCTGTCCTCTTTTCAGGGTTTTTCCCCCCTCTCACAGTTTTAAGTACTTAACCTTACTGCAGATTTTAAGGTCATACGTTTGACACTACGATACATATCACAATGTTATAAACTGGTTAAGGTTGAATAACAAGCTGGTTAGAATGTTATCAGTTTGTAAATGATAATGATGAAAACATTTTTTTTTTTTTGCATTTCATAATGAAGCTCACTTGTACTTCTTATATTTAAAATACATGAAAAAACAAACTTGATTTGTAATAATGTCTAGGTGGTGTTTATTTTATTTCTCTTTTTCCTTTTGCTCTTCAATTAATTTTGTTTTCTTCTCTCCAGTATGAATGCGCTGGTGTTGCCGGAGATTTCCGCTTTGTGCAAAACACCTCCCACACTCTGAGCACTGATACGGCTTCTCTCCAGTGTGAGTGTACTGGTGCTGTCTTAGACTTATTCTTTGGGTAAAACTCTTTCCACACTGTGAACACTGGTACGGCTTCTCCCCTGTGTGGATGTGCTGGTGGTGTCGGAGACCGTTCCTATGTGAAAATCTCTTCCCGCAGTGCAAGCAGTGATACGGTGTCTCTCCGGTGTGAAGGTGCTCGTGTTGTTGGAGAGTACTTTTATGTGCAAAACTCTTCCCACACACTGAACACTGATGTGGTTTCTCTCCAGTGTGAATGAGTTGGTGCGTCTGAAGATTATGCTGGCTCGTGAAGTTCTTCCAACACACTGAGCAGTAATAAGGCTTCTCTCCGACGTGGATACGCTTGTGCCGTTGGAAATAACTCTTTAGACTAAAACGTTTTCCACACTGGGAACAAGTGTATGGTTTTTCTCCTGTGTGGGTTTGCTGGTGCTCTTTTAGCAGATGCTTTTCATTGTAACTTTTACCACACTGTGAGCAGAGATATGATTTTTCTCCTGCATGAATCCTTTGGTGTTTTTGAAAGTTACTCTTCTGACGGAAACTTTTTCCGCATTCTGAACAAGTGTAAGGCTTTTCTCCTGTGTGAATGTGCAGATGCTCTTCGAGATGACCCTTTTGACTGAAACCCTTCCCACACTGTGAGCATTGATACCTCTTCCCTCCTGCATGAGTTCGAAGGTGTTTTCTGAGATTACTCTTCTGACTGAAAATCTCCCCACATTGTGAACATTGGTGAATTTCATTTTCAGCTGGTTTGTGAAAACTGTTAGTGTGAACCGTACAAGATGAGCTTTGGTAAATACTGCAGCTTTCTGAGGGTTCCAGATCCTCAGGTTTAATCTCGTCTGACTTCATCCTTGTTTTGCCTCGTGATGGGAATGGTAAAGCAGAAGCCTTGAAGCCTAGATCGCAACAGAAAAGATGGTTAACCAATAAATATTTTCAAGAAAATATCAATTTACAGGATTTTAATTTTTCACGCTGAAAGATAGAAACGTAATCACAGCGCAAAAACTCGCTCTGAATCATGATGAACCCTACTTACGGCCACAGCGCGAGACCGCATGGGTGAGATAGGCGTATAACACGGCATCTCACAGCAAGTCAAACCGCATAGGTGAGAGAAGTGTATTACACATTACATCACTCAGAAAAATGAATGGATGCGGGGTTTGAAACTCCCATGTTTATTTTCTCATTTAACTAAATAAAATTTCATAAAATAAACCGTGTCAAAAGAAAAGTCCATCCAGTCATGAATGATGGTTAATGAAACATATTTTAAACATGATCAATGAAACATATTTTAAACAAAAAGCAGCGAGCAGCTGGACATCGGGACGTGGAGTGTAAGTCCGACGCGTTGGCCTGGCAAGTGCAGGTCTGAGCAGGTCAAGAAGCTCCATCATCTGTTGCCTTGGAAGGTAAAACCTTTTTTTTTTTTTTATATAAATAGCGACCTCAGGGAAAATATGAAAAGGGCTGAAATTTTGTGTAAAGGCAACATGTAGATGAACCTCACGGCTCCACGGCCCCGCCGTCTTCAGTTTAACACAACAACACGCTGTATCGCTGCTGAATTGTTTGTCACCTGTTTAATATTAAAAGTGATTGCCAATTTTAATGCATTAGTCACATTATAAAATAGGCTAATTAAAAGTCACTCTATTAGTTCTGATATCAAATAAAATAAAATTCTTAAACAGGCCTACAGTATATTCCATCATTAATATGACTTTAATAACCTGATGTGCTTCCACACGCCGCTGATTTATAAAGACTGCTGCTCAGTGGCGCCGACTAGCGTCTTGAGCTGAAACTACGCTAAGAGTGAGTAACGGTTGGTCCAGACCCACCTTACGAACGTGTGACTTACCCAAGAGATACTTAGCGTAAGAACGTTTCGGGAATCGAGCCATAACGTGAAGAGAGGTTAAGGTACAACTTAAGAACTGCTTAGCGATAAGAAGCTTTGGAGAAACCGGGCCCCGAGTCTCTGTTTCCCCGGTCTAATAAAATGGTTCTGTTGTAATTAAAGAAACCCATCGCCTTGGCCTTGCTGGGTAGAATTGTTGGCTGACCTGAACACGTGAAGGAGTTTGGGGTTTTTATGAAGGGCCAAAAGCACACAGCTGTGAAGCAGATGGATGCGCTGGATTCGGAAATACAGACTAGACTATCTTATGTTTTCATAATCGTTGGAAGCCAATACTTGTAATCTTAACTGACATTCGATTAACTGCACGACCCTGCTCAAAACAATAGAAGGTTAAACAACTAAAGCATACATATAAATACAGGAAACAAAGCCAGAATTACCTCAAAGTACTCTGATCTCTTTGTCTTCCTCTCACTCGCGCGCGCGCTCTCTCTCTCTCACACACACACACACACACACACACACAGACATATGTTGTGTGATGTTTTATGTACTGTAGAACACAGTATTTGAGGACTTTCACTGTGTAACTCACTGGACAAGCTGTATGTGACTGAAATGACTTGTAACAATACCTCAGTATTAATAACCTTAATGATTAACCACCTCAAATTCATCAACCAAACAATAACCAGCTGCACAGATTGGAAGTAGAAGCCCATTTAGGACTGAGCCACTGTTAGCCGAGTGTAACTTACCTTGAGCTTTACAGCAGAACGCAGTTAACCACCTCAAATACACCCACAACGGATCAGATGGAACTGTGGGGGTAAAACCCTGTCAGAAATATTGGAATGTAAAGATGATTAGTAGAGTCGGAGAGCTCAGCTCATCAATCAGCAACACTGCAGCACGGCTTCTTCTGCTTCTGGGAATGTGTGGAGGAACGAGACCGAAACGCTCACAGCGACACCTACTGGAGGATCAGGGCACTCACATGGGAATCTGCTTTAGTCAGGCTTTAGGATGATCTCAGGATGCTCGTGTTTCCTCCAAGTTCAGGTTTAATTCTTTTACACAACCATACACACAGCTGAAAACATGCAAAATTTCGAGCAAGATAAATAAATACATGGAAAAATTAAGTTGACTCAACCTGTAATTTAAATATTTAAGTCAGCTCATGTATTATTGGCCAATTAATTAATTAATTAATTAAGTTGCCTCCCATTTTAGCCCATTGATGTAGGTTCAAATGATTGTTTTGCAATAAAAAGGTTTAAATACACAACAATTAAAACACAAACATTACTTCAAAAAACATCCCTTGATTCTTCCAAAACAGTTTAAAAAAGTTAAAGCAGTGATCTGCATAAAACAAGAACATTCCAATTTCACTTTTGCTTAAAGGTAAATTAAATACCTGGATAACACCAGATGCTTATCAGTCTCTTGCTGATTCTTTTATATAACAATATCACAACCATTTTTAAAAACTAGCAAAGATGAACAGTTTTTCCCTCTCAGTGTGTCAGACACAAAAAGGAGTTTATGGCAACAAGTGTTTGTTTCTCAGCATGTGAATCTGCGGGGAGCACGTCTCTCCAAGTCCAAAAGAAATCGTTTGGATGGCTTCATAAGTGCACATCCAGTCCTTATGGAATTCAATGTTCAGAGCAGAGACCTGATTAAACATCACTTCTAAAACTTCTGCACCCAGACCGTCAAGGACTACAGTCCCCTCCAACACCACAGCAAATCCATCAGCTTGTTCACGCTCCTTCAGTAGCTCCAAAAGGCCATCCGTCAGTCCATATCTAGGTATGATAAAAGTCAAAGATATTAATAAGTCTACAGTGGTGTTCAAAATAATAGCAGTGTGTTAAAAAAAGTGAGTAAAGCTCCATATCCATATAATAACTTTTAATTTAAATCACATAAATGCATTGGACACCTGCACGCTCATGAAACATGAAGAAAAATCTGCTAAATGTATTATTAGTTTACAGAAAGTGAAGAAAAACAAATATTAGTCTGTTAAAAATAATAGCAGTGTGGAGTTCAATTAGAGAGGTAAATGATTCTGTGAAAGACAGGCGTCAGTTCCCCTTATTTAAGGATAAATGCAGAAAAAGTTGTCCTGTGCATTTCTCTCTGAAAATCAGAGTAAAATGGGTCATCCAGACATTGTTCAGAAGAACAGCTACTTTGATTTAAAAGTTGATTAGGAATGGGAAAACATACAAAGAAGTGCAGAAAATGATAGATTGGTCTGCTAAAATGATACCAAATCATTTTAAAGCTTTAAAATGGCGACCAAAAACAGAAAGACGTGGGAGAAAACGGAAAACTACCATTCGAATAAATCGAAGAATAACAAAACAGAGGAATTGTGGCGTGTATACAATTGTCACGGATGTGAAGCAGTTCTCAAAAACCATGATTATACAATTAAACAGGTAATCCTTCAATACAGGTTTTATAACCCCCTTATAAACCCTATAGCACCCACCTCGCCCCTCCCTGACTCCAAGCCAGTTTTACATGCATAAGAAAGGATAGACGCCAGGCATTGAAAAAAGGAGAAAAAACGAAAAGAAAAAAAAAAAGAATATGGAGCTAGAAGTTTTTGTTTCTGCATGCAAAAAAAAGGAATAAAAAGGAAAAAGAAAACAAACAAACAAACAATTAAATAATAAGGGAATCAAACTATAAATGTATATGAAAAAAGCGAAGGAAGGGCCCCCACGCCTGTTGAAATTTCAAATCTGCATAACAGATTAAGTAGTGAATCTTCTCCAGGGACAGACAGGACAAAATATTTCTGAGCCACTGGGCATGAGTGGGTGACGTGGCGTCTTTCCACTTGAGTAAAAGAGAACGCCTTGCCAGGAGTGTCGCAAAAGATAACAAACGCTGTTTAGCTGGAGTTAGATGCTTATCTTCCTCTCCAGTGACACCAAAGAGAGCGATCAGGGGGTCTGGTTCAAGGTTGCATTTCAATACGTAGGACAAGGTTTTAAAAACATCCCTCCAGACTTTTAAGAGAGTCTGACAGTGACAGATTTAAATCTTTCTCCCAAGCAGTTTTCATTTTACACAAAGGGATGTAACTCGAACCCATCAATCCACCATAAATAGTGGATATTAGGCCTTTACGCAGCGGGGACAAACAGAGGAGGTTATCTAGAATATTTGCAGCAGGAGCCTCAGGGAAATTCGGTATTAAAAAGTGAATGAAGTGTCTTACTTGCAGGTGTCTGAAAAAATGAGAATTGGGAAGGTTAAACCTTTCAGAAAGCTGTTCAAACAATGCAAACTTATGGTCAACAATCAGATCTTTGCAAAGCTTGATGCCCTTATTGTACCATTCGTGAAACACTGAATCATGTAAAGAAGGTTGGAAGAGATGGTTAGAGACAATAGGACTGGACAGAGAGAAGCCCAGAAGACCGCAGTGCTGTCTGAACTGAGCCCATACTCTCAGGGTATGCCTAATAACTGAATTATTGATAGATTTAATTGAGGGGATGGGAAGTGCAGATCCAAGGAGTGCAGAGACAGAGAGGTTTTTGACAGACTTTATCTCCATTTCCACCCAGGCAGGCCGATTAGGTTGGTTATGAAAATATGCCCAAAAGATTACAGATCGAATATTTGCTGCCCAGTAATAAAAACGAAAATTAGGCAGAGCCATGCCACCGTCTCTTTTAAATCTTTGAAGTAGGGACTTATTCAGTCGTGGATGTTTACCTTCCCAAAGGTAAGAGGATATAATTAAGTCTAAAGCACCAAAGTAAGATTTGGGAATAAAAACAGGTACTGACTGGAAAAGATATAAAAATTTAGAAAGAACACTTATTTTAATGGCATTAATGCGTCCCACCAGGGACATGGACAGTGGTGACCATTGTCCCAAGTCCTTTTTTGTTTGGCTCAACAACCTAATGAAATTTTCTTTAAAAAGATGTTTATGTTTTCTTGTGATTGTAATACCGAGATAGCTAAACTGATTTTTCACTATGTTGAAAGGAAAATTGTGGATACCAGTTGTTAGTGATGTATTATTTAGCAGAAAGAGTTCACTTTTGTGCAAATTCGGCCTATATCCTGAAAAATAGCTAAATTCACTGAGCAATGACAGCACAGGTGGAAGGGAGGAGATTGGATTTAATATAAAAAGTAGAAGATCATCTGCATAAAGGGAGACTTTATGTTCTTCTCCCTGCCTCCAAATCCCAGATATATCCCTAAAAACTGCGGAATGCAATTGCTAGTGGCTCAATGGCAAGGTTAAAGAGCAATGGGCTAAGAGGACACCCCTGACGAGTTCCCCGCTGAAGGCTGAATGGTTTGGACTGCTGAGCATTGGTCAGAACTGAGGCAGTAGGGCTTAAATATAATAATTTAACACAAGTGATAAAACTTGGACCAAAATTGAATTTTTTTAAAGCCCTAAATAAATACTCCCATTCCACACGATCAAAAGCCTTTTCAGCATCCAAAGTAAGGACACACTCAGGGATCCCCTCTGATGGTGTGTACAGGATATCCATAAGGCGTCTAATGTTAAAATAAGAAAAACGATTTTTAACAAAACCGGTCTGGTCCTCAGATATAATTGAGGGTAGAACATTCTCTAATGTAGAACATTGAGGGTAGAACATTCTCTAATCTAGCAAGGATTTTAACATCCACGTTGAGAAGAGAGATTGGTCTATATGAAGAGCACTCTGTTGGGTCCTTATCCTTCTTTGCTATGAGGGTGATGCGAGCCTCATTAAATGACGCGGGCAGCTTACCTTGCTGAAAAGATTCAGATAGAACCGAAGCTATTTGTGGTGCAAGGAATGAGGAGAATAGTTTAAAAAACTCTGCAGGGAACCCGTCAGGACCCGGGGACTTACCAGATTGCAATGATGAGATAGCGGAAATGATTTCCTCTACGCGTTTTTTATACAGATCAGGGTTTTTAAATAGAGCATACTGCTGATCAATTTCTTTAATTTGATTGATTAGATCTTTTCGCTCTTTATATGCCTTCCTTTTCATATTTGCAGTGTATGAAATTATCTGTCCCCTGAGGTAGGCTTTCAGAGCATCCCAAACAGTTAAACATGACACTTCAGGTGTTTCATTTGTGTTTAAGAAAAAAACTATCTGATTTTTCACAAATTTAACAAAATCATCCTCTATCAGTAACGATGAATTAAAACGCCAATTTTTATTAATCTGAGGTAGATCGGGGATCTTTAGAGACATAAGAACCGGAGCATGATCCGATATCACAATGCTCTGATAAGCACAAGAATTAACCATTGGGATCAATTGATTATCCATGAAGAAATAATAAATTCTGGAGAAAGTATGATGAACATGTGAGAAAAATGAGTATTCTCTCTTTTTTGAATTAAGGAAGCGCCATATGTCAGAAATACCAAAGCTGCAAAGATAGGACTGAAGTAGCGTGGCGGATTTACTCAGAGGTATAGGATTGGGAGATGACCTGTCAAGTGATGGATCTAAACAGCAGTTGAAGTCTCCCCCTAATACGAGAGAGTATGAGCTCAGATCTGGTAGAACAGAGAAAAAATGTTCAAAGAAGGAAACATCATCGTAATTAGGGGCATATAAATTAGCCAACACTACATTAGTATTAAATAACTTGCCTGAAACAATGATATAACGACCATGTAAATCCGCAATTATATTATACTGCTCAAAAGAGATGTTTGGATTAATGAGAATTGAGACACACCTAGCTTTGGCCTGAAAGGTCGAGTGGTAGTGCTGCCCTCCCCAATGCAACATAAGATGAGAATTATCGGAACTGCGAATGTGAGTTTCTTGTAAAAAGGCAATTGCAGTGTTAAGTTGTTTAAGGTGTGAGAGCACCTTCCTTCTCTTGACCGGATGGTTTAAACCCTTAACATTCCAGCTCCCAAAGTTTAAAGAACTATTCATTCTCCCTGAAAGGAGATGCAGATAGATAAACATAAATAACACTGAGATGCCTAGCGTCAGTCCTAAAACAGAAGTGTAAAACACAGAGCGTCACGTTAAAGATACACCGTGTATACTGAACTAACACAATACTGGCTTTGGAGAACCCCCACCCCTGCCCCACACACCCCTCCCCCACACACCCCACTGCCCCCAAACAAACAAAGATAGCTGCTAAGAAACAAAGCAGCAAGCTCTTCCATCCTTCCATTCTCCACCTAACCACTCTTCCTGCCGCTAACCACACCATCTTCTGCTCCGACACAGTTTACAAAAACTAAGAATTAAATATATAAATAAAACATTTCCCCACTCCAATACTGAAATCTCTCAATAAGAGAAAAACACAAAACAACCCCCTCCCTCCACGTCACATTGTAACTCTAAAAAAATAAACAAACATGTAAATTACACGTGACTAGAAATAGAGAAAATAATAATAGAAAAATAACAACAACTACACGTGTTTAACACAATACTCATACCAGGAAAAAACGTAAACATGGCTAGATTTAAAGTAAAAAAAGGGTACTTTCCTAAGAATTGTAGTATTAAAAAATAATAATACAGTGCACTACGTATTTTTCAGCAGACTGTATATGTGTTTCTGCGCCTCTTCCACCGAGCGAAGCCACTCCTTCTGTCCGGTAGAAAGAGTTATCCGGAGCCGTGCTGGATACAGGAGAGAAGGCCGGAGTCCACGGTTGTATAACTCAGTCATAACGTCTCTATACTCGGCTTGCTGGCTTAAAACTTCAAGAGCGTAATCTTCCACGATACGAACCTGCTGACCGTGGTATTTCAGCTTCCCTCTCCGCCGAGCCTCCCGAACCAGAAGGTCTTTAACCTGGTACCGGTGCACACGGAGAATAACGGGCCGAGGTCTCTGACCTGAAGCGGGTTTGGATGCAGGTATGCGGTGGGCTCTGTCAATCTCAGGCGGGGATGAAAGCGTTTCACTCCCAAACACCTCGCACAAAAATTTTGAGAAGAACTCGGTAGGGAGTCCACTCTCAGTACCCTCCGGAAGACCCAGGACACGCAGGTTTTGTCTCCTGCTCCGGCCTTCTAGGTCTACGACTTTGGCTGTTAACTTAGAGTTGTTTAAAAGACCTGGGCGTGATATTAGACAGCAACTTGTCTTTTGAAAATCATATTTCCAATATCACAAAAACAGCCTTTTTCCATCTTAGAAATATTGCCAAACTTAGGAGTATCCTATCCGTATCTGATGCAGAAAAGCTAGTTCATGCATTCATGACCTCCAGACTGGACTATTGTAATGCACTACTAGGTGGTTGTCCTGCATCCTCAATAAACAAGCTACAGTTAGTCCAAAATGCAGCCGCCAGGGTTCTCACTAGATCCAGAAAATATGATCATATAACACCTATATTATCATCCCTGCACTGGCTACCTGTTCAATTTAGAATTAATTACAAAATAGTACTACTTACATACAAGGCTTTAAATGGTTTAGCTCCCTCATACCTAACCAGTCTTTTGATACGCTATAATCCACCACGTCCCTTAAGATCACAAAACTCCGGACTTTTGGTAATTCCCAGAATTTTAAAATCTACAAAAGGGGGCAGGGCATTTTCATATTTGGCTCCAAAGCTTTGGAATAGCCTTCCAGACACTGTTCGGGGAGCAGACACGGTTTCCCAATTCAAAAGTAGGCTCAAGACGTATCTCTTTAATCTGGCATACGCGTAACTCAACCCATAACCTCATACTCCAGTACACCTATCCTGAATGGCAACTACGCTAATTCTCTCCATCTTTTCTGTATTTTTCTACCCATCCTGAGACATCTGGAGATTGTGCCAGCTTCAGTAGACAAAGGCCAACCCTGCGAGGTTTCTAAAGCATCTTGAGAAGGACCTGCTCCAGCTAGATTCTGCTTTATGATGGCTGGAGCTACACATCCTGCTCCTGTGCTTCCAGTGATCTGACCCCATCTGCCCTCTGCACCTACTGCTGAACTGAATCTACACAACTTCTGATATATTGAACTTTCACCTGCACAACACACTTGATGTTATTTCTATCTGTTATCACCCAGATGAGGATGGGTTCCCTGTTGAGTCTGGTTCCTCTCAAGGTTTCTTCCTATTGCCATCTCAGGGAGTTTTTCCTTGCCACTGTCGCCGTCACCCTTGGCTTGCTCATCAGAGACATTTCATTCATCATTCATTTATTTAATTATTATCTAGACACATTTTTCTCACACATACACACTTCCAAATATTTTCTTTTCTTTTCTTTCTTAAAAAAAAAAAAAAAAAAAAAAAAAATCTTTCATTTTTTTTCTTGTGAAGCTGCTTTGGGACAATGACCATTGTTAAAAGCGCTATATAAATAAAATTGAATTGAATTGAATTGAATTGTTTTCCCGAAGTCCAGGGCAGATGTTCTCCAACTCGGTCACACGCTGGCTCAGGTCATCTGTAGCAAGTTCTAATGAAGGTAAGCGCTGTCCATGGTCCTCTACTTGGGCTTGGATTTGGTCCAGTTTACTTTCTAGTAAACTAAACGATGATTTAAATTCAGCCGCTAACACTTCACGATGTTTATCTAACAGCGCTGAGATGGCCTCGACTGTTAGAGTGGTCACAGTGTCGTCTTTTTTCCCGGCCATAACACTCCTTGTAGCCATTATAAATGAAAAGTAGTTAGCCGTGGGGTAGAGTATAAAGTTATTGTAAACTAAGGATTCAATTCAGCATTTAAAGACGAGTAAGGGAGTAAAGAAATTAAAAATTGTCGGAGCACCTAACTCACACGTCTACTCCATGTGGCTGCTAACCGGAAGTCCCACCCCAAGATTCTTGACTTGATTTTTAGTTATCTGACCCCTAGAGTAAAGGTATGCATTCACCTTCAGAGCTTCATCTTTGTTTCCAAATGCAATGACTACAGTTTTCTCCTTGCTTAACTGAAAAAAAATTGGCACATCCAACTGTTAATTTTATCAATGCATTGGCAAAGGAAATCTATGGGCTATAATCATCTGGAGATAAGGCTAGTTAAAGCTGGGTATCATCAGCATAGCTGTGATAGGCAATTTGGTTCTTTCTCATTACCTGACTTAGTGGGAGCATGTGCAGGCTAAATAGGAGCGGTGCAGAAATTGAGTCTTGTGGGACTCCATTTCATTGACGTCCACTTAGACTTGTGCTCTCCTATACTCACATAATAACCTCTCCCTTCTAAGTATGACCTGAACCATTTTAGTACCCTCCCAGAAAGCCCGACCCAGTTTTCCGGTCTTTCTATTAGTATGTTATGATCACAACAGTTTCAAACGCAGCGCTAAGATCTAGCAGTATCAACACTGATATTTTGCCAGAGGCACCAACATCATTTATTATCTTTAGGAGTGCTGTCTCTGTACTGTGATGCGCTCGGAAACCAGATTGAAAACTGTCTAGACATCCATTTGAGTTTAAGTGGCTGTTCACCTGATGAAAAACAACTTTTTCAATAATCTTGCCTATAAAAGGAAGATTTAATATTGGTCTGTAGTTATTTAATATGGAATCACCAAGATTATTCTTTTTCAGAAGTGGCGTAACAACTGCAGTTTTCAGAGAGATTAGAAAAGTCCCAGAAAGAAGTTCACCACTTCTAATAGCTCTGTTTCCAAACAGTTTAACACACTTTTGAAAAAAGATGTGGGAAATGTGTCAAGATCACAGGTTGATGATTTGAGGTGATGTAATGTTTCTTGTTTTGCTATCAATTGCTGGAAAGACAGACATAGTAACTGGTTTTTTGAGGTTGTGTTTAAGTTTTTTTGATCTCTACACAACTTGATGTGTTAATAGCCCTTCTAATATTACTGATTTTCTTAGAGAAAAATTAAGCAAACTCATTGCATTTGCTGTTGGAGAGCATTTCAATGGGGATCTGACTTGGTGGATTTGTCAGTCTCTCAACAGTAGCAAAAAGAGTGTGAGTGCTATGTTGCTGTTTATACTGTTTGAGAAGGTCTGTCTAGCTGTGGCTAGTTCCACAATGAAAGCACGAAGGCTGTCTTTATAGATGCTATAGTAAATTTCAAGTTTCGTCTTTCGCCACACAGGTTCAGCTTTTGGACATTGCCTTTTCATATTCTGAACTGCTGTAAATTTTCTCCATGGTGAAGTAGTCATCAAAAATATTACTCAAGTAAGAGTCAAGGAGTATAAGTATGATTAACTGTTTCATTCACAATGTCTGATTTATTTCTTTTAGAAATTATAATAATTATATATTAATATATATCTTCTTTGTCTTTGGGCTGTTCCCTCTCAGGGGTCGCCACAGCGAATCATCTGCCTCCATCTAACCCTATCCTCTGCATCCTCTACCCTTACACCAACTAACTTTATGTCCTCTCTAATTACATCCATAAATCTCCTCTTTGATCTTCCTCTAGACCTCCTGCCTGGCAGTTCCAACCTCAGCATCCTTCTACCGATATATTCACCATCTCATACACATTTATATACTGAACAAAAATATAAACGCAACACTTTTGTTTTTGCTCCCATTTTTTATGAGATGAACTCAAAGATCTGAAACATTTTCTACATACACAATGTAAAAAATGTTTCAGATCTTTGAGTTCATCTCATAAAAAATGGGAGCAAAAACAAAAGTGTTGCATTTATATTATAATCAGCAAGAAAAGAAACGTCCTCTGATTTTCAACTGTTTTTACTTTTAGTAAACTTAATGTGTAAATATTTGTATGAACACTAAAAGAGTCAACACCATAAGACATAAACTAAAAATGTTTCCTAATGTTTCCCTGAATGAAAGGAGGCTCAAAATCAAAAGTACCAGTCAGTATCTGGTGGCCACCAGCTGCTTGAAGTACTGCAGTGCATCTCCTCCTCATGGACTGCCTATTGCGGACAGTCTGAGCACTGATGGAGGGATTGTGTGTTCCTGGTGTGACTCGGGCAGTTGTTGTGGCCATCCTGTACCTGTCACGCAGGTGTGATATTCAGATGTACCGATCCTGTGCAAGTGTTGTTACACGTGGTCTTCCACCGCGAGGATGATCGGCCGTCCTTCCTGTCTCCCTGTAGCGCCGTCTTAGGCGTCTCATGGTGCGGACATGGCGATTTATCGCCCTAGCCACATCAGCGGTCCTTATGCCTTCCTGCAGCATGCCTAATACGCGTTCACGCAGATGAGCAGGGACCCTGGGCATCTTTCTTTGGGTGTTTTTCACAGTCGGTAGACAAGTCTCTTTAGTGTCCTGCGTTTTTAGAACTGTGACCTTAAATGCCTACTTTCTGTAAGCTGTTAAGGTCTTAACGACCATTTCACAGGTGCATGTTATTTAATTGATTATGGTTAATTGAACATGCATGGAAAACATTGTTTAAACCCTTTACAATGAAGATCTGTAAAGTTATTTGGATTTTTACATTATTGTTGAAATACACAGTCCTGAAAAAGGGAAGTTTCTTTTTTTGCTGAGTATATATATATATATATATATATATATATATATATATGTATGCTGAAGTGTGTGTCTGTTTTGGCAGATAGAGAAGATACCGCAGTATGAAGCTGTTCATTTGCAAGCGAAACATGCTTTGCATATGATGCCTGGGATGCCTCATATTTTTTCATGTGTTGGCGATTAATTCTGTACTGAAATATACTTGTTTACTTACATTCATAGACTGTTAAAATAGAATGGGTGAAGCTGATCATACTGTATGTACAATTAAAATTAACATATTGTGGCGTGGGCGGGTCAACGGCTGACGACCATTATGCCTTGCGGGGGGTTTTCAATGTGTTCACCCTGTTGGGGAAGGGTGTTTGGGTTAGTGGCTACAATATAATCATACAAACATGAAAAAAAGCATTCTATACTCACTGCAAGATTGTATATTAACCACAAAATCCCAGCTCTCCGACCGCTTCCACAGCACCAGGGCTCAAAACCCCTCCTAAAGTTAACATTTTTAAATATTCGCTCACTAAAAAATAAATAATTTTTAATCAATGATTTTATTACCACAAACAAATTGGATTTTACGTGTTTAAATAAAACTTGTTTAGAAGATAGCTGCAGTGCAACAGTCCTTAATAAAACGGACCTTCCTATCTTTACATTCATGAGTGTCTGCAGAGCTATTAGCGCTTATAAAGATAATAAATGACATTTGTTTAAATTCTGATTCTGTCAGAATATCAGTGTTTGTACCCCTAGATCTTAGTGCTACGTTTGACACTGTCGATCATAACATATTAATAAAAAGACTGGAAAACTGGGTCGGGCTTTTCCTTAGAAGGGAGAGGTTATTATGTGAGTATAGGAGAGCGTAAGTCTAAGTGGACGTCCATGACATGCAGAGTCCCACAAGGCTCAATTCTTGCACCCCTCCAGTTTAGCCTGTATATGCTTCCACCAAGTCAGATAATTCTGACTTGGTGGAATAATAATTAATTATTATTTATAAATAATAATATTAATATTATTATTATTATTATTAATAATAATTAATAAGTCAGAAAGAACAAAATTGCCTATCACAGCTATGATGATGCCCAGTTTTTCCCATTTCTCCAAATGACTACAGCCCCATAGACTTTCTCTGCCAATGCATTGATGAAATTAATAGTTGGATGTGCCAAAAATGTTTTCAGTTAAACAAGGAGAAAACTGAGGTCATTGCATTTGGAAACGAAGATGAAGCTCTAAAGGTGAATGCATACCTTCACTGTATGGGTCAAACAACTAAAAATCAATTCAAGAATCTTGGGGTGATTCTGGAGACAGATCTTAGTTTCAGTAGTCATGTCAAAGCAGTAACTAAATTAGCATACTATTATCTTAAAAACATTGCAAGAATTAGATGTTTTGTTTTCAGTCAAGACTTGGAGAAACTTGTCCATCCCTTTATCACCGGCAGGGTGGATTATTGTAGTGGTCTCCTTACCGGCCTTCCCAAGAAGACCAGCTCATCCAGAACGCTGCTGCCAGGATTCTGACTAGAATCTGAAAATCTGATCACATCACACCAGTCCTCAGGTCCTTACACTGGCTTCCTGTAACATTTTAAAGTACTTTTACTCGTTTATAAATCACTCAATGGCCTAGGACCTAAATACATGACAGATATGCTCACTGAATATAACCGTAACAGACCACTTAGATCGTTAGGATCAAGTCAGTTAGAAATACCAAGGGTTCACACAAAACAAGGGAAGTCGCCTTTAGCTATTATGCTGCCCACAGTTGGAACCAGATCCAGAAGAGATCATATGTGCTAAAACATTAGACACATTTAAATCTAGACTTAAAACTCATCTGTTTAGCTGTGCATTTATTAAATGAGCACTGTGATACGTCTGGATCGACTGCACTGCATTTTAGGTTTACTTAATTTTTTTTAACTGCTTCTAAATTAAATTTTAAGTAGTTTTAAAAATGCGTCATTACAAACTGTTTTTATTTTAAATCAAATTTAAAAAGTTTGTGTGCTACTATTTTTTATTTCTTTTTATAATTATTTTCTTCTCTTCTATGTAAGGCACTTTGAATTACCATTGTGTATGAAATGTGCTATAAAAATAACCTTGCCTTGCCTTGAAAGCAACAAGCCACTAATCAGACAGCGGTTTTATTATTTTACACACAACTTAAAACATGCAAAGTAATTTAGATAAATATAAATAATTTAGATAGAAAAGACGTTAGATAAAAGTTTTTCACCATGTAGAGAAAGAGATTTCTAAACACCCATGAGTGTGTTGTGGGTTGAAAATTTGGCCATTAAGGTGATCTGTGAATATTAGTGTAAATCACCAGAAGACAAAGACAGTATTGAAAGTAACACTTCTTTTTTTGTGTAGAAATACGACGAGAGATTTTTAAAATTATTTTATTATGCATATATGAATATGACCAATTTCAATATATGAAAAAGACAAGGAAAGCACTGTGGAAAACACAAAGAGAAAAAGAATTCCACCAACTGAACCAGGATAATAGAATGGGTGAAGCTGATTGGCTGGTTCTTATCACATCAATGTGCACTTGCAGCATTATACAAATTAGGTTTTCTGATCTCACTGTGGCGTAAACACACATGCAAAAACTGGCGTATCTCAACAGAGTCTCCATTTAAAATGCAGAACATACAACTGGAATAAACAGGTATGTCAAGATTAGAGGTCAGCTTTTAAGAATGAAATAAAACTAATAAATAAACCAGTTGTAATACACCAGTAGCCTAATTGTAAAATAGTTGAATCACCAGCCTTGACACTTGAGGCACCAGAATGATACTTAAATAATATGAATTTATTTATAGTCATCTAATTATTACATAAAATCTTTTTTTTTTCCAATTAATATAAAGTGGACATACATCATGAGCATACAAGGATAAACCCAAGCAATTTTCAAACTGTCTGAGGCAGGGGAGGGTGTTATGGTATGTGTCAGGGTAGACTCCATGGCCCATTTTTGATTTTTATGAGTTCAGTCTTTATTCATCACATATACATTACTGCACAGTGAAATTATTTAGCCTTCCCATATCCCAGCTTCCTGTTGTTAGGCCGTGGTTAGAGTGCAGGGTTAGCCATTAGACGATGCTCCTGGAACAGACAAAGTTAAGGGCCTTGCTCAAGGGCCCAACCTCTGACCTTACGAACAGTAACAGAAACAGAGCCTTACACCAGTGGTAATATGGGCCACCATCCCGTATTTTGGAAAAGAAAAAGGAAAACTTCAAATAAATAGAATCACATCACTATTTTCAGTATCATGCTTGATATGAACTAGGCAGCTTGTGGTAACTGATTGCTTACATGAGTGCGATGAGCCACTGTTTTCATCTGGTACAATGACAGGTAAGAGTCAACCAAAAAGAGTGCTTCAGAAGGTGATCCAATCTGCACAGGAAATCATTGGCTATCCCCTTCCCTACCTAAAGGTAACTCTATAGAACATGCTGCCTTAAAATGATCAGTCTTATTCTGGAGATTATCTATTTAAATGATTGCCATCAGGCAAGTTACTAGTCCATTTGGTTATGTATGAATACAGTTTCTATCCTAGCACTATATAGAAGTTATGCTGCTAGACTCAAAAGTATACATATACAAATAGGTTTATTCTAAAAATAAAAACGCATTATTTTGCTCTGGTAGTTCAGTTTACACATTCACTTTCTATGTTTACACAAATTTCATCCACTGGTGTGTAAAATATTCATGCTTATATAGTTATTATACATATTTATTTATTTACAATAGTTTGAGGTCTATATTTTGTTTATATACATGAGATATTATAGAATATTGATGACTAATTTGTATCATCTAGCCTGCAGTAAAATTTTTATTTAAGTTATAATCTGAGATGCACTGTACGGATTGCTTTAACTATACTTGTATAGGGACACTAAATCTTGAACCTGGAGTCCACTCAAACACGTGCAGTTCTTGCTTTCTCTTATTCACTCTATTTGCTAGCAAAACACCTACTAATTACTCTACTACATTGATGGATCAACTTGTATAGCACATACAGTTTCTAAAATAAATAAATTATATATATATTGTTTTTATCTATATTTATAAATATTATCTATATACTTATAGGTGTTTTCCTACAAGATACTTTGAGTATAACACAATAAATCTTTCAGCATCTTTTGACAATGTATATACAGTTTACAGTATACTAGGAATGTGCAAATATGAAATTAACACGTACTTTAAAGGATGCTTGCTGTTGTTAAGGTGGTGACTGGCCCCATACAGACATCAGAGTGAGAGTTAGGTCATGTCTGATGATGATGGTTGCTCATGTAGGCTTGTGCCGACTAGCACTGACTATCCAGAGTATAAATCTCAGTGTGTTATCATGACCTTTAGAGAGTTAAACCATTAAAGCCACATGCAAGAACTTGTACAAGCATGGTTGTACAAGTTTAAAATTTGATACATTCTGTAATAATCTTTTTTCCCCCACTTTAAAAATCTTCCCTGTACCCCTTTTCTGAGGGGAACTGTTGCAAGTCGACATCCTTTACTGTGTGACTGAGTTGGTGCTGCTGAAAAGCTTGTTGTGTCTTAAAACTTTTCCCACACTCTGAGCAGATTGGTTTCTCTCTAGTGTGAATGCGCTGGTGTTGCTGGAGATTACCAATCTCAGTAAAACTCTTCCCACACTGTAAGCAATGGTACGGCTTCTCTCCTGTGTGAATGCGCTGGTGTTTTGTGAGATCGCGACTCTCTGCAAATCTTTTCCCGCACTCCGAGCACTGATGCGGCTTCTCTCCTGTGTGATTGCGCTGGTGATGTTGGAGAGTACTGCTTCGGCTAAAACACTTTCCACAGTCTAAGCAATAATATGGCTTCTCTCCTGTGTGAATCCGCTGGTGATGTTGGAGTGTACTGCTTCGGCTAAAACACTTTCCACAATCTAAGCATGCATAAGGCTTCTCTCCTGTATGAATGCGCTGATGATTTTGAAGACTACTGCTTCGGCTAAAACGCATTCCACAATCCAAACATCTATACGGCTTCTCCCCTGTGTGAATACGCTGGTGTTTTATAAGATCATGACTCTCTGTAAAACTCTTGCAACACTGTGAGCACTGATGGGGCTTCTCTCCTGTGTGAATGCGCTGGTGTTTTTGGAGAGTAGCACTTCGGGTAAAACGCTTTCCGCAATCTAAGCACTGAAATGGTTTCTCTCCTGTGTGAGTGCTCTGGTGGTGTTGGAGGGTACCTTTTCGGTTAAACCGCATCCCACAATCTAAGCACTGATACGGTTTCTCTCCTGTGTGAATCCGCTGGTGTTGTAGGAGAGTACCACTTTGGGTAAAATGCATTCCACAGTCTAAACACTGATACGGCTTTTCTCCTGTGTGAATACGCTGGTGTTTTATGAGGTCATGACTCTCGGTAAAACTCTTGAAACACTGTGAGCATTTATACGGCCTCTCCCCACTGTGAATACGCTGGTGTTTTTGAAGAGAACCACTTCGGGTAAAACACTTTCCACAGTCTAAGCACTGATACGGCTTCTCTCCTGTGTGGATTCGTTGGTGGCTCAGGAGATTACTATTCACTGTAAAACTCTTGCCACACTCTGAGCACTGATACGGCTTCTCCCCAGTGTGAATGCGCTGGTGTTGTTGGAAGGAACTCAGAACATTAAAAGTCTTTCCACACTCTTGACAGTAATAGGGTTTCTCCCCAGTGTGAATGCACTGGTGCACTCGGAGAGACTTCTCTTGATTGAAACCTTTCCCACAGTTTGAGCACTGATACAGCTTTTCTCCTGTCTCAGTCTCAGAGGTGTTCGTGTGGAAAGGACCAGATAAACTGTGGTGGCTACTGGAGCGCTCCGTGGGATCCAGAATTTCTAATTTAATCTCCTCTGACTTCACCCTATCTGGAGTTCCTGAGGAGGGAAGATATACAACATATGAAGAAAAACAGACTACTAGAGGCAGAAAAATTAATGACTTAGTGATAAACAGGGACAGGTGTGGAATCTAATTGAAGGCCACTGGAGCATTTTCAGTTTAACTTCATATCAGGTATACAACAAATAGTAATAAGAAAACTACTTTTATTTTTATACAACAAGCAACTTGTTTCTGTTTGTCCTCTTACCTGGTATGTTTATGATCTTCAAAAAATTTTATTAATAACAAAACATTGGGCAAAAAAATTAAATAAACATTTTGCTTTGAAAGCAGACAATTTAATAAATACGGATGCAGGTGATAAGCTAACTATATTAGATCAGCACTTATAATACGAGGTGGTATCAAAGTTTTTAAATTCCCACACGACAGACCCTTTAGACGACATAAGATCTCAATGCAAATGCAGCAAATGTTTAAAAAGACAATGAACACGCACTTGTATGGAGGGAAATCCCGGACATTTTTCAAAAGGAAAAATACAAAGTCCATTTGCAGTCGCATTTCCCATGTCTTACAATTTATGAGCCTGTCATATTTAAATAGCAAAATCAATTAGTGGACAGAGAAGATATTACAAATAAATATATTAAGATCTTCTCCTGTTACAGTCTGCTGGAGCTATATCTGTCAGAAACGCTGCTTACCGGCGCTTTATAGCGATGGAGTCACTAAGGGACTGTCTAAAAAGTGCATGACCAAGACCCAAAACAGTATGAATTATTTGTTTGTTTAATTGATTAATAATTATTTAATGTACATTTAAAAATAAATGACTACACAGACAATTCTTGTGCCAATAAAACAGATAATTTGTTAAATGAAAGTTGGTGTTTTTTATGATAAAAAAAAAAAATTGTAAAGGTATGTATAAAAATTATTCCCTTTGCAATATTCAGTTTAATAATGTTTTTTAAATGAATTTTTACAACAAAAAAAAAATGAATAGCTTCTTCATTATGTGGATTACACATGTAAAACCAAATATACTATAATCCCCTCTATCATTGCTAAAACGATAACCAATCCTTTTTATCATTTAGTTTGATTTCATTTTTCTTTTCTTTGCCAAAAATTTATAAAAAACTAACAACTGAAATAAGATCAAAATGAATATTGCAAAGGGAATGGTTGTATTTATTATCAAGGATAAAGTGGATTATAGTACAGTTGGTTTTACATTTGAAATTTCTATAGCAACAAAAGTTATTGAATTTTGTTGATTTAATTGTAATTTTTGGCAACTCATAATAGACTGTACCAAAGTGCATTTATTTTCATACATATCTTTACAATTATAATTTTTTTTTATTATAAAAAACATCCTAACTCTCATTTAACAAATTATCTGTTTTATTGCCACAAGAATTGTCTGTGTAATCATTCATTTTTAAATGTACATTAAAATAATTAGTAATCAATTAAACAAACAATACACAGAAAAAGTGAAAAAGTAGACGTAGTAATCGATTTTGCTACTTAAATATGACGGGCTCATAACTTGTAAAACATGGGAAATGCAACTGCAAATGGACTTTGCTTTTTCATTTGAAATTTGGCAGTCAGTGTTCGTTTCCAATTGCATTTGAATTATGTCACACTTTATGCATCCACATATGGGAAACACAACTGCAGATGAGAAATTTGCAATTCCTTTAAAACATTTTCGAGATGTCCCTCCATACACTTGGTCCAGCTGTGAACTGAATCGGCTTTTTCAGTTGTATAGATGACGGGCTCTTCCATTGTTAAGCCCGTTCGTCTCAGGGTCGTACCCACACACCCAAGTTTCGTCCCAGGTCATCCTTGACACACTGACAAAGTTCTTGGCAGACTTTAACAATGTTTCTTTTACTCCTGCGTCAGCAGCATGGGGACAAACTTGCCAACAACACGACGCATGTTCAAATTATACATGAGGATTGCCTAGACTGTTCCGTATGACACACTGACAAAGGCAGCAATGTTGTGGATTGAGCATCATCATGTACAAATTTTCAGGGGTTGAGCTTGTTGAAGGTCTTCCTGATCTCTTATCGTCTTATGCTCTTAAGTCATGCGTGCCCCTCAAAACACCTCAAACGACTCATTGAAGCATCGCCATAAACTTACCAAAATATGTCAAACCTCTCTGTGGCAGATTTGCCCAGTTTCACACAGAATTTCACGTTTTCTCTTACCTCTAACTTGTTGTCCATGATAAAATAGCAAATGTGATAAGGCACACCATCAGAACAGCACCAGTCCACAGCTCCCAATGTACACAGGATGATGTCTTTGGCACATTACCTTAAAAAGGCGAGTACTTGCTACGACTGCCTGCAGCCTTGTACTGCAATCTGTTGACTAGTCTTGAAACTTTTAGATACCACATCGTGGTGAACTCTCTTTACATAGACTGAAGTAATTTAAATAGAAAAGATTGTAGCACAGCAGCTCTGTGCATATCTAAACAGAAATAAGATGAAATATATCAGTCAGGATTTAGGCCGCATCATAGCATAGACATAGCACTTTTGGCATCATTGATCAGACTATTCTCCTTGATAGATTAGAAAATGTTTTAGGAGTTAAGGGAAAGGCCCTCTCCTGGCTGTGATTGAACCATTGCCTCAGATCAAAGTTAGATTTTAATAGTGTCGATAATGTTTTAAACACAAAGGAAAAAAGTGATGTGTGTACAGCTGTAGGGAATTTGTGAAACAAATGCCCTGTATTTTAGTGTATTGGGGAAAGGATAAAGTAGGAAACAATAGCCGAGAGAGAGAGAAAGCTGAGCAACACAGAGCTTTGTGCGTGTGTGTGAATAGTTAGTTTCTCTTGTCTCCTGTCTCCTCATTTCCAGACCAACTTAGTGTTATGATATGGGGTTGCTTCAGTTGCTCAGATCTAGGCTCAGCAACGTTTAAATTATGGCAATAAAATCAAGTCAGGTGATGACCTGGAGCTTTTCTCTGGGCATATTCCAGGATTATGAGAGTGTTTCAGGGAGCATGAGGAATCATGGATCTTCAGTAATTTCACACATGAACTGGACACCACATTACAGAACCTACAGTAATTAAAGCTAAAGGTGGTTGATTGAAATTTTGTGTAAAAAAACAAAAAAGTGTGACTTTTTTTGCCACACAAAGCACAATATGTTTACCTGGTTGTCAGTTTCTTTTCTAGCATTTCCAGATCATAAATCCCTCAGTTTAAATCTTTTAATCAGTTGAGGAATGTAAATGTTAATGGCACTTTTTTCTTCAAACACAGCTCCTCCTGTCCAAAGAAGCTAAATTGATTTACAAGCAATGGGCCAATGATGATACAGTCCTTTAACACCTGCCCAAAAGCAGCTGGCCAATGACGGAGGAACATTCTAACACCCGCCCACACAGCACACTTGTATCAGAAGTTTAAACAAAACCTGAGAAATTAAATTGAAAAGAAAAATCTGGAGAAAAAGAAGAGAAATTTTAAACCAATTATAAAAAATTTCCAATTATTATTATTATTATTTTTTGTCTCATATGTTTTATTCTGTTCAATATTTTTGGACAGATCTTTTTTTCCATATGTGAAAGGTGTTATTGTAAGAAGTACCAGATGATAGATGGTGATTACTGGAGCTCTCTGTGGGTTCTACATTCTCACATTTAATCTCATCTGAATTCATCATCAATGAAGCTTCTGTGGAGGAAATAATAAACAACAGCAGAATGAACTACAGAACACAACTGACTAACAACAACAAAAAAAATCAATGGTTCAAACATTTTAGTAAACAAATAAATTGTGATTAAATGTATAAACTGAATTCCAGAGTGACAAACATTTCTGTCTGAAAACTGATGTGCATACTGGAGGGATTAAATGGTAAAATGTAGCAAACTGCCCATAATTTTCCAAATACATAGGGAATGCACATAAAGCCACAGACCTTTACTGTATACTGTATATACAAATATTTTTGATTAGGAGTGCAAGAATTCATCGACTGAAATTGATATTTAAATTATTTGCAACAACATTAATTGTCGATTCGCTAATGACGTAATTGTGCTTAAATCTCGAGCAAACTGTGAACGCTAATGCAGAAGGTGATTTTATTTATCTATTTATTTATTTATGTACAAATTCCAGATCACTGAAGTGTAATTTAAAATGTTATGTCCTTAGCAACACGCCTGAGTATCTTGGCAAGTTTTGTTAAAACTCGATTGAATTCACACAGATCACAGCACACACTGAACCAGACATCCCGCACACGCGCACACACGCATACTTGTGCAACTAGTTTTTGGGGACTACACACTGGATTCCAGAATGTGGGGACTCGTATTTCTAAAGGGTTTAGGAACAATTGGACAACAGATTAATGTTTCAAATTAAGCCCTGAAGGCAGCTGTCACTTTGAATTTAAGAAAAAAATGTTGTTAAAGCCACCTGACATTTCTATCCGATGAGGGAACAATTTCAAGTACACCAAACTTATGAGGACCAGCTAATACATACACACAACGTTCTGGTACTGTATTTCTACAATGTAGGTACTTGTGAATAATGTGGGGACAATTTTTACAAACAAATAAAAAACTGAGAAAGTCACATAAAAATCAACCACCCTTTATTAATTTCTTTTTACACTTTGCAGTTAAGTATTTATTGCACATTCATAGAAATTTCCTTGAAACTTAATACTAAACAATAAAGTACTTGGGTTCCAATTACAATTTAAGTAGTGTGTGTATATATATATATATTATATGAAAAAGTACAGAATTTTATACAGTTACATCCTCCTTTTAAGAGCAAAGACTGAATACTAACAAAACAACTGTCTCCCAATACAATAAGCCTTATAAAACCTTTTTTCCTGGTACTATGCAAGGTTTGATGAACGTTTACAGATAATTTTCAACAGCTTCTAATTTACAGGTCTCTCATTTTTTTTTATTGTAACCACCTTAAAACCTGAATAAATGCAGAACAATGTTAGTCAACACACAAAATTTCTTCATTTTCATAAAAGCTTACCATGCTTGTTTAGCATATACCACCTTAGGGAAAAGATGTTCTACTGGTTGGTGCTGTTGCTTTCTCCGCTGAGGTTTCTGGGTCCTGCTTTGTAGATGGTCTTAAGTCTACTTCTGCTTCTATGTAAACACAGACCAGATGCATTCCTTTTGAATACTTAAACTGAACAGTAACAAGCCTTGATAGCACTATTAATGTATGTTCAGTGCCACAGGTTCCACCACTCCACCACATACACACTGCCTGGCCAATTGGTGAAAAAACAGTCACCAATTCAAAATAACTTTCATCAAGAACAATTCTTATTGATTGTTAAAAGTACTAGGATAGAGTTAAGTAACAGCCTGATGCTTTATTTACAACTTAATAGGGATAGTGCTGAACCCTCAGCTTCATGGAAGAAATGTGGTTAGGAAATTTAAAGTGCTGCATGAAGTAGACTCATGTAGTGAGTGCTGGGAGTAATGGTGATCATCTCCAGAGGCTCCATCTGACTCCAGATGATTACAGTCTGCTTCAGTTCCACGTTTTGTCACCTGTAACGGGCACAACAGCCACTACTTCGTTCAGCGCTAGTTTAACCACACATTCAAAAAACTGTAATATAGGAGATATTGCCGAATTTTAAAAAAATGTGAATAATTAGCTTTCTAGGATCCTGCATTAAGCTTAAGATGGCATTGTTACAAGTCTACATTGCTAACAAGGGTTACAATACTGTACAACCCGATAGCAAACAGTGGGGGCATTTTACAAAATATTGCACCGTAAATTTACAGAATCTTTGTCCATGCACTGGGCCAGTCAGGAAAGGGCACTGATTACAGGAAAAGAGCTTGACAGGAGTAATTCAGGTACAGTAGGGATTTGACAATTTCAGTTAAGTTAAGCCTTTATTCATCACACATACATTACTGCACAGTGAAATTCTTTATTCTTCACATATCCCAGCTTCTTGTTAGTAGGCAGGGGTCAGAGCGCAGGGTGAGCCATTTTTACGGCGCCCTTGGAGCAGACAGGGTTAAGGGCCTTGCTCAAGGGCCCAACAGTGGCAACCTGGCGAAGCTGGGGCTCGAACCGCAGATCTTCCGAACCGTGACTCAGAGCTTTAACACACTGAGCCACCACTGCCCCATTTCACAATCAAAGAAAATAAAGAGTAGTATTTGTAGACTCAAAGCATAGTGGAGAGTCACACATACAGCTAAGGAGTGATGAGACAGCATGCAGGAGCATTCAGGACACTCAAATACTATAAGTAAAGCATACCATAAGTAAAGAGTGAAGTAAACTACAAACTTGGTGGTACAGCGACTAATGGGCAAGATCAGAGCCATCCCCAGCCCCAAAAGTAGTTAAAGTAAATGAAATTAAACATCTATAAACAAACAACAAGCCGAGTTGAAGCAATACATCGGTGTTGCTGCTGAGTAGTATGAGGTAACTACATCAGCACTGCTGAAGTCATTCTGGCAAAAAACTACAGCAGACAATACCAGCAATATGAAATGCACAGAACAGACATGTTGGATGAGTACAGTCTGCATGACAGAAGGTCAAGTGGAAACTAAATGTACAGTCTGGTCAGAGTGAGACATCTTATAGAAAACATGTATGAAAAAAGTTAGCGTGTGTCTGAATATTCCTGGCAAATTTAAGGAGCAGCAATGCATAAATGTCACAGCAGAGGTTCAGTAATGTGTTCAGTAATCAGTGCAATAGTCATGAGCCCTGCCCAATTCCATCACATGTTCCTTTCAATGTGTCAGACTTTGTTGTATTTCTTTAAATGTAGTCATGAGGAACCGTAGCCAAACACAGTGCCAATTCCGTCAAAGCATACTTCAATAGAAAAACGCACGATGGAACACGGTCAGTGGAGAGACAAAAATTTGAATGTGTACTTATGCCATAACTGTAACGCGTGGTGATGGGCCGGTAATGAACGATTCGTTCTTTTTTAAACTGATATTTAACATGATTCAGAAGGACGGGTTTCACTCAGAGAGTGATTTGTTCATTTTCTACTGGATGAGCATACGTGAAGCAACGCAACACCTCTGCAGGTTATGTACAGGAAACAGAAATGAGTAGTTACCTTTAAGTCTTCTAGTCAGAGTTGCTTTTGTTTTTTTTGTCATGTGATTCCCATAGACACTATGCAGTGCAATAGATTCAAAAGAACGAACGACTTGGACTAGAAGACTCGAAGGTAACTACTCATTTCTGGACTAGAAGACTCATGAAAAGAACCGCTTAATTCTGTTTCCTGTGTAGTGAACTACATATGAGTCACGTGACAAAAGAACGAACGATTCGGACCAGAAGATGGTGAACTGCTCATTCTGTTTATCATAACATGTCTTTAGCTGCAGAGTAATGTAATTGTAACTATAGCCAAAGTTTGTGTTTGTAGATGTGTTGGGGGGCCTGTTTATTGAAAATGTAACATTTTACTTTGAACTAAATGACTCAAAAAAGGATTAGATTATTTCAGTTCAGAATCGAAGAACCTAACCACTAAAATGATCCAAACTTTACGTCACTAGTAACTGGCACCATAACTGCAATTTTGACCGTAACCAACACTGAATCTAGGTCTGATGCTACAGTGTTCATAAAAATGTATGAACACTAAAGGTGGAGGTATACACAGTAAACAGTTTTGAAAGGGATGTATTCAGTGTTGTGTACACACTATCCTACGTTACACATGTTGCAATAAATCAGTATATCTATTGTCTCATTACCTAGGCTTAAGACTTTTTCACAGCACTGTATGTGAGATCAGAAAACTTTGCCCTGTCCGTCCTGTCAGAGTACACTGTGCAGAGCATTTACTGCGTAAAACATGCAGCAATACAGTGTATTTACCTGAGTACAGGAAGAAGAGCTGTGTAGTGGAGATGATCTCCAGAGGCCTTTCCACAGTGTCTCACCTAAAACCATACATCAGTTACTATCTCATTTAATAAAACTGTCATCTTTAATTATTATTATTATTATTATAAATGATTTTATACAAAGACCTCACAGTTTAAAGAAAGGAAAAGATCAGGACATGTGTGTGTAACAGAGCTGTAGATCAGCATCTATATGAAAGTAAATGTAACTCTGCTCCAGGTGGGGATGTGTTCCATACTTGCAGTGTAAGTTTATCTTTAACACCTGGCGCTGAGCTGCATCTCTGCAGCGATAAAATCGACAATTATTGATAATGAAATTCGTTGTCAATGAATGTTGTTATTGATTAGTTGGGCTGCTCACGTCACTGAGGAGTGCGACCTCAAGATGCATAAATACACACAGATACACAGCCGCTCGCGCAATAGAGGTTTCAGAAGCGTCTGCAGGAAAAAGCGTGCGCCCCGAGTACTCCAAGGTATGGGAGCAACTTACATTGAACGCCTCCAAGAAGACGGTAACCTGCACTCTATGCAAGACCGAGCTTTCAAATATTTTTGAAAAATTATTGCCCAACTAATCGATTATTAAAATAATCGCTAGTTGCAGCCCTAGCACAGTGTCACTAAAATCACGCGTCACACAGAAGCTGGTGCACATTTAGGATAAAAAGTCTAACCAAGACTAAAGATCCATGTGATTAAACCTAACCAGTTCGTCTGTTCTGATCACAAACACATGCAGCATCTTTAACCCTGAATCGGGCACAGACTGCTAAATTAAACAGTTTTAAATCCATATTACATGAGTTTATCTACTTGATTCCTTCTCAGATTGGCGCTCAGTGCAGCGCGGTAAGTGAAAGCTTTTTCTCGCGGCTAAACTTTATTTAAACTCCACAGCTCAAACAGCGTGTAAACAGGAATAAATACGGTGCATACTCACATCCTGAGCTGTCTGTACCAGGTGAAGTAGGACAGGACTCCTGTTAGGGTGTTGTGGTGAAGGTGTTGTCCTCACAAGCTCTCCTGAGAGCGGCTGAGCTCCACTCTATCCTCCCGCACGGAGCTTCCTGTAGCGCGGTCACTGTAGCCCTCTCCCCCCGCCTGAGCTGGACTAAATCACGTTAGTACAACCGGCTAGGCTAATTAAACCTCACTCTCATACAGCTATCTAAGGTTTTCTCACCTTTAAATCATTAATGTATAAATTATATAACGTATGTGAGAGATAATGTTCTGTGTGGCTGCTCTGACCCAGATCCACATCAGGCCTAAGCTAACTAACATTAGTTAATTACTTGAAATGTAAAATCCTATAAAATATTTATACCCTGACCGTTTGTGTAATAAAACATTTCATGTCATGGTGAAAATTTCCTCACCTGGACTTTGTATAACTGAGCTGAACGTCCCATTTTAATATCTCCATAGGCCCCAGCATAAACAGGTGTACTATGTGCTTAATCAGCCCACTACACCTTTAAGCCAATGAGTTTATACTATACCCTTAATGTTGTATATACCTTTAATGAGTCACTTAACAACATACTACCCCATTGGCTCAACAAGCAGTGAGCTCATTCCGCTTGTTAACCAATCAGAGTTCAGCATAGCTGGATTACGTCAGAAAGTGTGCTAACGAGATGTTATATTTTTTCACTTAGCGGCCAGCAGGATGGTTTACACACTTGTGAGGCACCGATACACTCGCACTTTCTTACGCGTAAATGATGATACTGGGGACTAAGGAGATATTAAGGGGGGGGGGGGAGTTCAGCTGGGTGAGATATACATGCTACAATGGTTAATAAAGTGGGGACTCGATTTTAAGTCCCCACTTTCACACTGGTCCCCACTTGATGGGTGTGTATTCCGGTCGATGTCCCCACATTAATAGCCTTGCGAGTACACACACACACACACATATAGATACAACAATACATGCATGCATACATCTACTACACAGCATCGGTCTGAATCAGTCCTTGTGCCACGTTTTCCTACACTGTACAGTGAAAAAGTGCTACTAGAAGCTCCAGAAACATGCACACCCCGAAGCTGCACTGTTTAAATAAAGCTGCAGTCCAACTAAACCTGTCTTAGTATTAAACTAAGACCAGTTTACAGTGTAGACTTTCCTCACATCAAGTATATTTTTTACAGTCTTTTGTTGACAATGGCAACATTTTCCTTAATATTAAGTTTAATCTAGACCTAGGTTTCAGTAAAATTGTTGTGTTTGTCAGAATTATTGGTGTGGGAAGTACCTGATGATATTTGGTGAGTACCGAAGATCTCTGTAGGTTCCAAACTCTCACATTTAATCCCGTGCGAGTTCATCCTGGTTGGATCTCCTGATGTTCTTGCAGAGGTAAATATAAGACATGTAGGAAATAGAACAGCAGGAGGAGACAGGACAACTTCTACAATACCTGGAGAAGACAGAAACAAACGCTCAATGGTTCAATATTTTTAACAAACAACTTTAATGACAGTTTAATTGACTGTTAACTTCAGAACTACACAACAGGGAAAAAATGGATGCTGCTCTTTAGTTTAGGTGAAACAACAGACCAAGAGCAGGAAAATCTCAGACTGAACTAAAGTAAAACAACTGGTGGTCTGTAGCAAAATCACAAACCTCACCCAAGTACAACTAGAAATAAACAGGTTGTAGAGAGGGTAAAATCCAAGTTGAAAATTCTTGTCAAACATGGAATATAATGCAACATTGAAAAGAAAGGATAACACTGGCTTACAACGTTTTTGTTTCCAAAGCTTTGGAATAGCCTTCCAGACACTGTTCGGGGAGCAGACACGGTTTCCCAATTTAAAAGTAGGCTCAAGACGCATCTCTTTAATCTGGCATACGCGTAACTCAACCCATAACCTCATACTCCATTACACTTATCCTGAATGGCAACTACGCTAATTCTCTCCATCTTTTCTGTATTTTTCTACCCATCCTGAGACATCTGGAGATTGTGCCAGTTTCAGTAGACAAAGGCCAACCCTGCGAGGTTTCTAAAGCATCTTGAGAAGGACCTGCTCCAGCTAGATTCTGCTTTATGATGGCTGGAGCTACACATCCTGCTCCTGTGCTTCCAGTGATCTGACCCCATCTGCCCTCTGCACCTACTGCTGAACTGAATCTACACAACTTCTGATATATTGAACTTTCACCTGCACAACACACTTGATGTTATTTCTATCTGTTATCACCCAGATGAGGATGGGTTCCCTGTTGAGTCTGGTTCCTCTCAAGGTTTCTTCCTATTGCCATCTCAGGGAGTTTTTCCTTGCCACTGTCGCCGTCACCCTTGGCTTGCTCATCAGAGACATTTCATTCATCATTCATTCATTTAATTATTATCTAGACACATTTTTCTCACACATACACACTTCCAAATATTTTCTTTTCTTTTCTTTCTTAAAAGAAGAAGAAAAAAAAAAAATCTTTCATTTTTTTTCTTGTGAAGCTGCTTTGGGACAATGACCATTGTTAAAAGCGCTATATAAATAAAATTGAATTGAATTGAATTGAAATTCCTTTATAATTTTTGTGCGATACAGATTTTGTGATGCTGATCACAAAAATAACTTAATCATTACATTTAATTTTCAATAACTTAAATTTTCCCATTACGCAAGGTTTTTGGGAAACGGCCAATTCTGCATGAGCTGTTTTAATGCAATAGTGATTAAAGTAGCCAAAATATAAGAAGACGATATTGTTGGCCAGCAGACCTGACAAGTAATAAAGGATAGTCACTTTGATGACCTTCTGCAGGGTGCCAAACGTGTTGCGTAGACCAACTTCAAGAACGTTGTTTATAACTTTCTGGGAAACTACACAGCACCAACCTATGTCAAACAGTTTGAAAACCTGCTCAAGGTATACAAGTCAATAAACTGCAACACGTCACTGAAGATAAATTTTCCTTATTTCCACTTGGATATCTTCCCAGCAAACCCCCGGCACCATGACTGTGGTAAAAGCCTTTACCAAGACGTTGCCAATATGGAGAAATGCTACCAGGGAAACCAGAGTACGAGGAGAACATGCAAACTCCTTGCACACAGGTACGAGGTGGGAACTGAACCCGGACCCTGGCGGTGCAAGGCAACACCGAACCTAAACCGTACTCAGAGAAAACAGAGAAGGTCATATAAGAAGTTATAACAATCATACACGCTCTTTAAAACAGACAGCTCGGAAATTAGAACGTAAATGGCGTCAAACTAAATTGTTAGTATTTCAAATAGCATGGAAGGAGAGCATCCTGAACTATAGAAAAGCTCTTAGTGTAGCTAGATCAACATATCTCTCCACTCTTGTAGAAAATAATAAAAATAATCCTAGATTTTTATTTAATACCGTAGCCAAATTAACCAGAAATAAAACCACTGCAGAAATCTCCACAACATCATCGTGCAATAGTAAGGACTTCATGAACTTTTTTAATAATAAAATTGTAAATATTAGGCATAGAATTAAGGTTTTGAAACCAAACAATGTAATTTATGCAGATGCTAAACTAGCCATGTCAGATCAGAACCTAGAATACTTTACTCCTCTTGAAGAGAATGAACTGATTTCACTCATCTCTTCTGCAAATTCATCAACCTGTATATTAGATCCTTTACCGACACATTTTCTTAAACAGATAGTACCAGCAATAACAGAACCCCTGTTGAAAATAATTAATTCTTCACTCAGCATTTGGTATGTCCCAAAATCTTTTAAATTAGCAGTTATTAAACCAATTATTAAGAAACCTGACCTTGACCCCTGTCAGCTGTCCAGTTACAGGCCAATATCAAACCTCCCCTTTATCTCTAAGATCCTGGAAAAGATAGTAGCGGAGCAGCTATGCTCATATCTTTAGTCAGGATTTAGGCCTCATCATAGCACAGAGACAGCACTCGTTAAAGTAGTAAATGACCTACTAGTGGCCTCTGATCAGGGTTGCGTCACTATATTTGTGTTACTCGACCTCAGTGCAGCTTTTGACACCATTGAACATACTATTCTTCTTCACAGATTAGAAAATGTAGTAGGAATTAAGGGGACAGCCCTCTTCTGGCTCAGATCCTATTTGACCGATCTGTATCAGTATGTAGACTTAAATGGTGATTATTCTGCATGTTCTCTAGTGGAGTTTGGTGTTCCACAGGGTTCAGTTTTAGGTCCACTGCTTTTTTCCCTTTACATGCTTCCTCTGGGCAACATAATCTGTAAGCATGGTATTAGTTTTCACTGTTATGCTGACGACACACAGTTATACATCTCAGCAAAACCTGATGAGATAAATCAGCTTACTAAAGTTGAGCAATCTGTGCAGGACATAAGAAATTGGATGCTAATTAATTTCCTTCTGCTTAATGCAGATAAGACAGAAGTTCTAGTCATAGGACCACATACAGCCAGAAGTAAGATTCTAGATCACACTGTAACTTTAGATTGCCTTTCTGTTCCATTAAGTGCAACAGTAAAAGACCTTGGTGTGATTATAGATTCCAGCCTTTCATTTGAAGCTCATGTAGATAATATTACCAGGATAGCATTCTTTCACCTCAGAAATATTGCCAAGATAAGAAATGTATTGTTGCTAAATGATGCAGAAAAATTAGTTTATGCTTTTATCACCTCTAGGTTGGAATATTGCAATGCCTTAATATCTGGTTGTTTAACTAAGTGCATACACAAGCTTCAGCTAGTCCAGAATGCATCAGCGAGAGTCCTCACTAGAACCAGAAAATACGAGCACATCACACCTATCTCATCTTCACTGCATTGGCTCCCTGTGAAATTTCGCATTGATTTTAAAATACTACTTTCGACATATAAAGCATTAAATGGTTTCGCACCGGCAGTATCTGAGTGAACGGCTAGTGTCTTACGATCCGCCACGCCTACTTCGATCAAAGGATGCAGACTGCTTATCAGTACCACGTATTATCAAAACTACAGCTGGGGGCGGAGCTTTTTCTTACAAAGCCCCAAAGTTATGGAATAGCCTTCCAAATAGTGTTCGGGACTCAGACACAGTCTCAATATTTAAGTCCAGGCTAAAAACCCAATTATTAAATCATGCTTTTTTGTAAATAGATTTGTCTTAGGTAAAGGAGCAGATCTGGGGGACTCATGGACGTAGAGTATTATGGTAAACTGGTATGTTTAGATGCTGTCTTCCCCACTCTCATTGATCACTCAGGTTTGTTGACGGTGAGGTGATTGGTTGCTTTACATCTCAGGGAGCCCTCATGTCTGTGTTTACTTCTCGCTCTCCCTTTTAGTTATGCTGTCATAGTTAGTCCTGCCGGAGTCTCTGCTTGCACTCTACAGTTAATATACATTTACATTATGTGACTGTGACCATACCTAACTGTTATCTCTCCTCTTCTGCTCTCTTTCTCCCCCTCTCTCTCCCCCTCTCTCTGTTGAGCTACACATGTCGTTCCTGAGCTGCCAGTGATCCAGACTCCCTCTGCCCTCTGGACCTGTCTGACCCATCCTGGTGCCCCGCTTCTGGTTGGAGATCTTGTTACATGGATGCCCCGTGTGTCTCTTCGGGATGCGTCTCGTGTCTGGTTCTCTCTACCGAGAAGACGGTTCTGGCCTCGACTGGTGTTGGCAGCTGTTTCTCTGAGGACCTGACAGTTCGATAGAAGTCTACCTGAGTTTTCAATAACTAACTGGACTCCATATTAACATCAACTGTTATGCTGAACTGCCTGCCAACCTACACACAGCATGAATGCAGATCAGTTCCTGCTCTCTGTTTCACCCAGATAAAGATGGGTTCCCTGATGAGTCTGGTTCCTCTCAAGGTTTCTTCCTACTACCATCTCAGGGAGTTTTTCCTTGCCACTGTCGCCCGTGACTTGCTCACCAGGGACTATCTAACTATCATTTTGGTTTATAAACATTCAAATTTCATACAAACTTAAATAATTCTTTTGATTGTGTAAAGCTGCTTTGGGACAATGCCAATTGTTAAAAGCGCTATACAAATAAATTGAATTGAAAATTGAATAGAAGAGACGGTACTGACCAACAGCACAGAGGGGTTTATTACTGAAACAAAACTGTTACACAAAGTTTTATTTTTACAATTAGAATTACATGTACAGTCTGAAAAAAGTGGAGCTTGCCATTGTCGGCAAAACATCTTCAGTTTTCTCTCATGCTTATGCGGCAATATTGTAGTATAGGCGAGTGTGTGAGGTAAACAGCACTATGTTCAAGTGCCCTACTTCAAGTGTGTGAGGTAAACATGTTCTAGTGCCCTACAGAGTGTGTGTGAGGTAAACAGCACTATGTTCTAGTGCCCTACAGACTATGTGAGTTAAACAGCACTATTTTCTAGTGCCCTACAGAGTGTGTGAGGTGAACAGCACTATTTTCTAGTGCCCTACAGAGTGTGTGAGGTAAACAGCACTATGTTCTAGTGCCCTACAGAGTGTGTGAGGTAAACAGCACTATGTTCTAGTGCCCTACAGGGTGTGTGAGGTAAACAGTACTATGTTCTAGTGCCCTACAGAGTGTGTGTGAGTTAAACAGCACTATTTTCTAGTGCCCTACAGAGTGTGTGTGAGGTAAATAGCACTATGTTCTAGTGCCCTACAGAGTGTGTGAGTTAAACAGCACCCTACAAAGTGTGTGTGAGGTAAACAGCACTACGTTCTAGTGCCCTACAGAGTGGGTGTGAGGTAAACAGCACTATGTTCTAGTGCCCTACAGAGTGTGTGTGAGGTAAACAGCACTATGTTCTAGTGCCCTACAGAGTGTGTGTGAGGTAAACAGCACTATGTTCTAGTGCCCTACAGAGTGTGTGAGGTAAACAGCACTATGTTCTAGTGCCCTACAGAGTGTGTGAGGTAAACAGCACCATGTTCTAGTGCCCTACAGAGTGTGTGAGGTAAACAGCACCATGTTCTAGTGCCCTACAGAATATGTGTGAGGTAAACAGCACTATGTTTTAGTGCCCTACAGAATATGTGTGAGGTAAACAGCACTATGTTCTAGTGCCCTACAGAATATGTGTGAGGTAAACAGCACTATGTTCTAGTGCCCTACAGAATATGTGTGAGGTAAACAGCACTATGTTTTAGTGCCCTACAGAGTGGGTGTGAGGTAAACAGCACTATGTTCTAGTGCCCTACAGAGTGGGTGTGAGGTAAACAGCACTATGTTCTAGTGCCCTACAGAGTGTGTGAGGTAAACAGCACTATGTTCTAGTGCCCTACAGAGTGTGTGTGAGGTAAACAGCACCATGTTCTAGTGCCCTATAGAGTGTGTGAGGTAAACAGCACTATGTTCTAGTGCCCTACAGAGTGTGTGTGAGGTAAACAGCACTATGTATTAGTGCCCTACAGAGTGTGTGAGGTAAACAGCACTATGTTCTAGTGCCCTACAGAGTGTGTGAGGTAAACAGCACTATGTTCTAGTGCCCTACAGGGTGTGTGAGGTAAACAGTACTATGTTCTAGTGCCCTACAGAGTGTGTGTGAGTTAAACAGCACTATTTTCTAGTGCCCTACAGAGTGTGTGTGAGGTAAATAGCACTATGTTCTAGTGCCCTACAGAGTGTGTGAGTTAAACAGCACCCTACAAAGTGTGTGTGAGGTAAACAGCACTACGTTCTAGTGCCCTACAGAGTGTGTGAGGTAAACAGCACCATGTTCTAGTGCCCTACAGAGTGTGTGTGAGGTAAACAGCACCATGTTCTAGTGCCCTACAGAGTGTGTGTGAGGTAAACAGCACCATGTTCTAGTGCCCTACAGAGTGTGTGAGTTAAACAGCACAATGTTCTAGTGCCCTACAGAGTGTGTGTGAGGTAAACAGCACAATGTTCTAGTGCCCTACAGAGTGTGTGAGGTAAACAGCACCATGTTCTAGTGCCCTACAGAGTGTGTGAGGTAAACAGCACTATGTTCTAGTGCCCTACAGAGTGTGTGTGAGGTAAACAGCACCATGTTCTAGTGCCCTACAGAGTGTGTGTGAGGTAAACAGCACCATGTTCTAGTGCCCTACAGAGTGTGTGTGAGGTAAACAGCACCATGTTCTAGTGCCCTACAGAGTGTGTGAGTTAAACAGCACCATGTTCTAGTGCCCTACAGAGTGTGTGTGAGGTAAACAGCAATATGTTCTAGTGCCCTACAGAGTGTGTGTGAGGTAAACAGCACTATGTTCTAGTGCCCTACAGAGTGTGTGAGGTAAACAGCACCATGTTCTAGTGCCCTACAGAATATGTGTGAGGTAAACAGCACTATGTTTTAGTGCCCTACAGAGTGTGTGAGGTAAACAGCACCATGTTCTAGTGCCCTACAGAGTGGGTGTGAGGTAAACAGCACTATGTTCTAGTGCCCTACAGAGTGGGTGTGAGGTAAACAGCACTATGTTCTAGTGCCCTACAGAGTGTGTGTGAGGTAAACAGCACTATGTTCTAGTGCCCTACAGAGTGTGTGTGAGGTAAACAGCACTATGTTCTAGTGCCCTACAGAGTGTGTGTGTGAGGTAAACAGCACTATGTTCTAGTGCCCTACAGAGTGTGTGTGTGAGGTAAACAGCACTATGTTCTAGTGCCCTACAGAGTGTGTGTGAGGTAAACAGCACTATGTTCTAGTGCCCTACAGAGTGTGTGTGAGGTAAACAGCACTATGTTCTAGTGCCCTACAGAGTGTGTGAGGTAAACAGCACTATGTTCTAGTGCCCTACAGAGTGTGTGAGGTAAACAGCACCATGTTCTAGTGCCCTACAGAGTATGTGTGAGGTAAACAGCACTATGTTCTAGTGCCCCACAGAGTGTGTGAGGTAAACAGCACTATGTTCTAGTGCCCTACAGAGTGTGTGTGAGGTAAACAGCACTATGTTCTAGTGCCCTACAGAGTGTGTGTGAGGTAAACAGCACTATGTTCTAGTGCCCTACAGAGTGTGTGTGAGGTAAACAGCACTATGTTCTAGTGCCCTACAGAGTGTGTGTGAGGTAAACAGCACTATGTTCTAGTGCCCTACAGAGTGTGTGTGAGGTAAACAGCACCATGTTCTAGTGCCCTACAGAGTGTGTGAGGTAAACAGCACCATGTTCTAGTGCCCTACAGAGTGTGTGAGGTAAACAGCACTATGTTTTAGTGCCCTACAGAATATGTGTGAGGTAAACAGCACTATGTTCTAGTGCCCTACAGAATATGTGTGAGGTAAACAGCACTATGTTCTAGTGCCCTACAGAATATGTGTGAGGTAAACAGCACTATGTTTTAGTGCCCTACAGAGTGGGTGTGAGGTAAACAGCACTATGTTCTAGTGCCCTACAGAGTGGGTGTGAGGTAAACAGCACTATGTTCTAGTGCCCTACAGAGTGTGTGAGGTAAACAGCACTATGTTCTAGTGCCCTACAGAGTGTGTGTGAGGTAAACAGCACCATGTTCTAGTGCCCTATAGAGTGTGTGAGGTAAACAGCACTATGTTCTAGTGCCCTACAGAGTGTGTGTGAGGTAAACAGCACTATGTATTAGTGCCCTACAGAGTGTGTGAGGTAAACAGCACCATGTTCTAGTGCCCTACAGAGTATGTGTGAGGTAAACAGCACTATGTTTTAGTGCCCTACAGAGTGTGTGAGGTAAACAGCACTATGTTCTAGTGCCCTACAGAGTGTGTGTGAGGTAAACAGCACCATGTTCTAGTGCCCTATAGAGTGTGTGAGGTAAACAGCACTATGTTCTAGTGCCCTACAGAGTGTGTGTGAGGTAAACAGCACTATGTATTAGTGCCCTACAGAGTGTGTGAGGTAAACAGCACCATGTTCTAGTGCCCTACAGAGTATGTGTGAGGTAAACAGCACTATGTTTTAGTGCCCTACAGAGTGTGTGAGGTAAACAGCACTATGTTCTAGTGCCCTACAGAATATGTGTGAGGTAAACAGCACTATGTTTTAGTGCCCTACAGAGTGGGTGTGAGGTAAACAGCACTATGTTCTAGTGCCCTACAGAGTGGGTGTGAGGTAAACAGCACTATGTTCTAGTGCCCTACAGAGTGGGTGTGAGGTAAACAGCACTATGTTCTAGTGCCCTACAGAGTGTGTGTGAGGTAAACAGCACTATGTTCTAGTGCCCTACAGAGTGTGTGTGAGGTAAACAGCACTATGTTCTAGTGCCCTACAGAGTGTGTGTGTGAGGTAAACAGCACTATGTTCTAGTGCCCTACAGAGTGTGTGTGAGGTAAACAGCACTATGTTCTAGTGCCCTATAGAGTGTGTGTGAGGTAAACAGCACTATGTTCCAGCCTGTGTAGCGCACTAGCATAGGAAGTAGAAGCCCATTTAGGACTGAGCCACTGTTAGCCGAGTGTAACTTACCTTGAGCTTTACAGCAGAACGCAGTTAACCACCTCAAATACACCCACAACGGATCAGATGGAACTGTGGGGGTAAAACCCTGTCAGAAATATTGGAATGTAAAGATGATTAGTAGAGTCGGAGAGCTCAGCTCATCAATCAGCAACACTGCAGCACGGCTTCTTCTGCTTCTGGGAATGTGTGGAGGAACGAGACCGAAACGCTCACAGCGACACCTACTGGAGGATCAGGGCACTCACATGGGAATTTGCTTTAGTCAGGCTTTAGGATTATCTCAGGATGCTCGTGTTTCGGGTCCTGAAAGCACCAAGCCACTGATCAGGCAGCACTTTTATTCTTTTACAAACACACACACACACAGGTCAAAACATGCAAAGTAATGAAGAAAAATAAATACATTAATAAAAAGAATAAATAAATTAAAAAAATAACATGCTATAAGCATATGTAAAAATTAAATAATTCTTTATCACTCTTGTTTTAAATAAATGACACTCCAGCGGTGTAATGGTATCATGCCAGATTCCAATTCTCGTGAACCAGGTTCGATTCCCAGCTGGTGCAGTCTCCCTTTATATTTAGAGTAGTGGTGGCTCATTCTACTAAGACTGTGGGTTACTGGGTAACTGATCGGAAGGCTTACCCAGTACTCTGACCTCAGCTTCCTAACTGGGATATGGAAAAAATAAAAAATCATTTCACTGTGCTGTAAGGGACATGTGACAAATAATTTAATTATATATGGTGACTATATATGGATGGCTGGTCCTAAAATAGCTGACTAGTATAAAGCTGGGCTATGTGAAGAATAAAGAATTTCACTCTGCAGTTATGTATATGTTACGCATAAAGGCTGAACTGAACTTTCATAAATAATATTAGATGTTATAGAAATGGTATTTAAACTTCCCTGTCAAACATTAATAATTAATATATTTATTTGTTTTTATTTTTTAATACATACAGTAGTGCTGAGAAAAAGTATATTCCCCTTTCTGATTTCTTTGCACATATTTGTCCCACTTAAAAGATTCACATCAAACAAATTCAAATATTACACAAAGATAACCAGAGTGTCAATGTTTATTCTTCCAAATAAATCTAAAGAAGCTTTGTGTCTATTTTTTTGGATACAGGTCGTGCATCCAAAACAATAGATCTGTTTACTAATCCAGACAAACCCTCTGATTTAGATAAAACTATTTGTTAAACTGTTTAGATAAAAGCTCTCAAAACACCTATGGACTGAGTTCATGCTGTTCAGGGGCAGCATGAATCTTTATTCCATGCCAGGTGTCGAGTCAATCTGAGGTAGCATGTCCTCATCCTTTACTGTCTGAATGACTAGGTGGTTTCTCGCTAGTGTGAACACGCTGGTGTTTTTGAAGATTGCTGCTATCAGTAAAACTCTTGCCACAGTGTGAGCACTGATACGGCTTCTCTCCAGTGTGTATGCGCTGGTGTTTTCTGAGATCACGACCCTCTGCAAATCTCTTCCAACACTGTAAGCACTGATACGGCTTCTCTCCTGTGTGAATGCGTTGGTGCTGTATGAGATTACCGCTCCGCGTAAAACGCTTCCCACAGTCTAAGCACTGATACGGCTTCTCTCCTGTGTGAATGCGCTGGTGTTTTCTGAGGTCATGACCCACGGTAAAACTTTTCCCACACTCTGAGCACTGATGTGGCTTCTCACCTGTGTGAATAAGTTGGTGCTGTAAGAGAGTAGTGCTCCGGGTAAAACTTTTTCCACAATTTAAGCACTGATACGGCTTCTCTCCTGTGTGAATGCGCTGGTGTTTTTGGAGCGTGCCTTTTCTGTTAAAACTCATTCCACAGTCTAAGCACTGATACGGCTTCTCTCCTGTGTGGATTCGTTGGTGGCTCTGGAGATTATTGCTCACAGAGAAACTCTTCCCGCACTCAGAGCACTGATACGGCTTCTCTCCTGTGTGAACGCGCTGATGTTCTTGGAGATTACCACTTTGGGTAAAACGCTTTCCACAGGCTAAGCACTGATACGGCTTCTCTCCTGTGTGAACACGCTCATGCTTTAGCAGATTTCCTTTTTGTGCAAAACTCTTGCCACACTCTGAGCACTGATACGGCTTCTCCCCAGTGTGAATGCGCTCATGTAGTTGGAATTTGCTCAGAACACTAAAACTCTTTCCACACTCTTGACAGTAATAGGGTTTCTCTCCAGTGTGAAGACACTGGTGCATTTGGAGATATTTCTCTTGAGGAAAACCTTTCCCACAGTTTGAGCACTGATACAGCTTTTGTCCTGTCCTGTCCTCTCTGGTGCCCTCTGTGGGATCCAGAATTTCTAATTCAATCTCCTCTGACTTCAACCAAGCTGGAGCTCCTGTGGAGGCAAAATATAACCAAAAAAAACCAAAATTAATGACGCCATTATTTTTACCAAATAATCATTAATACATTCATAAACTGAAATTTAAAGCTAGGGTTAGGAACATGACCACAACTAATACTGGTTTGTTGAAGCCACTGATCTGGACCAGCCACTGCGCCATGTCTTCCTACAGTGTACAGAGAAAAAATGCTACTGTACTTAATGCCTCAGGAATGTGAAAATCCCAAATCTGCAGTTGTGTTTAAATTAACCTTCAGTCGAACTAAACCTGCATCCTGAGATCCTGCACATGAAGTCAAAAGGTTTTCTTCATGGGTCGCATTTGCGTCATCCCAGCCAATATTCTGAAAAATGCTGGTCTCCATTCACACATGCACAGTAGAAGCAAAATGGGGTGATGCACCATGGGGTGGCGCTCCAGTGATACTACAAGTTTTATAGATATTAAATATTGCAGAGTTCATTTTCACTAACCCTGTATAGGCTTAACAAGAAAAAATGTGGAGAAAATTATACTTATTTGTAAAGTGACATTTTTGCATTTAAAGTTAGTTTTTTTATTTGTTTAAAACTATTTATTTATTTATTTTTTAATATATTGATTTTGGTCGAATCCTAATCAGTATTTTTTTTTTTTTTACAGAAATCTGTTTCCATATGTGAGAGGTGTTACTGTATGAAGTACCAGACAATAGTTGGTGATTACTGGAGCTCTCTGTGGCTTCCACATTGTCACATTTAATCTCATCTGGACTCATGATTATTGGAGCTCCTGTGGAAAGAAAAATAAAATATGACCAGCAGCAGAAAAATCACAGTAACAGAAGGTGCTGAGAAAAAGCATTTGCCCCTTCCTGATTATTATTATTATTATTATTAATTTGGATATTTGTCACACTTAATACAAAATGCAGTTTTTAAATGATGATCTCATTCATTGAGGGGAAAAAAGTTGTCCAAACCAAAGCCTGTCCAACTACACCTGCCTTACGTTTAAATCAGACTACATTACAGTGCAGACTTTTCTTACAGCAAGTATATTTTACACAGTCTTTTCTATAACATTTATTCCCTGATATAATGGAGTTGAATTTAGATCTAGGTTTCAGTAAAACTGCTTTGACTGTGAGCAGCGGTGAATGTTGTTGTGTTTGTGTGGGACGTACCTGATGATATTTGGTGAGTACTGGAGATCTCTGTAGGTTCCAAACTCTCACATTTAATCCCGTGTGAGTTCATCCTAGTTGGATCTCTTGATGTTCTTGCAGAGGTAAATATAAGGCATGTAGGAAAGATAACATCAGGAGGAGACAGGACAACCCTTACCTGAAGTAGAAAGAAGCATAAAGGCTTTAAAGTTTAATATTTTCAACAAACAAATTTAATAACAGTTTAATAATCTGCGAAATTCAGAGCTACACAAGGTGAGCATATCCAACATGGACAAAGAAAGAAGAATGGCTGCTGCTTTTTAGATTAAGAAACAAAACAATCCATGAACAGTTAAATCTCAGACTAAACTAAAGTAAAACTTTGGTCTACAACAAACCATGGAGTAAAATACACAAACATCACCCAAGTCTGCACTGTCGGTTCTGTCCCTGGACACTGAGGAGCTGATCTGGTATCACTTTAATGAGGACGGCTTCCATTTTAAGTCAAGTTTTCTTCCTCATGCCATCACCTCGGTTGTCTCTGTCTGTCTGACAAACTGATAAAGCTAAAATGTATAACTGTTATACAGAAATTTAATTTCTGTATTAAATCTTCTTTGAGACAATGTGCATTCATAGAAGTGCTATACAAGTAAAACTGTATTTAATTGAATTGAAAGGTGGTAGTTTCTTTACTGCTTATTGTGTAGGTCATTAAACCTGGACAAATTGGACAGATTGTGAAACAATAGAAAATCTAGTAATTAAATAATTATTATTTAAGAAAATGTTAAATTAGAAATTAAATTAAATAAACTGGAGGAGCTATACTGTATATACTGCTGATATTTATAGCGTCAAGTTGACAAATTAAGAGACTTCTATTTAATAATTATAAATATTATACACTACCGTTCAAAAGTTTTAGAACACCTGCAAATTTCTTTGATTTTGTTTAGTGATTTATTTTCTACATTCTAAAAAAATACTGGGGATTTCAAAACTATAAAATAACACATATGGGATTAGGTAATTATGTAACAACAACAAAAACAACAGTTAATAGTTATTTTAAGACACAGAGGTCAGCCTTTCTGTAATAGTCCTCACAAGAACAGTATTGTCAAGTGCATTTGCAAAATCCGTCAAGCACCATAATGAGACTGGCTCCCATGAAGGCCGTCCCAGGAGGGCGAGACCAAAACCTACCTCTGTCTCAGACCAGAAGTTCATTTAGAGTTAACAGCCTGAAAAATGACCAATTAACAGCACCTGAGATTAGAGGCGTTATGAAGTCTTTACAGAGCAGAAGTAGCAGAAACATCTCACCATTAACTGTTCAAAGGAGATTAATGCATTTTTTTGACGCCTTCAGCATTCCTTTACAATGTAGAAAAAAATAAACATCAGGAACCATCATGGAGTTAGAAAGTGTTCTAAAACTTTTGAACGGTAGTGTATATCTAATGTTACACATATAGTATACTGTGGCACGCCGCCCAATTAAACAGCACTATGTTCTAGTGCCCTACAGAGTGTGTGAGGTAAACAGCACTATGTTCTAGTGCCCTACAGAGTGTGTGTGAGGTAAACAGCACTATGTTCTAGTGCCCTACAGAGTGTGTGAGGTAAACAGCACTATGTTCTAGTGCCCTACAGAGTATGTGTGAGGTAAACAGCACTATGTTCTAGTGCCCTACAGAGTGTGTGTGAGGTAAACAGCACTATGTTCTAGTGCACTACAGTGTGTGTGAGGTAAACAGCACTATGTTCTAGTGCCCTACAGAGTGTGTGATGTAAACAGCACTATGTTCTAGTGCCCTACAGAGTGTGTGTGAGGTAAACAGCACTATGTTCTAGTGCCCTACAGAGTGTGTGTGAGGTAAACAGCACTATGTTCTAGTGCCCTACAGAGTGTGTGTGAGGTAAACAGCACTATGATCTAGTGTCCTACAGAGTGTGTGAGGTAAACAGCACTATGTTCTAGTGCCCTACAGAGTGTGTGTGAGGTAAACAGCACTATGTTCTAGTGTCCTACAGAGTGTGTGAGGTAAACAGCACTATGTTCTAGTGCCCTACAGAGTGTGTGTGAGGTAAGTATGTTCTAGTGCCCTACAGAGTGTGTGTGAGGTAAACAGCACTATGTTCTAGTGCCCTACAGAGTGTGTGTGAGGTAAACAGCATTATGTTCTAGTGCCCTACAGAGTGTGTGTGAGGTAAACAGCACTATGTTCTAGTGCCCTACAGAGTGTGTGTGAGGTAAACAGCACTATGTTCTAGTGCCCTACAGAGTGTGTGTGAGGTAAACAGCACTATGTTCTAGTGCCCTACAGAGTGTGTGTGAGGTAAACAGCACTATGTTCTAGTGCCCTACAGAGTGTGTGTGACGTAAACAGCACTATGTTCTAGTGCCCTACAGAGTGTGTGTGAGGTAAACAGCACTAGGTTCTAGTGCCCTACAGAGTGTGTGAGGTAAACAGCACTATGTTCTACTGCCCTACAGAGTGTGTGTGAGGTAAACAGCACTATGTTCTAGGGTTAGTGTGTGAGGTAAACAGCACTATGTTCTAGTGCCCTACAGAGTGTGTGAGGTAAACAGCACTATGTTCTAGTGCCCTACAGAGTGTGTGTGAGGTAAACAGCACTATGTTCTAGTGCCCTACAGAGTGTGTGAGGTAAACAGCACTATGTTCTAGTGCCCTACAGAGTGTGTGTGAGGTAAACAGCACTATGTTCTAGTGCCCTACAGAGTGTGTGAGGTAAACAGCACTATGTTCTACTGCCCTACAGAGTGTGTGTGAGGTAAACAGCACTATGTTCTAGGGTTAGTGTGTGAGGTAAACAGCACTATGTTCTACTGCCCTACAGAGTGTGTGGGGTAAACAGCACTATGTTCTAGTGCCCTACAGAGTGTGTGTGAGGTAAACAGCACTATGTTCTAGTGCCCTACAGAGTGTGTGAGGTAAACAGCACTATGTTCCAGCCTGTGTAGCGCACTAGCATAGGAAGTAGAAGCCCATTTAGGACTGAGCCACTGTTAGCCGAGTGTAACTTACCTTGAGCTTTACAGCAGAACGCAGTTAACCACCTCAAATACACCCACAACGGATCAGATGGAACTGTGGGGGTAAAACCCTGTCAGAAATATTGGAATGTAAAGATGATTAGTAGAGTCGGAGAGCTCAGCTCATCAATCAGCAACACTGCAGCACGGCTTCTTCTGCTTCTGGGAATGTGTGGAGGAACGAGACCGAAACGCTCACAGCGACACCTACTGAAGGATTAGTGATATTAAATTGGATTTGAAGTACAAGTGATGTACATAATGGTTTAAGCAATAAATATCAGTCTTCCATTGCAGTACATAACTAAACTTTGAATGATAGTGAGACTAGGAAGGCTTCAACTTCTTGTAAAATTATGAGGATGGCCATCACATCCATTTTTTTGGATTGCTGTTCAGCTTTGATTAATGGTTTGTGACCCTCCATCTTCCTCTTAATGCCATTCCAAAAGTTTTCTGGAATAAATTGCAGTGCTCCCCATTTTTTTCAGAGCTATATATACTGTATATAAGTATTTTTTCTTGTACCCGTCACTTCTTCTGCTCTAGTGTTACAAACAGAACTTCACCTTGGTGCAAAACGACCGCCTCATTGTTTTTGATTGTTCAGAATCGAAATAAATATGTATTTATTCATCTTTAAATGTCTTAGATGTCTGCCATATCTGCACTATGGCTCCTGTCTCCCTGCTACCTTCCTACCTATATAACAAATGTGCTATTTTGTGTCTGATAAAATACTTATTTAATTTTGCAATAAAAAATATTAATGTCTTTTAGTATACAGTATAGTATTTGAAGTGACGATAGTATGGCGCTACATCTAATATTTATTAGAAGTTGTGACGACCCTGAGATTTCACCAGACCCTACTGGGGAGAGGGTGGATGATCCTGATTGGCCTATCCTATAATTAATTGTTAATTGGTGACTCTGTGGGCAGTGAGTCTCAGGAGTGGTTCTGTTGTGTAACACGTCATCTTTTTGCTGACTCTTTAATTTTGTGTTTCTCTTGTGCATTTCATAACATTTAGATTAAGTTTTGGTTGTGATTGTTTATTTATCCCTAGACTTTATTATGTTTATTATTTTTACCGTTGGATTTATGGAATTAGTTTTCACTGTTATGCTGATGACACAGTTATAGGTCTCAGCAAAGCCACTTGAAAAAAAGATTTAAAAAGTTAAGCAATGTGTAAAGGACATAAGAGACTGGATGTTAATTAACTTCCTTCTGCTTAACCCTGACAAGACAGAAGTTCTGCTACTAGGACCACATGTAACTAGAAGTAAGCTTTCTGTTCCATCATGTATTACAGTAAAAGACTATGTGATTATATATTAAAGGAGCAGATCTGGGGGATCATATTATGAGTATTATGATGAACTGGTATGTTTAGATGTTGCTTTCCCCACTCTCATTGATCACTCATGTTTGTTAATGGTGGAGTTACTGTTTGCTTTACGTTCCTGGGAGCCCTCATGTCTGTTTCCTTCTGGCTCCATTTATCCATTATTACCCAAATATTCTCAGTTCAAGTTAATATGGAGTCCAGTTCGTTATTGAAGCCTTAGATACAAAACTAAGAAATCACGCAAATGAGAATGGGTTTCTGGTTGAGTCTGGTTCCTCTCAAGGTTTATTCCTGTTGCCATCTCAGGGGGTTTTCCTTGCCACCATCGCACTCAGCTTGCTCATCAGGGACTATCTGATCATTTTGATTTATACACATTTCATGCACCTTTCCATAAGTTTCTTTTGATTCTGTAAAGCTCCTTTGCGACACTAACTTGAATTTTAAACATGGGCAGTAACACTGTCCAGGATGTACTCCACCTTGTGCCCCAAGTCTCCTGGGATAGGCTCCAGGCCCCTGTGACCCGGTATACAGGATTAAGCTGTATAGACAATGAGTGAGCGAGTGAGTTGAGAGAGAGAGAGAGAGAGAGAGAGAGAGACCACAGTCTGGCTGAGATGAGGTTGGTATTTTAGTTGGGGGTTTAGTTCAGGCTGTAGGTATCATGGACAGAATGTTTTCTGACCAACAAAAAAAAGGGCAGCCAAATATAATTCCATTTTTATGTATTGCTTAAAGAATTTATTGTCCATGGTAAACACTTGTTTTACATGAAATGAAACAACATTTAAGATGTTCAATAATATAATAAAGCCTTAAAAAAGAATATTAAATATGCAATTAATAAATCGTAGGGTATCAGTATTAGCTGGCAACCTTGCACAATACAATGTAATTGACCAACTCACAGTGCAATGGCAAGAAAGAGAGAGAACATAGTTCAGTAAAAGCAAATACAAATTGCTGGTACCATAAAGAGCGGGAAAATAAAAATATCAGCCCTGAGATGGGGCATGTTTTTTATTGCGAGGTCTTACACAATATGTGTATCTGACCATGATTCCTGGTCCCTTAACACCAGCTCTCTGCACAAGAAAGCCCAACAACGTCTTTTCTTCCTGAGAAGGCTGAGGAGGGCCCAGCTTCCACCACCGATCCTCACCACCTTCTCTAGAGGGACAATCGAGAGCATCTTGAGCAGCTGCATCACTTTCTGGTTCAGGAATTGTGCCATATCGGACTGCAAGACCAAACATCAGAGAGTGAGGAGAGCTAACAAGATCATCGGGGTCTCTCTCCCCTCTATTGAAGACATATACACCACATGCTGCATCCGCAAAGTCACCAGCATTGTGACTGATCGGACACACCCTTCTCACTCACTCTTCACCCTCCTGTCATCCGGGAAAAGGTACCGAAGCATTCGGGCACACACATCCAGGTTATGGAACAGTTTTTACCCACAAGCCATCCGTCTCCTCAATACAAAGGGACTGGACTGATAAAACACACACACACAAATAATTCAGACGATCTAAATAACATCAGGACTGAACTGATTAACATACATGCACAAACACTCTGATCTACAACCATCTCATAATTTGTTCATACCGACCTACCTGATCTTCTCTCTTTGCATTATATTGCACAATATTTAATTCAATTCAATTCAATTTTATTTGTATAGCGCTTTTAGCAATTTTCATTGCCGCAAAGCAGCTTTACATAGTCAAAAGAATTATTTAGGTTTGTATAAAATGTGAATTTATCTTTTTGCAATTTTTTTTTACAATATTTTTAAATCATTGCTGCTACTCAGGAATGTCAAATGTTTCCTGTTTCTCCTCCCACTACCCAACTCGTACCTCATTACTACAGAAGTACTGAAACGTGTTATGTCGTCGTGTTTGTCACTCTGTAGCTCTTTTTTGTATAGCAGTAGTTTTAATTTAACTTAAAAACAATGTAAATCTGTCTCATATTTGCTAGTCAGCTAAATAGGTCTTTTAGTTAGCTAGCTGGCTCCGTTAGAGTTGACAATAAAAGCCTATTTGACTTGACTTGATTAAACCATTAAGTTCATGTTTCATGAAGTTCTTTATGCATGGCTGTACAAGATTTACATATGAGACATTTTATAATAATCACTTTTATGAGTTTCCTCACTTATATTATCCTTCCTGTGGCCCTGTTCTGAGGGAAACTGTAGCATGTCCTCATCCTTTACTGGGTGACTGAGTTCGTGCTGCTGAAGGTGGTTTCTCGCTAGTGTGAACACGCTGGTGTTTTTGGAGATTACTGCTCTCAGTAAAACTCTTGCCACAGTGTGAGCACTGATACGGCTTCTCTCCAGTGTGTACGCGCTGGTGTTTTCTGAGATCACGACCCTCTGCAAATCTCTTCCAACACTGTAAGCACTGATATGGCTTCTCTCCTGTGTGAATGCGTTGGTGCTGTAAAAGAGTACCACTTCGGGTAAAACTCTTTCCACAGTCTAAGCACCGATACGGCTTCTCTCCTGTGTGAATGCGCTGGTGTTTTATGAGGTCATGACCCACGGTAAAACCCTTCCCACACTCTGAGCACTGATAGGGCCTCTCTCCTGTGTGAATGCGCTGGTGTTGTTGGAGAGTACTGCTCTGGGTAAAACGCTTTCCACAATCTAAGCATTGATACGGCCTCTCTCCTGTGTGAATGCGCTGGTGTTTTTGGAGCGTGCCTTTTCGGGTAAAACTCATTCCACAGTCTAAGCACTGATATGGCTTCTCTCCTGTATGGATTCGTTGGTGGCTCTGGAGATTACTACTTACAGAAAAACTCTTACCACACTCCGAGCACCGATACGGCTTCTCCCCTGTGTGAACACGCTGGTGTTGTTGAAGAGTACCGCGTTGAGTAAAACGCTTTCCACAGTCTAAGCACTGATACGGCTTCTCTCCTGTGTGAATACGCTCATGTTTTATGAGATCATGACTCACGACAAAACTCTTGCCACACTCTGAGCACTGATACGGCTTCTCCCCAGTGTGAATGCGCCGATGTTGCTGAAATTTGCTCAACACACTAAAACTCTTTCCACACTCTTGACAGTAATAGGGTTTCTCCCCAGTGCGAACACAATGGTGCACTCGCAGAGATTCCTCTTGATTGAAACTATTCCCACAGTTTGAGCACTGATGCGGCTTTTGTCCTGTCTCAGTCTCAGAGGTGTTAGTGTGGAGAGGACCAGATGAACGGTGGTGGTTACTGGAGCTCTCTGTGGGATCCAGAATTTCTGATTTAATCTCCTCTGACTTCACCATAGCTGGAGTTGCTGTGAAGAGAAATATGACGTATGAATGAAAAAAAGAGTATGACTCACTGGCAACAAAAAAAGCAATGACTTCATCAATGTTAACAAATAACTGTTGACACATTTATAAACTAATCTGATCACCCATGAAGGTGAACATCCCAAAGCTGCTTTTGTGTTTAAATGAAGTTTTAGTCCAACTAAACCTGCCTTATGCCAATACTGAGATCCTTCACACTACGTCAAAACTTCATTTACATGTAAGCATTTGGCAGAAGCTCTTATCCAAAGCAATTAACAAAAGTGCTTTTAAGTCTTCATCATTCAATATAACCTTAAATATAACACCAAGTTACTTTAACTATAAGTACTATCAGTCAAACCCTGTTGGGAAAGATTTTGTGTTTGTGTTTAAAGGTGGGATGGGGGATTTAACCCAAATACCTAAAAAACAGGTTGAGGCATTGCTTAAAGATTGCCAGTGACTCGGTTATATGGACATCTTGATGAAAGTTAGTTTATTCTACCACCTAGGAGCCAGGAGAGAAAACGGTCTCAATGTAGGTCTTTCTCGATCCCTGAGAGATGGTGGGATCAGTCAAGCAGTGCTTAAGGATCAGCGGGAATGTACAGTGTTTTTTTAAGCCTTGGAATTCAGTTGTCAGGTTGAAAAATTGTGCTAGTAGAGTGGGAGAGGGTCCCGAAACTGTACTGAAAAGAAGATATTGTGGAACTTGCAAAATCAAGTATAGAAGCTTCCAGCTTTTCCTAGTAGAAGGTAGTTTTAGCAGAAGTAACACACAAGAATTTATATAGACAAGCACATTAAGAGAAAAGATTTGCATCAATCTGTCATTTCTTACATCTTCTCTCTGAACTTCTTCAATTTATGTACAAATTGTAGATTTTTGTACATCAGATAGCCAAGAGGTAGGGCAAGAAATCATACTTGGTTTAGATGACAGAAAGCATGGGAGGTCCATGGATAAGGAAAAGAGTCAGGAAAAGTATCAGAGAGTATGGGTCTGGGAGGGATGATGGGGTACAGCAAGACACAGAGGATGGGAGATGGGGTTCAGTATTAGGCCGGAATGTGCAGTGTGGAGTGTAATAATAGCTTTGAGATTAGAGAGCACTGGGCATTTTTTTTTTTTTTTATATTTGTACGCAAGCATCAGTGTTTTGAATCTGGCAGCTACAAGAATCCAGTGGAGGGAACGGAGACGCGAGTAGTGTGGGAGAGCTTAGAAAGGCAAAAAAAAAAATAATAGTCATGCAGCCAATTTCTGGATCAGCTGAAAGTCAGAGGACGAATCAGAGGATGAACGTTGCACAGTGGCAGACCTGCCAGGAGCGAGTTGCTGTAGCCCATCTTAAAATAACAAGGTTCGACTAAGGTTAGCAATGTGTGAGGAAAATGACAGCTGATTTTCTAGTGTTGTTCAGGGAGATCAAGGCCATGGACCACTTGAGATAAAGAGCAGGTTGGTTTTACTGAGGGTAACTATCAGTTGATGATCTGGGTTAGGGTCTATTTAAAATACACATTTTTCCCATTTCATACACAATTCCATCATTTTGATTCCCAAAGGATTAGTGGGCAGCTAAGGCCAAGATAAAATCTGTTTCCTTTTTTCCCAGCTGTTTTCTTTAAAGCGTAATGGCAGTACCAGAGCCCATTTACCACCAGTTTCTGAAGTTTCTGAAAGATCAGCCTCTGCTTTGTAAAAGAAAGTGTCTTGGTCTGTAAAAATTTACAACAGAGATAGGTTGACAGCACATGACTTCAGCCTAGTGAGGAATGATCTTGGTGTCAATACTAAGACTAAGAGAAACTGGCAATTCCTTGCTAAACAAAAATATTTACTTGGTCCTATCTTGATTTGTGGCTCTAATAATAATAATAATAATAATAATAATAATAATTTCTACCAAAGTGTACCAGGTGGAAGCTAATTTCTGGTGCTAGCACCAGTTCAGAGCAGGTCCAATAGCAAACTGTCTTTTTATGGACTAGAGAGTCATGTCATTAATGTACATGTCCATCTCTACATTCAAAGAAACACTAGAAGTAATGAGGGAAGAAAAAACAAATAAAAAAAACGCTAGCAGCAATTGCCAGTCTCCTGGCTTCATCATTACTAAAATGCATTTGAGCTGCCCACTGCATATAGAGTCGATTTTATAAAGATGGGGGTCACAAACTTTTAGTTAGTCATGGAAGTCATGGTAGTCATGATAATCCCACCTCCAGCCCTTGAGGTGTTTGTTCTAGTTGTGGTACCACTATGGAACTGTTTGTTCTGTCTGAGGACCGCTCTGAAAACAAAAATATAAAATAGCTTCGGAACCGCTTTTAACCTTCATTATATTCTTACAATTTACACCTTAACTCCAGAATGCACTTTGCTGTGCAGGAAAGTGTTCACATTTATAAGTCCAACATTTGTTTGGTAGTTGGATATCATAACTGGAGGGAATAACCGGATGACAGGGAATTCTGTAGACTTAACAAGACAAAAAGCTGGGGGAAAGAATAATTTTTTGCTTTTAAGTTTATGTTCGCAGTTATTTAAAAAAAAAAAAAATGTATGTATTCATTTTGGTTCTTTTATTTATTTATTTATTTTTTACAGAAATCTGTTTCCATATGTAAGAGGTGTTACTGTAAGAAGTACCAAATGATAGTCTGTGAGTACTGGAGCTCCCTGTGGGTTCCACATTCTCACATTTAATCTTGTCCAAATTCACCATCATTGTAGCTCCTGTGCGGGGAAATATAAAATATAAACAACAGACTAGAGTACAGCCCTCACTATCAACAGAAATATCTGTGGTTCAGTCATTTTATTAAACAAATAAATTTAGAGAAATGTATGAACTGAAATTCAAATGATACAAACATTTCTGCATTCTGGAGGGAAATTTTATTAGTGGCATATCATCTTACTCATCTCAAATTAGAGGGGTAACGATATGCAAAAGTCACAATACTTCAGTTTTCATATATATATATATATATATATATATATATATATATATATATTACTTAGAAATCCGGAAATCACATTGTATGATTTTTTAAACAATTTATTTGTGAAATACTGTGTCAGTGTTTGATCACTTGCTTATCAGCCAATTTTCTGACCCTCAAAGACCTGTTATTTTGCTTTTAAATAGTCCAGCTACACTCAGCTGCTCATGATTCTAAATTAGTAGCACCTGTTTGAGGTCATTAGCATTCATAAAGACACCTGTGCAAGTAGATACATGGGGTATCAATGATGCTAAGAATGGTGAAGAATTAGCCCAGAACTCTTTTCAAACTTAAAATACAAATTATTTTTTTTTATTTTTACTTTACATTTTGTATTAATTATATTTATATGCATATTTTTGGGTTGTGGAACGAATTTTCAGAGTTTCCATTATTTCTTATAGGGGAAACTTGCTTTGATATACGAGTGCTTTGATATACAAGCACACCTTGAACAAATTATGCATGCAATCCAAGATGTAAATTGAACCAACGTGTAAAAACTGGCAAACTGGCCATAATTTCTTAAATACTTGAGGAATGCACATAAAGATTAAATCAAATTCATGGAAAAAGGCAATAAAATACAAATAGCTGATCTAACCAGAAGTGCATATTTACAATAAATAACAAATGCAAAAAAATATGGGTTCATATGTACTTATAAAAGGACGGACCGGGCATGTATACTGTATATAGACCATTTGGGGTCCGATGACTACAATAAAATATGGTGGAAATACCATATTAGGCTTACTACTGCATATTACCTGACATTAGGCTACTTATACTTTTGGTGATAATCATGTTATTAAAGGGGTATTTTGGAGCCCAAAAAAGCATAATAGCCTGAAATAACTATCTTTTAAATTTAAAGTGAATTGAGCAAAATTTGAACACTTTCCTGATCAGATTTCAGCAGTTAAATTTGTACCAAGTTTACTGTATCTTTAAAATATATACAAACCCAAAGTAGTTCATTGGGACTGCAGAAGCTTTATGAGCGTCTCGGGTGAAATTGAGAATGTGTTTTTACAATGAATGTAGAATTTGGCTATTAATACAGTATGCAGTATGCTGCAGTGTTTATATAAAGTTGCAGTTCAACTAAACCTGCCTTAAGCTTACATCAAGCCCGGTTTACAGTATAGACTTCCCTCACATCAAGTATATTTTATAGTCTTTCCTATAAGACCAAGCTTTCGAGGAAACTCATTTGAGAACATGCTTTACATTAAAATTTCCAGACTGTGAGCAGCGGTGAATGTTGCTGTGTTTGTGTGAGACGTACCTGACGATATTTGGTGAGTACTGGAGATCTCTGTAGATTCCAAGCTCTCACATTTAATCTTAACTGAATTCATCCTAGTTGGATCTCTTGGTGTTTTTGCAGAGGTAGGAAGACATGTAGGAAAGAGGAGGAGACAGCCCTTACCTGAAGAAGACAGAAGCATAAATGCTCAATGGTTCAATATTTGAAACAAATAAATTTAATGACAGTTTAATTTCGCTGTTAAATTCAGAGCTACACAGCAGCTGTACATAGTTCTGTCCCTGGACACTGGTATCAGCCTAATCAGGACGGGTTCCCTTTTGAGTCCAGTTCCTCTCAGAGTTTCTTCGTCTTTTTTGCACAAGAGGTTTTTCCTCACCATCATCATCTCCTGTACTAATCATCATTAGAAACAAATAGATTAAGCAAAAAATATACATACTTTTCAATTTAGAAAAATTAAAAAATTGTTTTTCTTTGTGCTATACAAATAAACTGAATTTAATTAAAATAAACAATGGTAATGACTAACCATTTATTATTTAAATAAAAGTATTTTAAATTGTCCACTAGAACGCTAGAATATCAGCCTTCTCCACTTATATAATCTTCATATATTTTAATTATTCGTTCAATATTTTCTTTAAAATTGTAAAGTCATTTAAAACCTAGCCTTTTATAAATTTACACAATCTGGTCAATTTGGCCAATTTTAATGAGTTTTAGTGATTTAATATATGATACACAGAGCTGACAACTCTCTCACACTGAACGTGAGAATCACGTAATCACTCAGCTTCACACGCTCGTACAAAAGTAAAAAAAAAAACAAAAAACAGTTGCTTACACTCTCTCGTCACACTTCCAATTTATCACATTTTCATATTAAAAATGATTGTCTGTGTAAGACGTGAGCAAAATCAATGAGATCCACCCTCCACACAAAATAACACATTTACGGCATTAACCACAAACAACGGAAGGGATTATAGTATGAACGGTCATAACTGAACAGATAATAAAAATAATTAGCATTTAAATACATTTACAGTACAGAGTGCGGTAAAGTGCATGGAGTGACAGTATTCTCCAAAGAGGGAAATGCATGTGAATATTTACAGAGACATTACAATATTTGTTTATTGTGTTTATTTATTGAGCACATTTATATTAATAAGACACTCAAAGGCTAACAAACTTGATTAAGAGAGAATAGCACAGGCACATCCCGGTACTGCTTTAGCACTGCAACACTAACCTTAAACCAAGTGCTGTAGGCGTCCGTGTAGTGTTACATGGAATGGCTGGATATGCGCAGTGGGCACACTGTGTGTGTGTGTGTGTGTGTGTGCGCGCTCGCAGGACCAATGCCTTCATTTTCAGAATCTTGCTCCAAGTGTTTTAAAAATCAAAATGCACTGAAATTGTTGAAGTGGTTTGCAATGTATCATTTGTTGTAATTATATCTTCTTTATGTTAGTATTTTATTTCATTTAATGTTTTATGTGTCTTGGAACGTTTTATCTGGATTGAATATGGTTCTACTGTGCTAAGCCTATTTTTGTATACTAATTAATGTCAATATTGTTGTATTCACATTTTGTACTTAAAAAAATAATACGAAAAAAAAAACCCAACAACAACAACAATCGGGATTTCAAAATTAGGTTTGGGTTCTGAGAGTTTTACTGGTTGTTTTAAAATATTTTTAAACACAAAATATAATACACGATTTAAAAGAATGAATAATAATACCAACCATTTATCTAAAAAACAAACAATTAACTCCATACTCTGTGAAGTTTCAGCATAAATTTTGAATAATTGTACATCTAGTGCCCTAAAGAGTGTGTGAGGTAAACAGCACTATGTTCTAGTGCCCTACAAAGTGTGTGTAAGGTAAACAGCACTATGTTCTAGTGTCCTACAGAGTGTGTGTGAGGTAAACAGCACTATGTTCTAGTGCCCTACAGAGTGTGTGTGAGGTAAACAGCACTATGTTCTAGTGCCCTACAGAGTGTGTGTGAGGTAAACAGCACTATGTTCTAGTGCCCTACAGAGTGTGTGTGAGGTAAACAGCACCATGTTCTAGTGCCCTACAGAGTGTGTGTGAGGTAAACAGCACCATGTTCTAGTGCCCTACAGAGTGTGTGTGAGGTAAACAGCACTATGTTCTAGTGCCCTACAGAGTGTGTGTGAGGTAAACAGCACCATGTTCTAGTGCCCTACAGAGTGTGTGTGAGGTAAACAGCACCATGTTCTAGTGCCCTACAGAGTGTGTGTGAGGTAAACAGCACCATGTTCTAGTGCCCTACAGAGTGTGTGTGAGGTAAACTGCACCATGTTCTAGTGCCCTACAGAGTGTGTGAGGTAAACTGCACTATGTTCTAGTGCCCTACAGAGTGTGTGAGGTAAACCGCACTATGTTCTAGTGCCCTACAGAGTGTGTGAGGTAAACAGCACTATGTTCTAGTGTCCTACAGAGTGTGTGAGGTAAACAGCACTATGTTCTAGTGCCCTACAGAGTGTGTGTGAGGTAAACAGCACTATGTTCTAGTGCCCTACAGAGTGTGTGAGGTAAACAGCACTATGTTCTAGTGCCCTACAGAGTGTGTGAGGTAAACAGCACTATGTTCCAGCCTGTGTAGCGCACTAGCATAGGAAGTAGAAGCCCATTTAGGACTGAGCCACTGTTAGCCGAGTGTAACTTACCTTGAGCTTTACAGCAGAACGCAGTTAACCACCTCAAATACACCCACAACGGATCAGATGGAACTGTGGGGGTAAAACCCTGTCAGAAATATTGGAATGTAAAGATGATTAGTAGAGTCGGAGAGCTCAGCTCATCAATCAGCAACACTGCAGCACGGCTTCTTCTGCTTCTGGGAATGTGTGGAGGAATGTAAACAAAACATTTACAGCGACACCTACTGAAGCATTAGTGCACTTGCATGGGACTTCATACACAAAAGTCAATCAGTCTAGGAACCTCTGTATTTAAACTAGGGACAGTGGAGGCAAATGGCAAATTAATTCCCATTTTGTACAGCCGTGGTAGGACCTCCGGTCAACATTCATACCATACAGTGAATTTGGAACGCCAATTAGCCTAGTCTTTGGACTGTAGGAGGAAATCCACCATGCAAAGGAAGAACTACTGCACTATGTTCTAGAAGGAAATGGAAACAACAAAACTTTTTTTTTCACAAAGATAATCCATGTACACAGACCAAACATTGGAATCAAAGCCAGGACCTGGCTGTACAAGGCAATAGTGCTAACCACTAAGCGACCATGCCACCAAAGTGGAGTTTTTTTAATTCATTTAAATGAAATCGACCACCAGAAGGAACAAGAGATTAATTTAGAGTGTTTTAGCTTTAGAGTGTGATTATTAAAAAAAAAAAATGTTATTGGTTTTTATAAAATTTTGATTCTAAGAAAGAACAAGGTCTGAATTGTTAAGCTTTAAGATTAATAAAAAAAAAGATTTATTGCTTGTTGTGTTCACTGCACAAATGCACGCACACAATGTGTTTGAAGATCTGTGTCTGAAAAGCTGTTTGTGTGTCTGTTTCTTATGGGCAGTGAGCATATTTAAGCTTTTGGCCAGGTGCACTTTCCTGTACAACCCATACATCAGTAGAACCAGGCATTCATAGGGAACACATCAGTCACAGAAGCCTCGCTTACACTGCAGGTCTCGATGCCCAATTCTGATTTGTTGCCTACAGTATATCTGATGTTTTTGACCGTCTGTTTACACGTTCTTTCAACTATGACCCTTATCCGATTTAAGTGTTTACACTTGCCATACCATCTGAAACATTGCGCATCTGTCTGTTTACACGACAATTACATTAGCACATATCTGAAGGAGGCCTAAAACCGATCTTAAAATATCTGAATGTATGTGTTTTTTTCCTGTTTACATGGACATAGAACATATCCCATGCGTCACATGAGCAAAAAATCGGAGTTGGGTCACATTTAACTGACAGTGTAAACGTACCAGGAGAGACCCGGAGAGACAGATGAAGGGAAATACATTTGCATTTTACATTATAGTATGTCTGCATAAGCTACCTTGAAAGTTGTATATATTGTATTTATGTATTATTAGCATGTATAAAAAGTTAGTATTAATATTATAACATTTGCCACTCAGTTCGCTTACCTTAATGTTTGTAGTAAAAGTAATCACCGTGTGTCTGTTAGTTATTTCAGACTGATCTGATGCATGGCTTTAAGTTCTGTTCTGTGAGACGTTTGCTGTAATTTTTGCTCTGGCGAACTCCCCTTTAGTGTGCTGCAAAAACAAGCCTCAGCCTTGCTAAGATTATGGGGGAGGAGACCCACTTAACACAGGGAGAACATGCAAAATCCATGCACACAGAGCCAGGAATCAAACCTGGCCAGGAATTTTACCCAGGCCCTGGAGGTGCAAGGCGATAGCGTTAACTAAGCCACCATGCCGCAGAGGATGGTCCTTGTGTAGATTTATTAAGCTTTATACTGAAAATATTGATTCCTAAACTTGCATGATGTCACCACATTACTTACCATCCTGTTCAGGTACTTATCATGCCCTGAGGAACATATCGGTTAATCACAGTTTAGATCATTACTGTTCATTTTAAATTACCCAGTCCATCAACATCTCACTTCTACAATTTATAAACCTACAGTCACAAAGGTTAGTGCCTACTCTTTTAATTCTGTTTTTTTTTTTTTTTGAGTGTGTGTAAAAACACAATAAAAATCACCTGGATCATAGCAGGTCTCAGTATTAGGCAAATACAACCTCAGATGAACAAGAAGATGTAACTTTTTTTTTTACTGCAGGATTATTCATTTCATAAAAATGAGGCCAAAAGAACAAGGTTTTTGGGGACTGGCTTAGGCTTTCTCTTAAGGTCCCGCTACAGCATTTCAGTTGGGTTAAAGTCTGAAAGAGGAAATGGAAACAACAAAACTTTTTTTTCACAAAGATGATAATGCAAGTAGATTCAATTCATATTAAATTCAATTCTGCATGTATTTAATTCAACAGTCAACATGTTTCTCTCAAATTTCAAATAGTACTTCATTGTTTTAATTTGGAAGACTTAATTTGGCATAAAGTGCTAAATGTAAAAGAAGAGGAGGACTTGCTGGACTGACGGGCAGGAGTCAGGTCTCGTCTCATGTTTCAGTCTCATTTCTCAGCTCAAATATTTATAAGTAGACATTTTACTTAATGAGTTTTCGCATTGCTCTGCTTAAAGACAAGATCCTGAGATAGGCCCAGGTCAGGATAAAAGAACAGAGATCAGAGTGGATCAGCAGGAAGACACATTAGAACTATGTTTTTATTTTGGAGGAGGAGGAACTTGGGTGATACTTTTCAGTATCTTTTGACAATGTATATACAGTATACCAGGAATGTGTAGATATTAAATTAACATACTGTAATGGATACTTGCTTGTTGTTTAGATGGTGATTGGCCCCATACCAGACCTCAGTCAGAGTGAGAGTTAGATCATGTCTGATGATGATGGTTGATCATGTAGGCCTGTGGCGACCAGCATTTACTACCCACAGCTTCATAAATCTCAGTGCGCTATCATGATTTTTAGAGAGTTAAACCCACATAACAAGAAGTGCCTCAAGCATGGTTGTACAAGTTTAAAATTTAGGACATTTTGTAATAATCTGTTTCGCCACTTCAAAAATCTTTCCTGTGTCCCTGTTCTGAGGAGAACAGTTGCAAGTCCACATCCTTTACTGTGTGAATGAGTTTGTGCTGCTGAAAAGTTGTGTGTGTCCTAAAACTCTTTCCACACTCTGAACAGTATGGTTTCTTACTAGTGTGAACGCGCTGGTGTTGTTGGAGGGTACATCTTTGGGTGAAACGTTTTCCACAGTCCAAGCACTGATACGGCTTCTCTCCTGTGTGAATTAGTTGGTGTCTTTGGAGACTACTGTTTACAGTAAAACTTTTTCCACACTGTGAGCAATGATACGGCTTTTCTCCTGTATGAATGCCCTGGTGTTTTATGAGATCACGACTCTCAGTAAAACTCCTCCCGCACTCCGAGCACTGATACGGCTTCTCTCCTGTGTGAACACGCTGGTGTTGTTGGAGAGTACCGCTTTGTGTAAAACGCTTTCCACAGTTTAAACACTGATATGGCTTCTCTCCTGTGTGAATTCGTTGGTGTTTTTCAAGATTACCGCTCTCAGTGAAACCCTTCCCGCACTGTAAGCACTGATATGGCTTCTCTCCAGTGTGAATGCGCTGGTGCTGATGGAGAGAACCTCTTTGTGTAAAACGTTTGCCACAATCTAAGCACTGATACGGTGTCTCTCCTGTGTGAACACGCTGGTGTTGTTGGAGAGTACCACTTTGTGTGAACCGCATCCCACACTCTAAACACCGATATGGCTTCTCCCCAGTGTGAATTCGTTGGTGTCTTTCAAGATTACCACTCACAGTAAAACTCTTGCCACACTCTGAGCACTGATACGGCTTCTCCCCAGTGTGAATGCGCTGGTGTTGTTGGAAGGAGCTCAACACACTAAAACTCTTTCCACACTCTTGACAGTAATAGGGTTTCTCCCCAGTGTGAACACATTGGTGCACTCGCAGTGATTTTTCTCGATTGAAACCTTTCCCACAGTTTAAGCACTGATACAGCTTTTGTTTTGTGTGAAGCTGCTGGCAGTTTTCGAGATTTCTTGTTTTACTGAAACTGTTCTCACAGTGTGCTGACTGATGAGTTTGGTTTTGCAAGAGTCTGTGAGAGGTGTTGGTGTGGAAAGGCCCAGATGAACTGTGGTGAGTACTGCTTTCTGTGGGATCCAAAATTTCTAATTCAATCTCCTCTGACTTCTCCAAAGCTAGAGTTCCTGTGGAAGGAAATATAACACATGAAGGAAAACGGACTGCAGAAGACAGGATACCACTCACTGGTAACAGAAAAATCAATAACTCCATTATTTTACCAAATAACCCTTGAGAAATGTACAAAATGAAATTCAGAGCTTACACAAAAACCTTGTCAGTCTGAAAAGCAGCGCATGCATCTGGAGGAAAGTTTTAAACAGCATTTGGTCTTATGCAAACGTTTAGGCAATCCTTGATTAACAGATTTTGGTGATTTTTTTTTATTGAAAAAATGTTGGGGCCAGGGGTAGCTCAGTGGTTAAGGCATTGGACTACGGTTCGGAAGATCCCAGGTTCAAACCCCACAACCACCAAGTTGCCACTGTTGGGCCCTTGAGCAAGGCCCTTAACCCTCAACTGCTTAGATGTGTAATGAGATAAAAAATGTAAGTCACTCTGGATAAGAGCGTCTGCCAAATGCCTAAATGTAAATCTAAATGTAAATGTTAACACAGTCTCTCTTGGAACCAGAAAAAATGCACAATATTTTTTAGCAAACATCGATGCATAGTTACTACGCCATAAATTGAACAAAAATAATAAATAAAAACATCATGATGGCACTGTGCAAAAGTTTGGGCACTCTAAGGCCATGTCCACACATAGCCGGGTAATTTTTTTTAAAACAAAGATTTTTCACTGCAATTTTCACCTTTCGTCCACACGCAAACGCCATTTTGGTCATTGAAAACAGAGCTTTTGGAAAACTTCGTTCAAAGTGAAGATTACCCAAAACTCTGTTTTCAGTGGTGTTGCGTGTACAGGAGATTTTGGCTTGTTGTAACGTCACCTTGTGGCGATGATATACAGTCTTCTTTATTTGATGTCAGCTTTGTTTATGAGGATATTTTTTGCAATGGTGGATGTACGTACAGTAAACTAGAGACTGTGGTAATGTTGCGTACTGGTCTTTTTACATGCGCATACATACATGCAGTTACACATTATGTTAATGAACCGAGGTGCCTGAATGTACTACTAAGCTCACTGCTGCTACATACTGTACAAAACTCTGACGACACAGACCCCGCAGACAGTGACTGCTGTTTTGGACGAGACCCGTCGGATTTCTACAAAGCGCATTTCTACTGTTTTGCGTTTTTATGTGGACAAAGATATTTTTTAAACGTAGTTCATGTGGACGGAATTATTTTTAAAAACTCAGTTTTTAAGAATACCCAGCTACGTCTGGACATGGCCCAAGAGTTCCAGAGTTTCAGATTCTTTTTTTTAAGGTTTCAGACCTTAATCAGCTCATTAGATCTGATGCATGGCAACAGCTGTCATTAGTTAATGCCAATTTCAAATCTTTACAAAGACTTTTACTCTTCAAACCTTGTGCACACACTTGCAGACACTCAACAACCATGGGTTCCTCTAAGCAGCTGTGTAAGATTCTGAAAATTAAAGTTATTGATGCCCACAATGCAGGAGAAGCCTACAAAAAGATTGCAAAGCATTGTCAGCTTGCAGTTTCCACTGTGAGAAATGTACTTAAGAGATGGCAGTTCAGGGGAACTGTGGAGGTCAAGATGAGCTCCGGAAGACCAAGAAAACTATCATAAAGAACTGCTTGTATGCTGGACAGAAAGACAAATCAAAACCCCCATTTGACTGCAAAAGTCTGCAGGGAGATTTAGCAGACTCAGGAGTGGTGGTGGACCGTTCCACTGTGCAGTGATGCTTGCACTGACAAGACCTTCTGGTAAGAGTCAGCTAAAGAAACCCTTACCTGCATCCCCATCATAAAATCCAACGTCAGAAATATGCAACAGAACATCTATAGTACAGACGTCTGATGCATTCTGGAAACAAGTGCTGTGAACTGATGAAGTTAAAATAGAACTCTTTGGCCACAATTAGCAAAGGCCATGTTAGCAGAAAATAAAGGAGCAGCATTTAATTTAAAAGAACACCTTGTAACTATTAAGCATTTGGGTGGATCTATCGTGCTTTGGGGTTGTGTTGCAGCAAGTCGCACAGGAAACATTGCAAGGGTGGAGGGAAGAATGGATTCCACTAAATACCAGCAAATTCTGAAAGCAAACATCACACCGTCTGTAAAAAAGCTGAAGCTGGAAATAGGATGGCTTCTATAATGGGACTTGTTTTTTTTTTTTTTATCTTTGTTTAATTTATAACATAAAAAGTAACTATGCATCAATGTTTGCTGAAAATATTGTGCATTTTTTCCATTTCCAAGAAAGACTGTGTTAACATCTTTTCAATAAGAAAAAATTACAAAAAAATCTGTTATTTATTAAGGGCTGCCTAAACTTTAGCATACGATTGTATTTATAGGCTTCCTGCTGACAAAAAGGGGGAGTTGATTAGCAGTAAATAATTAAACTAAAATAGATAAACAGGGACAGGTTTGGAATCTAAAGGCCATGTTGACGATGTTCAGTCATAACTTCATATCAATCAAATTATAATAAAAATAATAGTTAAAGGCAGCAGCATCCAAAGGAGGTAGATTTCATGTCCCAGGGGTGCACTAGTTGCCTTAAAAGTCAATTGTCTGGGACCCAAGGCATTTTAGAAGTTCTACAAAGGGAACCAAGATTACTTATCAATCACACTTAGAGGCAGGAATGTATTTTTATTACATCATACACAGCAGATCATTAAATGACAAGAAAAATGTAATATTTAAAATATAATGATTTAGAAAAACATTGTAATATTTTGATATGGGTCAATGACGTGACGCCCCCTTTTTCTGTCCGGGTTAATTTTATTTTGCAGAAAAAACTAAAAAATACATAAAAATTTCTCATCTACTTGTTATACCTTCTTTACCTACTAAACCACTCTAACTTTTCCAAATTTTTTAATTTTTCATCATTTTTCTGCTATCCGAAGTGCCAAAACACCATATGGGGCGACCGTCCGGCCTTGACTTTAGTTAGGACAACTAGTTTAAAAACACTTTAAATCAACTTAAATATATCCCTTTTCCTAGTTGGCATAATTTTAAACATGTTTTACATCCATTGACAAAACTATAAAGCATTTGCTCATATATTTCTATCATGATATACAAACGAATGTTGTCCGAATTATGTTGATTCTATCTATTTCATCCGGGGTGACCATCAACAAACCACAATTTTGGAACCTTTATTTTAAAAAACATCTCAAGGATGGGATACTGCATCAGCCAGACACAAGTGAAGACCCCCTGGAAACAACTGTATAGTAAATCAGTCTCTCTCATATAGTAAGAAAAAGCTGTTTTTTAACTGCTGTAATGTCGTAGGCACTTTTAGTCATCATGTGGGGCGACCACCCCAAAACTGTGAATTATAATTTTTTTCCACAAATCTATATTTTGATGATAAATTTGATAGTGCTTTGTCACTAGAAGAAGCTAGTTTGGTTTCTGAGGCTAACCGTTAGCCTGTTATACTTGAGTGAACTTGAAAACATCATATGGGGCGACCGAGTATCATGTGGGGCGACCACTGCTAAATGTTTTAAATGATAGATATATGTCCTATATTTGTAGTTTTCATATTCTATACATCAATTATATACATAAAGTTAATTGTTTAAGTATAATTATTTGTATATTTTATCTTTTTTTTCCTAAATTCAGCCATTTTCCATTCCTTTTATAGGGATAAACATTTATTTTAACTGGATAATGAGGAAGACTCTGATATTATAGAATAAACTTGTGAAATAATGGTTTTCATAAAATGAAAGGGCACTAAAGTTTATCTTTCTTCATCAGTTTATCTACTTACTGATATGAGTTCAACTAGTCTTAATGATACATAAAAATGTGAATTCTGAGATATATTGCGGTCGCCCCAGATTACTTTTTTAAGGCTATGTTTTATTAACTTAAGTGTAAAAACACTAAAATGACAATTTTTTTACTTTTCTTTATAAAGGCATGTGTACACTACATTCCAAATGTTTAGAAAATGGCCAAACATATCCATATTTTTGGTATTTTAAAATTGGCCTATTAAAAAGTCTTATCCGTCAGTGACCCACATACTGGATTTTGAAGTTTCATGAGCTGTACGCTTTAATCAACTTAATATTTTATTTATTTATTTTTTTAAAAGGCTTAATATTTCATTAGACCGCCTTTTGCTTCGATTGCAACTGTGTTATCGGATATGCTTATGCATTTACATTTACATTTAGGCATTTGGCAGATGCTCTTATCCAGAGCGACTTACATTTTTTTATCTCATTACACACCTGAGCAGTTGAGGGTTAAGGGCCGTGCTCAAGGGCCCAACAGTGGCAACTTGGTGGTTGTGGGGTTTGAACCTGGGATCTTCCGAACAGTAATCCAATGCCTTAACCACTGAGCTACCCCTGGCCCCTTATGCAACATCACTACATTTATTTCCGTACAGAGTCATTAATTTCTCTCCAAAATCTTTATTGATGATCAAAGAGTTCAACCACTTAACTCTCAAATGCTAGGATGTACTGTATAATGAAATAAAAATCGCACAGGATAAGGGCATCTGCCAAAATGCCTAACTAATTCTCTCGGAATATGGCTGTGAGGGAAGGAAAACTCCATAGATTTGATAACCTGGTAATTCAGTACATTCAGGTCGTCAACTGGATTAATTTAACTGTTTTATTGTTATTAAATAGCAGCACTGTAACACCCAGCCACGTGGCAGATGTATGTCAGAAATACAAAGAAAACCTGAGGAGCCAAACTAAAAAAAAAAAAAAAGCTGGAGAGAAAGGGGAGAAAATTTTACTCAATTGCAAAGATTATTATTATTTTTTTTTGTATTTACATTTTTTTTCTCAATGTAATTTTGTTACGATAACAGGTGTTGTTGCAAGAAATACCAGATGATAGTTGGTGATTACTTGAGCTCTCTGCAGGTTCCACATTCTCACATTTAATCTCATCTAAATTCATCATTATTGGAGATCCTATGGAGGAAAATATAAAATATGAATGACTACAAAGCATCCCTTACCGTCAACCGTCTGTATGGATGTGCGTTCCAGAGCCAAGGTCAAAAATGACAAAATTCCAACTGGCAAATTATCTCTCAAACTGTCCTATGTTTTAAATAAACTTCATCTGACTTTGAAACCTGCACTAATTCCAGATCTCTCAAGTCCTGTATACATATACAAACATACACACACAGCTATTACACACTCTCGGTCTGGATCAGTCCTTGTGCCATGTTGTCCTGCACTCTACAGTGAAAAAGTGCTACTAAAAGCCCCAGAAAGTTGCACATCCCAAAGCTGCAACCTGTCTTAATCAAGACCAGTTTACAGGGTAGAATTTCCTTACATCAAGTATATTTAAACAGACTTTTCTTCCCCTGATTTGATGAAGTTGAACTTAAACCTAGGTTTCAGTAAAACTGCTTTGACTGTGAGCAGCGGTGAACGTTGTGTTTGTGTGGGACGTACCTGATGATATTTGGTGAGTACTGGAGATCTCTGTAGGTTCCAAACTCTCACATTTAATCTTTACTGAATTCATCCTAGTTGGATGTTTTGATGTTCTTGCAGAGGTAAATATAAGACATGTAGGAAAGAGGACAGCAGGAAAAGACAGGACAACCCTTACCTGGAGAAGACAGAAGCATAAACGCTCAATAAAATAATTTTAATGACAAATAAATTTAATGACAGTTTAATTTGTTTAAAACAGCACTATGTTCTAGTGCCCTACAGAGTGTGTGAGGTAAACAGCACTATGTCCTAGTGCCCTACAGAGTGTGTGAGGTAAACAGCACTATGTTCTAGTGCCCTACAGAGTGTGTGTGAGGTAAACAGCACTATGTTCCAGTGCCCTTCAGAGTGTGTGTGAGGTAAACAGCACTATGTTCTAGTGCTCTACAGAGTGTGTGTGAGGTAAACAGCACTATGTTCTAGTGCCCTACAGAGTGTGTGTGAGGTGAACAGCACTATGTTCTAGTGCCCTACAGAGTGTGTGAGGTAAACAGCACTATGTTCTAGTGCCCTACAGAGTGTGTGAGGTAAACAGCACTATGTTCTAGTGCCCTACAGAGTGTGTGTGAGGTAAACAGCACTATGTTCTAGTGCCCTACAGAGTGTGTGTGAGGTAAACAGCACTAGGTTCTAGTGCCCTACAGAGTGTGTGTGAGGTAAACAGCACTAGGTTCTAGTGCCCTACAGAGTGTGTTTGAGGTAAACAGCACTATGTTCTAGTGCCCTACAGAGTGTATGAGGTAAACAGCACTATGTTCTAGTGCCCTACAGAGTGTGTGTGAGGTAAACAGCACTATGTTCTAGGGTTAGTGTGTGAGGTAAACAGCACTATGTTCTAGTGCCCTACAGAGTGTGTGAGGTAAACAGCACTATGTTCTAGTGCCCTACAGAGTAGGTGCGTTCGACTTCATGCGGCGCTGCACAGACCGATCGCCGGCTGACTTGAAGTAGTGCATGCCGGTTAGAAATTTTGTCCGACTTGAACCGGCGCCGACGCCACGTGACGTTCACGTGTGGCATCAAAGTAACGCGAGAGCGTTTCGAGAACAGCCGGCTTGCTCAGCCAGCGCAGCATTTCAGGAGCGACTGCGCCAGGCTGTGATGACGTCACAGCTTCTCATGATTGGCCACATTCACCACATGACGATAATCACGAGTCTTTCGTGCCTTAATCCATATAATTGCATAATAAATCAATTTGCATGCCATTTCGTGAATTTTTTCCTTTAAATTCTTTATGTTGGATTTGTGCATAAGTTTATTGTACTGTTTTCATTCAGACCACTTATAGTATTCAGCTGCATATTTAAGTAATATTTTTAATGGAATAACTAAAATGTCACAGAGATTTTAATGTAATGTGGTCAACATTGAATGATGCTGAAATCTGTAGTTGCTGCTTCACTTGCATGTGTTGCATTGTGCTAGTGTGCATTGTCCAGTGAAAAATACAACATTTAGATCACTTTTATACACTGGTATAAATTATAATAAAGACAAATACATTGTGCTTGTGCATCTATGATTTTTCTCGGTAGCTTCACACACCTTGAGTATAGTCCCATGGTCTCTCATTTCGCATATATAAAGACCATGCATTACCAAGTGCAAGAAAAAACAAAATGAATAATATAACAATGAATGTGAAGGACAGCAAAGGAAGAACCTTTACGCTTAAGGTTTCCAAGGAAATTGCAGAAAGAATGAAAACTGGTAAGTAAATGGAAGAACTGGAATAAATACAAGTTAACAATGATTTGTGTGATTTCTATTAATTTTTCAACAAAACAACAGCAGTGGTACAGGTATCTTAACAACAGGCAACATTCTAATGGCTATAAATTCTTAAATGCAAAGACAAAAATAAAAACAAATCACAAAACAAGTTTAGAAAGGCATAGTCAATGGAGACCTTCAAGAAAGTTCCAGAGAGAGGACTGTGTGATAGTTTTGAGTATTTCCCCAGATGTTCCTCTCTGATGTCATGGCAAAAGTTACAGCCGTTGACACAAAACAAGATAAACACTTGTGATGAACAAACACATACTGGACACATAAGTGACAACTAAATTTTCAGCTTTCTCTCTAAATAGCTCCTACAGTATCAGCGATCTAGCTTGTGCTGCAGTGTTCCCCCACCTCCTTCTCTATGTCCCTCTACCTCCACTGAGTCACCTGTACCCCTAAATCTCAGTTTTGTGAAACCACCAACCAGCCAGTGCCCTGTGCAACAGACACCTATTAGCCAGGACCTACCGACTACCACCCTAAAAACCGATGCAGTGGGTGGTAATCCTTCAGGAGCCAGAAACCCATCCTCCGTCCAGATAGACCGCCCTGAATCACAAGGTATGGCACCTAAGACTGGAAAAAAGATGCATGTGTTTGCAGTGGTAAAAAACTTTTTTTCAGAAATCACACACAAAATGACGTTGCTACTTTTGGACCTTACAAAAACTTATCAGCAACTCTACTTCCGCAACAAAACTGCTTTTTATAAAAAGCTACAAACTACTTTTTCACAAAAAGGATACACCTTGTCAAGTTGAAAAATTAGGAAAAAAGTTAACCAACATGTTAACTACTTACAAAAGAGTTAAGGATCGCCGCCGTGCAACTGGGGAGGGAAAGCAAACCTGGGAGTACTACACAGTAAGTCTAAGACTGCACTGTATAAGATCATTTTGCATCTTATTACAAAGTCACTTTCGTATCACATTGTGCTTTTTCTGCAGCAAATGGATGAGCTATTTGGGTCCTCTGGAATAGGAACTGCACCACCTGGAACTATCTGCTCTACTCCTCTATGTGTGGAAGATCCACCTTCTCAAAACAGGCCTCCATCAATCTCTCTTCCTCAAGCTCAGGCAGCAGGTGCTTCTGTAGACGAGCAGCCGGGGACCTCTGCCAGTACAAGCATGGCCAGGAGGCAGAGATCCTCACAATTTTTTGAGGCATATGAAGCGCATGCAGAACGAAGAACAGCTGTGCTTGAGTCTCTTGTAAGGCCGGACCTGAAGAGATGGCGTCAACTAAAAGAGAGGCGCAGACGATCTTTTGAAAAAAAAAAGATGTTGACCAGTTTGGGAACTGTTGTGGAGGAGCTAAAGAAAATCGGAAGACAACAAGTGCAAATTATACAGTTACTAAAACCTTCTTGAAAACATGGCAAATAAAGCTTATTCTGTTTTAAGCAAATGTCTATGTACTTTTATTGTCATCTTTCCAATGTTATAAATTGCCTCTTATTTTCAGTTACAATTTCAAAATGCACTTTGAGGTGACACTTCAGAGCTCTTGCCTTGCATTTGTTGCACTTTCATACAATTTTACTAGTAAGTCTTACAGACTAAATTATATTAACTGTCTACAATTTTTAACTTTCACTGAAATGATTGCATGTTGGTACTGCAACATAAGACCTAACATAACACCACTAAACAAGACATAATTTGATTAAGTATAAGCTTGATTTGTAAAACAGTATTTGTTCAGTAACTTTAAAATGAAATGATTTACACATGCACATATATTGTTTATAAACTTACCGTCGTGGTTCATCCTGCTGCATTTCTTCCAACAAAAAAAGGTATTTCTATAGCTTCCAGTTCATCTGCAATAAAGTAGGCAAACGCCACGTGATCTGCCATGTTTGAGGAGGCAACGAGATCCCCAACTTGTCCGACTTGACGGCTCCGTTTTCAGCTCCTCCCCGACTGCTTCCGGCTAATCTCACCGATCGGTCTGCACAGCGCAGCATGAGCTCGAACGCACCTAGTGTGTGTGTGAGGTAAACAGCACTATGTTCTAGTGTCCTACAGAGTGTGTGTGAGGTAAACAGCACTATGTTCTAGTGCCCTACAGAGTGTGTGAGGTAAACAGCACTATGTTCTAGTGCCCTACAGAGTGTGTGAGGTAAACAGCACTATGTTCTAGTGTCCTACAGAGTGTGTGTGAGGTAAACAGCACTATGTTCTAGTGTCCTACTGAGTGTGTGTGAGGTAAACAGCACTATGTTCTAGTGCCCTACAAAGTGTGTGTGAGGTAAACAGCACTAGGTTCTAGTGCCCTACAGAGTGTGTGTGAGGTAAACAGCACTATGTATTAGTGCCCTACAGAGTGTGTGAGGTAAACAGCACTATGTTCTATTGCCCTACAGAGTGTGTGAGGTAAACAGCACTATGTTCTAGTGCCCTACAGAGTGTGTGAGGTAAACAGCACTATGTTCTAGTGCCCTACAGAGTGTGTGAGGTAAACAGCACTATGTTCTAGTGCCCTACAGAGTGTGTGAGGTAAACAGCACTATGTTCTAGTGCCCTACAGAGTGTGTGTGAGGTAAACAGCACTATGTTCTAGTGTCCTACAGAGTGTGTGAGAGGTAAACAGCACTATGTTCTAGTGTCCTACAGAGTGTGTGTGAGGTAAACAGCACTATGTTCTAGTGCCCTACAGAGTGTGTGAGGTAAACAGCACTAGGTTCTAGTGCCCTACAGAGTGTGTGTGAGGTAAACAGCACTATGTATTAGTGCCCTACAGAGTGTGTGAGGTAAACAGCACTATGTTCTAGTGCCCTACAGAGTGTGTGAGGTAAACAGCACTATGTTCTAGTGCCCTACAGAGTGTGTGAGGTAAACAGCACTATGTATTAGTGCCCTACAGAGTGTGTGAGGTAAACAGCACTATGTTCTAGTGCCCTACAGAGTGTGTGAGGTAAACAGCACTATGTTCTAGTGTCCTACAGAGTGTGTGTGAGGTAAACAGCACTATGTTCTAGTGTCCTACAGAGTGTGTGTGAGGTAAACAGCACTATGTTCTAGTGCCCTACAGAGTGTGTGTGAGGTAAACAGCACTAGGTTCTAGTGCCCTACAGAGTGTGTGTGAGGTAAACAGCACTATGTATTAGTGCCCTACAGAGTGTGTGAGGTAAACAGCACTATGTTCTATTGCCCTACAGAGTGTGTGAGGTAAACAGCACTATGTTCTAGTGCCCTACAGAGTGTGTGTGAGGTAAACAGCACTATGTATTAGTGCCCTACAGAGTGTGTGAGGTAAACAGCACTATGTTCTAGTGCCCTACAGAGTGTGTGAGGTAAACAGCACTATGTTCTAGTGCCCTACAGAGTGTGTGAGGTAAACAGCACTATGTCCTAGTGTCCTACAGAGTGTGTGTGAGGTAAACAGCACTATGTTCTAGTGTCCTACAGAGTGTGTGTGAGGTAAACAGCACTATGTATTAGTGCCCTACAGAGTGTGTGTGAGGTAAACAGCACTATGTTCTAGTGCCCTACAGAGTGTGTGAGGTAAACAGCACTATGTTCTAGTGTCCTACAGAGTGTGTGTGAGGTAAACAGCACTAGGTTCTAGTGCCCTACAGAGTGTGTGTGAGGTAAACAGCACTATGTATTAGTGCCCTACAGAGTGTGTGAGGTAAACAGCACTATGTTCTAGTGCCCTACAGAGTGTGTGAGGTAAACAGCACTATGTTCTAGTGCCCTACAGAGTGTGTGAGGTAAACAGCACTATGTTCTAGTGCCCTACAGAGTGTGTGAGGTAAACAGCACTATGTTCTAGTGCCCTACAGAGTGTGTGTGAGGTAAACAGCACTATGTTCTAGTGTCCTACAGAGTGTGTGTGAGGTAAACAGCACTATGTTCTAGTGTCCTACAGAGTGTGTGTGAGGTAAACAGCACTATGTTCTAGTGTCCTACAGAGTGTGTGTGAGGTAAACAGCACTAGGTTCTAGTGCCCTACAGAGTGTGTGTGAGGTAAACAGCACTATGTATTAGTGCCCTACAGAGTGTGTGAGGTAAACAGCACTATGTTCTAGTGCCCTACAGAGTGTGTGAGGTAAACAGCACTATGTTCTAGTGCCCTACAGAGTGTGTGAGGTAAACAGCACTATGTTCTAGTGTCCTACAGAGTGTGTGTGAGGTAAACAGCACTATGTTCTAGTGCCCTACAGAGTGTGTGAGGTAAACAGCACTAGGTTCTAGTGCCCTACAGAGTGTGTGTGAGGTAAACAGCACTATGTATTAGTGCCCTACAGAGTGTGTGAGGTAAACAGCACTATGTTCTAGTGCCCTACAGAGTGTGTGAGGTAAACAGCACTATGTTCTAGTGCCCTACAGAGTGTGTGAGGTAAACAGCACTATGTCCTAGTGCCCTACAGAGTGTGTGAGGTAAACAGCACTATGTTCTAGTGCCCTACAGAGTGTGTGAGGTAAACAGCACTATGTTCTAGTGCCCTACAGAGTGTGTGAGGTAAACAGCACTATGTTCTAGTGCCCTACAGAGTGTGTGAGGTAAACAGCACTATGTTCTAGTGCCCTACAGAGTGTGTGTGAGGTAAACAGCACTATGTTCTAGTGCCCTACAGAGTGTGTGAGGTAAACAGCACTATGTTCCAGCCTGTGTAGCGCACTAGCATAGGAAGTAGAAGCCCATTTAGGACTGAGCCACTGTTAGCCGAGTGTAACTTACCTTGAGCTTTACAGCAGAACGCAGTTAACCACCTCAAATACACCCACAACGGATCAGATGGAACTGTGGGGGTAAAACCCTGTCAGAAATATTGGAATGTAAAGATGATTAGTAGAGTCGGAGAGCTCAGCTCATCAATCAGCAACACTGCAGCACGGCTTCTTCTGCTTCTGGGAATGTGTGGAGGAACGAGACCGAAACGCTCACAGCGACACCTACTGGAGGATTAGGGCAACGACTATTGTGGTCACGTGATCAGCATTCCAGGGAGACCCGCGCTGCGCATATAACGCAGTTATATATATATATAAATCCTGAGGATAAATATTTTGTTTAAATTCTTGTACAATCTCTAGAAAAAAAATTTAATGTAAAAAAGTAATCAGTAATCAATTATATGTTTTTTTAAATTACATTTATAGATTTTACAAAAACAAAAACTCTGCATGGCACAACCACTAATTACTCTCTCTCTCTCTCTCTCTCTCTCTCAAAAAAGGAAAATTAAAGGTTTAGAGTATGTCTTTCTAATTAGCTGTTTTCCTTTTCCTCCTTATAATGACCATATATACAGTAACACTTTTCCTGACCTTGACATATTATACTGTACTATGAGGATGACTCAGAAATAATCCGAACTCTGGTTATATTAAATTAATTTCGTTTCTCATATTCTCTTTATCCATTAACAGGCCCTAAGTGTCTCAGGTGGATATAAATAGTTGTTTCCTGGTTGTTATCCGACTTAACGGAGGTAATCTGCATGGTTTCACAGCAGGGTCATGGTACTCAATCTGCAGGGTCAGATTTTACAATCTGCATGGTAGAGTCACAGGGACTCTAAAGTGAAATCAGCTCCCATTAAATCCTCCCCTGAGACTTATGAAAAGCTACAAAACAAAAATAAATAAAATAAAAAAATTGTGTTATAGAGTATATGAAATCATTAATCCGTCACATCAATGCCACTTGGGACTCAGTAATGTAAACCCTAGTAATGTGTCACAACTAGGAATAATAAAAGAGCTGTTTCTGCAGCTTACTTTCCATATACAGTATATCCCTGTAAGGTTTAGAGCTATAACAAGAAATCTTAATATATTATTATTTTTTTTTTAATAAGGATTAGAGTTTAGATTTAGTTGTCCATGACACTGGCACAGAAATTGGCGCTCTCCATTGTGTCGCGAATTGTAAAATATTGTTTTAGCTAGTAGTAAAGACCTCAGAATCTTTATATTTGCCAATTGTCAAGTGAGACAGGAAAGGGAGAGAAAAGAAGAAAACTGAAATATTATATCTTGATATTTGATATAATGATATAATTCAAAGAAAAGTCAGGGGTGGCTCTGTGATTAAACTGTTGGACTGCAGACCAGGAGGTCACAACTGTTGGACCCTTAAGCAAGGTCGTTCACCCCCAAGTGCTCAGGCCTCAAATTATAAATAACTGCCACAGACATGGTGAATGTATACAGTAGCAGTTTCCCAATGTGTTTTTATGTGAGAATATTAAAGGGTCTCATCATTTGGTGTGGCCACTCATCATCATAACCAGTAACATCAGTGCCTGTACATTACAAACTGAAATATGGGTATGACTGGTAGAAGATGCTCAAGTGGACACAGGTCTTACATTTATTTTTATTTAATTCTATATTACATTAAACATAAAAACAAGTCTGTAGGTTGTACAAACCGGCAGTAAACAATTATAAGTCATACACATAAAATAAGATCATTACTAACAGAAAATCATTACTTAGTATATGTAAGAAAGTTTCATACAGATGCCACTTTTAAACATGTTAAGGAAATACACGCGGCCTTGCCAAAATAAAAGTCATCATTTCAGAAGGGGTAAATTATTGGGCTGCATTAAGAAAAGACAACAACTAAGGAGATTTGAAATGACTGGAACTGGGTTAAAGACTCATCAACACATTCTTAAAACCTGGAAGAATAGAGCTGAACTGGAAGAAACGTGGTCAGAAAAAAAGATAATGGAGATTACTTAAACAATTAGTGAATTTGCATGGTTTAATAGTGAAAGTAAGAGCATTTTTCATACACGCACACAATGGGATGAGAATTCACAGGATTGGGACTAAACAGCTGTGTGTCTACATGAAAACCACTTCTTAGTGAGACTCATCAGGGAACAAGGCTTCAGTTCGAGGCTAAGGAGCATAAAGACTGGACTGTGAAGCGATGGAAAAAGGTCATGTGACCTGATGAGTCCAGACTGAGCCTATTTCAGAGTGATGGGCGTGTCAGGGTGAGAAGGGAAGGACATGAAGCGATGCTCCCATCATGCATAGTGTCCACTGTACAAGCCTCTGAAGACAGTATGATCTGGGGTTGGTTCAGTTAAGCTAATGAAATTGTAAAATTGCATGTTTCATATTAAACTACTAAATATATGGGCGATTTTTATATTTTAAGTTCTTTTCAAAAACTTTTCGAACTCCCAAATAAAGGTCATAAGAACCGTAACATGTTATCCTTGTCCGCTGTGTGTATGTGCTTGTGTCGCTGAAAATTCCTCTGGTCGCTGAAACTCTTTCCACATTCTGAGCAGTAATACGGTTTCTCGCCGGTGTGAACGCGCTGGTGCCGCTGAAAATTCTTAAGGTCTCTGAAGCTCTTCCCACACTCGGAGCAGTAGTATGGCTTTTCCCCTGTGTGAATGCGCTGGTGCACTTGGAGACTACTCTGTCTGGTAAAACTCTTCTCGCACTGCGTGCAGTGATACGGCTTCTCTCCAGTGTGAATGCGCTGGTGTACCTGGAGGGTATTTCCCCGATTAAAACTCTTCCCACAGTCCAAGCACTGATACGGTTTATCTCCAGTGTGAATGCGCAAGTGCTGCTGCAGAGCGCTCCTCTCTGTAAAACTCGTCCCGCAGTGTGAACAGTGATACGGCTTCTCTCCTGTATGAATCCTCTCATGTTTTATGAGATTGCCTCTTTCGATAAAACTCTTCCCGCACTGCGGACACTGATACGGCTTCTCTCCAGTGTGAATGCGCTGGTGTTTCTTTAGAGTGCTCTTCTGGGTAAACCTCTTTCCACAGTGCGAGCAGAGGTACAGCTTCTCTCCCGTGTGAATCTGCTGGTGTTGCTCGAGATTACTCTTTACGGTGAAACTCTTCCCGCACTGCGAGCACAGATACGGCTTCTCTCCCGTGTGGATCCGCTCGTGTTCTTTCAGATGACTCTTTCGGGTGAAACCTTTGCCACAGTGTGAGCAGTGGTGATTTTCTTTCTGCTCACGAGTGTCTGAGGTATCGAAGGTACTAGAGGATGTTTTTTGACTAGAAGAGCTCTCTCTGGGTTCCGCGGTCTCACATTTAATCCCCTCTACTTTCATTCTAGCTGGATCGCTAGTAGACAGCACATTTGAAACTGGAATATACTCATATCTGGATTAAAAAAAGGTGAATAGATTGTCAGTTGTTCAATAAAAATTAACGATTCTACAAGACAATAACAATTTAAGTTCTATTGGTCTTACATAAAGACTAAGTCTTTTACAGAGCTTCTCTCATCCTCTAGTCAAATAAATTTTTACTGTATAATGCTAATTATATAACAGGTAGTTCTGGGCAATGTGTGGTGATAATGCACAGTAGCAGCACTGGGCTGTTTAACTATCTGTATGAGTGGGCGTGTCCCAGGTATTGTCCAGTGGTTAATGACACTAACTGTGTGTCTCAGCGTGGGTGAGAGTAGGTCTGTAGGGTCCGCAGTACTGAGGAGAGAGCAGCTGTCTGACTAAACCCACATTCACACCCAGTCACAGAAGCACTTTCAGTAAGAACACACATCTGATAACGTTATGTCGTCTTAAACACGCCGTCTCTATCACTCCTAATTCATTCTGTATCGTCTCTGAACCGTTCGTGTCGTTCTGTTTAGGGCTAATGCCAGCTAGAAAGATAATTAGCTTCTAGTGCACCTTTCCATTTAACTCTATTTGGGATTCAACCTCGGAACCTCAAAGTTAACAGAGCTGATATTACAAAGCGGAATAAGTGGAAATCTATAGTAAATCACGCAAGTTTCTCAGAACTGTCCACCACCTCCATGGTTTATTCTCCTCACCTTTTGGCTACATAAAATACATTTAGGCATTAGGCAAACTCTCTTATCCAGAGCGACTTACAAAAAGTGCTTTAAAGTTTCCATCATTGTATAGATACTTACACTCGGTTACTAGGTTACTAAGTAAGTGCCATCAGTAAAACATAGTTGGGAAGGTGTTTTGGGGGGAGGGGGATTAGTCCTAGTATTGAAAAAACAGATACGTCTTGAGTTTTCGTTTAAAGAGTGTCAAAGACACCGCTACACGGACATCCAGAGGAAGTTCATTCCACCACCTAGGTGTCAGAACAGAAAAGAGTGTGGATAAGTGTCTTCCTCGATTCCTGAGAGATGGTCGGACGAAGCGAGCAGTGCTGGATGATCGAGGGAACATGGTGCAGTGCATGGTGTAATTAGAGCAGAAAGGTTAGTGGGTGCTGGGCCATTTTTAGCTTTTAGGCAAGCATCAGGGTTTTGAATTTGATGTGGGCAGCTACAGGAAGCCAGTGCAGGGAGCAGAGAAGTGGGGTGGTGTGAGGGAACTTGGGACAATTGAAAACGACAGAAGCAGACCTGCCAGGAGTGAGTTGCAGTAGTCCAGTCCTGAAATAACAAGGACCGAACAAGGACTGAACAAGCACTTGAGTAGCCTGTGAAGAGAGTACCAGTAGTACTCAGAGTGCTTGATGTTGCATGAATCATGCAACATTTAATCAGTGTACCATATCAAGAGAGACACTGAAGCAATTAATTCGGCTCACAGCAATTGATACAGGAACAGACCTGTGTCTATTATACAGTGTATACTGTATACAATATGCTGCTGTGTTCCATATCAATAAACATTCAGAACTGTCACAATATATTGCATACAAATCACAACACTGCTCCTTGCCATCCTGTTCATGGGTGCATGCATGACCCCAATGTAGAGATCTAAAAAGAAGGTCCTGGGATGCAAAGTCCAAGTAGGGAATAAGCCTCTGTTTGAGCAAAAGAAATGGCTTTGAGAGGAGTTTGACTCACCCAGAGTCGGAGAGCTCAGCTCATCAATCAGCAACACTGCAGCACGGCTTCTTCTGCTTCTGGGAATGTGTGGAGGAACGAGACCAAAACGCTCACAGCGCTATCTGCTGGACATGTCAGGAAAATAATTCAAATATTGTTCATAGGATACGTGTCGGTGCTAAAAATGCAGCACAGAACACTCAACCACAGGAGATATCAAATGTATAACCATCCCAGTGAAGGCTGACTGTAATAATGATGACTATAAAAATAACATATGGAGATCTGTGAGTTGAGTCATGTCAACTGGACTATTTTCTTTTTTAATAACTCCTCATTCAAGCAGCTTCTTTAGTGTGATGGATGTTGGTTAATTCCTCATATTTGAGTCACCCAGGTCAAAGGATCCTCTGGTGTCTGAAAAGGCTTGTTAGATGAACAGTGGTTCCATTGCTACCAACTTCCCTCAACTTCCTTTCTACAGGAAAGAATTCCTCATTGGGATGACTTAGAATCTTCAGACACACATAAAAAAATGCAGTAGCAGACATGTGCAGCTTTAAACCTCAACACTAAACAAAAACAAGAGAGAACCAAATACCACAAGTGTCAGATCTTTAATGTTTACATAGGAGCTGCCTCATTCTCAGTTGTGTGAACGTCCTGGTGTTGATAAATTCCACACTACTCGTCCTACACTGCCAGCAGGGATGTGGCTTCTATCTTGTGTGTCCTGTACACTGCTGTTTTTGGAGATGAAATCATCAAGGACAACTCTCGAGGACAACGCTACTTACACACTCAACATTGATACGGCTTCTCTCTGGTGTGAACGCGCTCATCATGTCTTCAGCTCCCAGTCTTTAGGCAGTCACAGACTGGAAAGAATTTTCATTCAAGTATTAAAGACAATTTATATGTTTTTCACTATGTAAATGTGTGTGTGAGTGTATAAAAAGGCTGTCGTTTCTGAATGGTTAATGCCACACTTTTGTCAAATCCCTTGAATTAAAATTGCAAGTCTTGAACTTGGTCACATCTTGAGTGTTTCATTTTAAATTCAGTACAGAGGACAACTTATATTTGTTCTGAAATTTACAGACATGACTGTAAATTTATATTATTAATAAAAAACAAAAACAGTTTTAAGATGATTTTTATATCCCATTAGTCAGGAATAGTAAGTCTTCCCCACTCGTTATAACCTTTATATTTTTAAAATTCATTTTCTTTCTAGAAACCTCTCTGACATTTACAGCATTTGGCAGACACCCTTATATAGATCAACTTACATTTCATTTCATTATACACCTGAGCAGGAAATTAAGGGCCTCGCTGATGGACCCAACCGTGACCACTTGGTGGTGCTGGGGTTTGAATCCCAAAATATGTAGCGTGGAGAGTTTTGCTTGTTTTGAATAAAATGCTTTGAAACGACTTCAATATCTTACAGGGATACACTATATATCTCGCTTAACTGACAAATTTAACCAACAATAACAAAATCTATAGTGTAGTGTAAACTTCAAAGAAATGTGAAACTCATTTTTAGGTAGCAGCAATTTAATATTCAATCAATAGCTACCTGCAGACACACTGTAAGGGCTGTGTCCCAAATCAGTCAAACTGGATATCTATTATGCTTCTTCAATTTATAGCGCAACTTGTAGGTGACCTCATTAATGGCCTGTTAACAAAATCACTTCTTATGATATTAATAATGATATAATTATGCTCATTACCCTTGCCTAGAAGGAGGTGACAAAGAAATTGACCAACATGGTCTTATCTCTAGTTTTCATCTCAATAATTTGAAGGAAGATGGCAGTTTAACCAAGCAAATGTTCTAACCATAATCTGTGTTCGAGTCTTCTGCCAAATTATAGGTTTTGGCACCCTCTGCTTGCAATATTTTCTTATCTAAAAATATTAAACAGACCTGCAAAAAGGCGCTGAATAAACACAGCAAAATCTTGACTCATTCAACTCAAAGAAAACAATCAAAAGCAAGTTAAACAGCTCTTCTTTTGCCTGATGTGGAAAACGACAAAATATTAAGAACACTACGGTGAAAAAAGAGACACTGGAATTAAATGGAATACACGTTTAAGAGTACTTAGTAGTAACAGGCTACAGGGTTAATACAGAACACATACAAACAAGATGTGACAGATAAAAGTAACAGTAACAGTCAGGATTAATCACATCAGTATTTCAGTTAATATTGGATTACACACTGAAAGATAGCAATCTGTTTCTGGTGACATAAAAAGACTACAGCAACAAAGCCTGAATTAAATCCTTAAATTAAAGTCCATAAGACACCTTTATTTCCATCCCAGCCTGTCATTACTATATTTTATTTTCATAAGATTTGTTTAATCTGTCCTTGTTGGCAAAGCTGAGGCGTCAACCTAGCCAACTTCAGATGATGAGATAATGTCAAATTGTGCTGAAAAAGCGACGGGTGAAAACTGGTTAGGGCTCCTTCGGCATCAGTATCGCGGCGAAAAGCAGCATGTTACTTTACAACTATTCCTTCCTAATTAAGCTGTAAGCATTAGTAGAATTTTTATACACCACAACTGCAGGATCCTTTCTTTCCATTCTTGATTATTCAGGTATATACATTATTATCATCATATTGTGTATTTCTACAGTTACTGTGTATGACCTGTATTTCATAAGAATGATCCAGCTGGAGTCTTAAAAAGAGATTTCTCTAAACCTCTCAGCCTTAGAAAAGTGAAACATGCACAAAATGATGTTTATTCTTCACACCAGACTGTACAAAAGTTCTCTCAGTGAAAAAGGCCTTGCCTCATTTGTAATATGTGAAATGTGAATATTAAAAAAAAAGGTTGGTGTTTGAAGAGGCCTCCTATAGTCTCAGAAGGAAATATATTCAGTTCAAAGTTAACACACTTTAAAATAAACGCATGTACTTTAAATAGTAAGTACACACCAGAGACAGAAATAAATTAAACTCATCTGCTGGGCGATGAGGAGGAAACTCCTGAGATTGTCAGTACAAATAAAAGGCTTTAAATGAAACTGGGGAAATGGCCTGCTGGGTTATTGTGCAAAGTGAACTGGTGCAACTAGGTCTGGTTTGTTAGTTTTTTCAGTCATTAGCTAAACTTCAACACTTTCTACAATGATATGAACTTTCCTGTATTTTGAAGTGTTACAACCTGGAACCAAACTAGAATAAACTGGGATGTTATGTCATGAATCAAACAACCCAGTCACCGGGGGGTAGCACAGGTCAGCGCACCCTTAGCGCTAGTCTCTTACCCTGTTAAATTGGGTTAAAATTTTGTCAGGTGATCTAGTGATTTGCTGTGGAGCCCCTACCAGGAGCAGTGAAATCTCTTTATAAAGTAAAAATTTAAGTTTTTTTTTTTTTATTTGCATAAGTATTGATCACCTACTGGTGTGAAACTCGCAGTAAAGTAATTAAAGTGTCACATGACCTGCACAGAAATATTTCTATACAGACCCAAAATTTGTTTCAAGAGCATGTCTTATCATCAAACCAAAAGGAGCCTTTATCGCAAATCCGTCCGAAAAATTCTGGACAAAATATATAAATCAGGTTTAGTTTAGAGATGGTAAAGATTACTCAGTGATTAAGTGTCATTAAGATTTTAAATAATAAAAAACATACAAACAGGTAACATTTAGCTTATGTATCTCTTAACTTGTACACCACAAGAGAACACACTTGGAGGTCAGTCGGGGTACAGTATTGGTTATTGTATTTTTTTTTGCGGCTTTGTTTCTGAACGAGAACACAAAGATTATCACCTTCTTTCTTTTCTCTTCTTATTTCTCTATCGCATTGTTCCTTCACTGATTTGTCTCATAAATAATTAGTTGGTATTATGCCACTAGAACATAAGTAAGAATTTTCTTACAATGATTACACGAATATTCAAAACTTATAAACATCCTGCTGATCAACATTATTTAAAAAAAATCTATTTAAAAAAATGGAAAAAATGTGGCACAGCCATAGCTTGAGACCTTCCACCAAATATCAGTGCTGGGGTAAAGAGGAAATTAGTCAGAAATGCCACTATGAGGCTGGGGAGGATTCTAAAGAAGCCAAAAGGATCTCTAGATAAGAAAGGAGAAGCTGTTCACATTTCAGTGATTGCTTACACTCTACCATAACAGTGGAAAATACAGGCATACTGAAGAAAACATGTTTTCCAGCATGGTCACACCAAAGCAAAACATTTGACCTTTGGCAGAAACCAAAATCTGTTCAAATCCCATGAGAACACCACAGCAAACCCCACTGCAAGGATGATGGTGGTATTATTTTTGATAGGGGCGGGGGACAAATCAGAGTTGAGGAGAAAGATGGATGGAATGAAACACGGGGGAACTGCACAGAATCTCTTGAAACTGAGGTGAAGGTCCTACCATCATGATGAAGGACCTAGGAGTACATCAAAAGCTGCACTGGAATAGTAATAGACCATGAACTCAAGTTTGTCATGTGTTGTAAAACCCCAGACCCCAGTCCAAATCTGTGGCAGTAATGTTTACCGATTTGCAAAGCTTGGGCAATTTTACTGGGAGCAACAGATACACCTTTAAGACCTACAGCAACCTGAATGAAGTTCTACTCAGTACTGACCCAGTGGTGGGAGGTAAAATTTAAATGTACTTCATTACTGTACTTAAGTTCATATTTCACATCATTTTATTAATGGGTATAGTAACCTTTACTTTGCTCAAAAGTACAGCAAATAACTGGACTTTTACTTTACTACATTTTTGCATGGTAGTCGTTACCTAACCACAGTGGTGTGTAGTATTTGAAGGAGGAATGTCGCCACCTGTTGACCATTATGCATCATTCCATGACTGGCCTTTCCTTCAAGACAGAACTAAAAATGCAATAGAAATCAGAAGTCGAGCTGGTTGGAGACAGTGATGAAAAAAGCACCTTCACAATCGGGAACAAAAAGAGAGAGAGAGAGAGAGAAAAGAGAGAGACAGACAGAAAGAGAGAGAGATTTTTTTTTTTTTTTTACTAAAAAGGGCTACTGTGAGCTAATACAGGCCCTGTACTTTTTTACTTTTACTTAAGTATACAAGTAAGAAGAGTATGTCAACTTCTACTTAAGTAGTCTTTGTCCTAGGGAATCTCTACTGTTACTCAAGTACAAGATTTGTGTACTTTGGGTACTGACCTACAGGGATACCTTGAAATGATAGACCTAATGTGCAAATCCAACTAAATAAAATCAGAATGCAGTCCTCGGTTGTAACACTTAAAGGGGAGGGGGTGTTACTTGTACAAGACGATGCATAATAGTTTAAAGTCATATAGCACCTTACTCACACTCAAGGCCACTTTGCGAACAATTTAAACTGAAACACGAGCACAAAAAAAGCACAAGAAAGTCAAATAGCACCTTTCTCATGTCTCACACACACATACAAACACACACACACAAACAAGGTCACTTCGCAAATCAATTTAAAATGAAACAAAAGCACAAAAAAATAAAACGGAAGCTCGTTTAAGCTCAGGGCGGCATAATTTTGTGCTTCACAGTCCGCCATCTTCATTCTCCGATGGAGCCGGGGTACCCGGGGTACCCGGGGGCGACATGGCTCTGTACAACTCCTCCCAGACGATTAGCTCTGATACGACTTCTCCCATGTGAATGCGCTGGTGTCGCTGGAGATGACACTGCTGAGTAAAACTCTTCCCGCACTGGGGGCAGGGAAACGGCCGCTCCCCGGTGTGAATGCGCTGGTGGACCTGGAGGTGGCAGTGCTGTGTGAAACCCTTGCCGCACTGCCCGCAGATGTACGGCTTCTCTCCTGAGTGGATGCGGCGGTGCTGACGGAGATTGCTCTGGTCGCTGAAATTCTTGCCACACTCCGGGCAGTGATAGGGCTTCTCCCCTGTGTGGCTGCACTGGTGCACTTGCAGAGCCGTCTCCCGGTTAAAACTCTTCCCGCACTCGAGGCAGTAAAAGGGCTTGTCCCCAGTATGAATGCGCTCATGCTGTTGAAGGTTGCACCTCTGCGTGAAGCTCATTTCGCAATACGAGCACTCGAACGGCCTCGTCCCCGAATGAATCCTCTGGTGTTTCAAGAGACTGCCCCTCTCGGTAAAACTCTTCCCGCACTCCAAGCACTCGTAAGGCTTCTCTCCCGTGTGTATGCGCTGGTGTCTAATGAGACCGTCTTTCTCGCTAAACCTCTTCTTACACTGTGGACACTGGAATGGCCGCTCTCCGGTGTGAGTGCGCTGGTGTCGCTGGAGGTTGCAGAGGTAATTGAAGTTTTTCCCACAGAGCGAGCAGTGATATGGCTTCTCCTGAGTGTGGATCTGGAGATGTTTTGTGATGTGACCCTTTTGAGTGAAACACTTCCCACACTCTGAGCACTGATACGGCTTCTCCCCCGTATGAATCCGCAGGTGCTTTATCAGACTGCTGCGATCGTTAAAGGTCTTCTCGCATTCCGAGCACTGATAAGGCTTCCCCTTTACATGAATGCACTGGTGTGTCTGGAGGTCGCACTGGTTCGGAAAACACTTTCCACATCGTGAGCAGATGTGCATTTCCATTTCCGTTTCCGTTTCCTCAGACGGCTCACCCGGACTGCTGGAACTCGGCGTCGGCTCCAGATCCTCGCATTTAATCTCGTCTGACTCCATCATAGAGAGATCCATGGATGCTCTTTAAGATGTGTGAGAAAAGTAAGAGCAGGAGACTAAAAAACTGGCCACTGTTTATATCTGAAAATGGATAAAAGGGAAACATGGTCAATGTAGCAATATTTCTGACAAATAAACTCACATGGGAGTGCAATGGTTTGCAGTCGATCCCCTTGGGTTCAGCATGCACATGAACCGTGGATTAATTGCTCATTTTTTAAACTTGCAGATTAATCTTACAATTTTAAAGAGTGAGCATTTTGGCGCCTCCGTAAAATATAATGATGATGGAAGAAGGGTGGTGGACAAAACGGTTACAATGTGTAGAAACTGTGGTACGAGAAATGAAAACGTGCATGGCCGCACATCTGAAGTGACATACACATGGTGTGCTGTCAGGATGTAAACCGCAACAACCATAGCAAGCTCACCGCTGCATTTAAGCAGCCCTTTGCACCAAAAATCAGAGCAGAATCAGCGGTTCCCAAATCTATAGGGTGTTTATCGCAGCAGACATGAGGCCATACTCTGTTGTGGAAAACAAAGCATTTAAAAACATGTTGAAAGTGGTTAAGCCACGCTACAAAATACCCACTTCAGCATAAACTTTACAAAAAAATCCTCGCGAACCTATTAGATGCATCCTCTACTGTGATCACCACAGACGGATGGACATTAAGGTCTACAGAAAACCACATCACTGTGACTGCTCATTACATCACAGCAGAGTGGGAGATACGAAGTCCGGCGCTACAGACATGCTACAGACACGACATGAGACCTAACGCAGGTACTGGTAGAGGCAGTAGCAGAGTGGGAGTTAAAGTGGTGCAATGCATGTAGCAATAGCCCAGTCACCACAGATAATGCCAGAAACCGAGTAAATGCAGTGGCAAAATCTGAACTGGGGCCACAGATATCTTGCTTCGCACATGTGATGAATTTAGCAAGATGACAAGACTCTACCTTGCTGTGCTTGCCACTTCAGTTCCTAGTGAGAGGATTCTCTCTTTAAAGAATGTAAAGATCCTCATCTTTAAAAAAAAAAAAATTAATCTCTGAATCTCTAATTAAGAATATTTGGTCTGTTTTCAGGTCTCAGATTTTTTTGTACATGCTGCACTATTATTTTAGTATTAAATATTTTATTTTTAAATTTTATTTATTTGGCTGGTTATTTGTTCATTTTATTTTTGTTAAAAACAAAAAAGTTATCTGATCCGTAACTGTGATGTTACCCAAACCGTGAATTTTGTGTTCCAATGCACCCCTAAATTCACATAGGGATACACAACACATTTCTTGTTAATTTGGGCATTCCTACATGTAATTTGTTGATTTTAATGAAAAAGTGCCCCATAAACTGGCGAACAAGCTTAGTAACCTGAAATAACCACCACACTGTGTTCATGGATTTTGGAATTTCTCACTAGCCCACCACAGAACATCAGGGTTGGCAACCACACAGCATCTACTCTCACACCCTAAATACAGCAACACCACAGGGTGTGTCCTCAATCCAGCCCTTTTCACCCATGACTGTGCACCCATCCACTTCATCCATCCACACCACAGAGACATTCGCTGAAGACGCCACAATAGTGTGACTAATATCAGAAAATGACGCGACACTACAAAGAGGCGGTTTAACATCCGGCTAAGTAGTGTTCGGACAGTGATCTTTTTTTTCTAATACCACTAAAACAAAGGAGATTTGTGTAGACAGGCGAGCCAATGCTTCTGACAATATACAAAAAATCTGAACATCCACAAATTCTATTTAAGTGTATAAAATCATAGAAAAAACACAACCTTTTACATAAATACATTTCTCCCAAAGCCTTGCGTGCTTAGATTAACAAAAAGACACGCAAAGGGCTCCGCACAAAAGTGTTTCCTTGTCACTTTGGAAAACCAGTTTATTTTAAAATTAAAATAATTCCAAGTGGCACCCCAGTCTGAAATTTTGTTCAACAGACAAAGTGGAATATACACTTATGTTCAGTTTTGTTAGCAACATGACAGAGAGCTAACTTGGGTGAGTAATGTGTGTGTATATACACACACGTCAGAAGAATCATTTGACTGATTGTGCGCTGATACACGCATCTCCCACACTGACTCCAAAATCGATTCTTTACATTTTACATTTACAATGTTTTTTTACATTTATAATAGAGATGAACTGGTTGATCGGTCAGTAAACAGAATTGTCTGGTTTACAGTTTGACTAATGTAAACGATTCCATACCAAGAGCAGAAGCAACAGAAACGCATTTTCGTTGTGTTACAGTAGCACAAAAAACATGCGCGTTAAAAGCCTCAAATCTACCTTTTCCCCAAACTCTGAGAGAATTCTCAAACACACTCATTACACACTAGGGCTGCAACAACGTTGGCAACGAATTTCATAATCGATTCGTTGTGACGTGCAACGCTAAGACATTTGACTATTAAAAAAAAAAAACTTTAGTTGAGCGCCGAGTGTTGTGAACACACTCGGTCTCGCGCACTAATGCTAGCAGAGTTCAGTGCCTCATAGACAGGGCAAAGCAAAAATAAATAAAAAAGAGCGGAGGTAGAGGAAAGATACATAGCGAAGGCTGCTGGGTCTTAGTGCTCTTACTGGTATAATCAACATCCGTGCACATGGGTACTGTTTACTATAACACTGTGATCACGTGTGTGCGCGTAAAACATTTTATTTTGTTTCTGTATGTGTGTACAAAACACGTGTAGAGTAAAAGCAAGTCTCAATAGAGACGTTAAAAATCCATGTTCTCTCTCTGCTGAAGGCTCAGCCTGCTCTTTGGTTGCTGTGTGTGTGTGTGTGTGCACGCATCATTGGACACCTTACACACACAGACCCCTCCTACTTTCGCCTTCAGAGACACACACACTCATTCTCGCTGCTCTACACAGAAACACTACTCTGTCGTGATACTTTTCAAAGGTAAAATGCAAGTTAATTGGTTTTATTTTTACTTTACAGCAGTGATTGTTAGTGTGTTTTACAAAAAATTTAATTTGTTTTTCGAGTGTTTTGGAATACGAGCCGCTTCTGGAACTAATTATCCAAGGTTCCACTGTATCTTTTTGGCAGATGTGAAGCATACATGTCTATGTTTTTTGTGTTAGTCCATTTTTAGTTTATTATTATTATAACAGCTCAAGTTAATCGGAAAAATAATCGACAGATTAATCGATTATTAAAATAATCGTTAGCTGCAGTCCTATTACACACACTCTCAAAAGTCTTACAACAAATGCTTACACAAGCCATACGCTCTGGTGTGTTCGCAGCCACTTAACGTGTGTGCTCACCGTCAAAGTGAGTTAAAAGGAAATTGGAGGTGTTGCTGTTTATTTATAATCCTACGATAGGCGCTCTATAAACTATTTACATGATCATCCCCTGTGGTCAGAGCGAATTATTCACCAAGTTTGTTTAGAAATAATAATGATGACGGATGATGTAACAAGAGAATTGCTCTGCTCAGTAACAATGTAGCTTTGTGTTTCATTACATTTGTAGTTAAATATTAAACTCTTTTACTTGAAGTTAGTTTGTAGTGTTTAAACACTGCATTTGGTTTTTAAGTAAGAAAACTAATGTTATAAGGAACCAGCTTCATTTAATAACTCTAAGCTTTTTTAAAGGTTTAAAATTGTGTAATTATGTAACAGAATCTGGATATTTATAAAATCGTGATACTTATAGAATCTTCAATGACTCGAGGTATTCTGATATTTTGTGTCTACATGTGCACTCATTGTGTAAATAATTTTGTTTAGAAGTTACATTATATATATATATATATATATATATATATATATATATATATATAAATAAAGGAGCACAAAAGTGAACGATGAGGTAGTTTTGTCGCTGATGTGGTTTGTCTTTTTGTCAACGATATTAGCTCACTTTGCATGTATTTGCAAATATTAATATCCAGCAATATTTCCGGCTTCATGCAAATAGAAAAACTCTATAATTACGCATTGTGAGTCAACTTTAAAATGTGTTTATTTCATCCCAAAAAAAATATTTTTTAATTGTTTTTAAAAGCTAAAAAAGATGGCAAAATGCTAATCCGGATAAATCTTTAACTGGTGCATAAAATCACTTTAGAAGAGCATGAATTGATGTAATATAGATGATGTAGAGACTAACTTTAAGACTGGAAGTTTAAATGTAGATGCCTTTTGTTCTCTGGCTTTGAGCAAAAACAATACTACCTGAAGAAAACAAAATACTATTTAAAGTGCATTTATGCAGCTCAGTATATTTAAAAAAAAATTAAGAAAGAGAAATACATTAATTCAGTAAAGCAGACGCAGTACAGGCTTGAGACTTTTCTTTGTCCTGCTCCTGGACAGATTGAGTTACTGAGGAGATTAAATTACCTCAGCATGTCTTAGCCGCGATTAGCCTCAGAACAATGTTAGCAAGCTAAACCACATTTAACTAGCTAGCCATTTCAACCGACTAACACAAAACCTTTCAAATAAACCTCGCTAGTTTATAATCCAGTCATCATTTAATCAGTAATTATCTGGTGTTTGACGGAGACCGAATGGCGCCCCGTTTGGCAGAAAGCCACTTTAGCTCAGCTAGCAAGCGCTTTAGCTTCTCCTGATCCGCAAATCAGGACACACACGACCGCGACACACACCCGCAAAACAAGCCTGGACTTTCAACTAAGTCAGATCTAATTATCGATTAAAAAAGCGTCCAACACCGGGTAGAGATGAGGATGAGGATCAGATCTCACCTGGTACAACGGGAAACTGAGCGATAGTGATGTGTCACTCCGAGGAGTCGACTCTTTCAACCGAGTCTTTTGGGTGAAGCTTAGGAGTTGACTCTTTTATCAGGAGCAGTAAATTAACAGCGTTTAACACACACACACACACACATACACCTTAGACTATCCAGGAACCTCTGTAGGCCAGCTAGAGAGTGTGAAGGTCAGTGTTGGTGGTGACTGCTGTATTTATTCCCATCTTACAACCTCCAGTCAACATCCACATGCGCATTCACACACTACTGCAAATCTGCATGTCTTTGGCCTGTGGGAGGAAACCGGAACACCTGAAGGAAACCCTCCAAGAACATGCACACAGATTGCGAGGCAAAAAAAAACATACCCAGACCCTGGAGGTGCGAGACAACAGTGCTAACCACTACGCCCCTGTCATCTCTGACTATACAAGACAATTATCATCATAATAAACAACTATTGCATCACAGTAAATATTACAATAATATATAGTATATATATATATATATATATATATATATATATATATATATATATATATATACATATATAAAATTAATAATATAATTAATTAACATAATTTATATTAATGTATTATATTAACATCATAATACATCATGATAAATATTACTATTTATTAATAACTGGGTAGTGGTAGCTCTGTGGGTTACCACTCTGTTAACAGGATTGCCACTGTTGGTGTTTAAGCATGCCACTAACACCCGATCTGCCTGACAATATAATTTGACTTGAATGTACTGTATTTCGCCAAAGCCTAACTCATCTTCTTATAACATTATAGCTATCCATTTCTTTATTCAGTTTTCAGCAGCTATATGTGTGTGGGTAGGCGGCACAGTGGCTTAGTGTGTGTGTGTGTGTGTGTCCACTGATTGTCCTGTATTTTGCCCGATGGCAAAGGCACAAACAATCATTGTCCTGGATGGGTTGAATTCTTGATGATGTCGCTCCTGTAGTTCTAGAATAAACTATGTCCAGATTGAGGAGCTTGGTTCCCACAATCCTCCATGCCATCTTAACTCTCTACAGTAAGCCAAATCTCTTCAGTTCTCTGCAGTGCAGCTGGTATACCACACTGTGATGCAAAAGCAGAGAATGCTCTCTATTATGCTACTGTAAGTATTCACTAAGAGTTGACAGTGTACTTTGGCTTTCTTAAGCTTCCTCATGAAGAAAAGCCTCTGCTGAGCTTTCTTTACTAAGTAGGAAGTGTTAATTGTCAATGTTAGGTCCTTTGTCATGTGCAGACCCAGGAATCTGATGTTGTAACCCTTTCAACCTCCTCACCATTTATGTGTGTGTCTCTATGTGTGTGTGTGTGTGTGTGTGTGTGTGTGTGTGGCTTGGGTGGTCTGTCATATTTTTTTTTCCTGAAGTCTACAATGATTTGCTTTGTTTTAGTGGTGTTCAGAACCAGGTCACAATCCAGACAGCAACACCTGTATGGGGTCACAAGACTCCTAGAGCCTTGCAGAGGGATCTTAGGCCACAAGGCTTAGGGGTTATCCAAACCATCACAGGGCACAGGTGTACACACCTGATCATAAACTATGAGCAACTTGGAAGTGCTAGTTAGTCTAACATTGAATGTTTTGGACGGTGGGAGAACATGCAAACTCCACACAAAACCACACACACAGATCAGAGGCAAGTTTTAAACAAACGCCCAGTGCTTGAGGTGTGATGCGACATTGAAAACCATTAACCACTATATTACACTTAACACTTGTAAAATGATTTTTTTTTAAAACAATAAGCAATAATAATAAGTGTACACAAAGCCAAAACACTACTGTTGTTCTGCTAAAAATTCATAAATTTTCTGTAATCCAATAGTATATAATAACACAGCATCAATTATTAAAAAGTGATTTGAGATGACACCAATACCATACCAAGGATCAGTGCTAGGAACAATTTGAACAAAGTGTGGATTAGATATCGGGGGTGGGGGAAGTAAACCTTATTGGATGGGTATAGGTCGATCGGTTGACTCAAGGGGTCAGTATCCCGGTCAGGGAAAACAAAAAAGCATCACACCCTCTCTGACAGAATATATAAAAATATGACTTCATGTACATTCATAGCAATGTAGACTTTTTTTTCCTAAAACTTATTAAAAGTTTTTAAGCAGCAGGTTTAGACAAATACACAAGACATGTTGCTGCTGTCAATATCATCCTTAGGCTTCAGTTATCCCTGTTCATTTGTTATTTATGTAGTGTTGTCTTATAAATCATCCATTGCATTCACAATAATGAAATATGAATAATTATCTAGAGTAAATCATATCGACGTGTGAAGTTTTTGGGAACAGCATAAAGATTTAGAACATAAAAGCTGATTATATTAAGAAGAGGTTAATATATGTGGCATCTGGTATTACATTTCTGTTTACATAAACTGTTAGCTTATATTTGATAATAATATAGCCGATATAAATATAAAAACAACAACAAAACAACAACAACAACAAAAAAACGAGCCGTTTAAGAACCGACAGAGTCGATTCTCACTGAGCTGGTCCGATGTTTCTGTGACTACCCGCTCTGGATTTACACTGCGCATGCGCACCGTTGTTGCGCATGCGCGCTTCTTGTTACGTGTGTAGACGAGACACAAACGCATCGCCCGCCATTTATACAAAATTAAGAATAAACATAATTTAAAAAAACTCTCTTTTTATTTAGTTAAGAGATCTATTGTTTATTACATCTACTGAAATAAAAAAGTTCTTAATTAGTACATAAAATGTTAAATGGTTTATGATTTCACAGGTTAATAAGAGAAGTTCATTAAAATTAGCACAAATTTGTTAGGAACTCAATTTAAGAATATCTATCTATCTGAAGTATAGACTAGGTCTTAACACAGAACTGGTTCATTTAATTATAGAAAATTCAATTCAATTCAATTTTATTTGTATAGCGCTTTTAGCAATTTTCATTGCCGCAAAGCAAAGAAAATAAAGATTTTAATTGTATTTTAAAAAACTGCAGAAAATGATTACATTTTGGAGGCCATTTCCCTTCCTCAGGGTCACCACATCTCCTCTTTCAAGCCGTTAAGTTTTTGGCACAGGTTTTACACCAGATGCCCTTTTTGCTGTAACCCACCTATTTCTACAGGCTTGGAGACTTTCAGACTGGCTCTGATGATACCACACATCATAGGGGCTGGGTACTGTATATGGGCACAAGGTTGAGAGCGTTTCCCAAAGGTGGCAACCCGGTGGTGGCAGGGGCCAAACTGCTGACCTCTCTGGTCAGCAAGCCAGAGCCTTAAGTGTCTAAACCACCATTATATTAGCACAATATTACAGTTGTACTCTCAACGTACTTTTCAAGGAAGCACAAAGCACCACACTCAATACTACTCAAAACAGACTTTTTTGAGTCTTACCCAGGTAGATTGTCACCCAATGTCCAAACCCCAGCCACTGCAGTGCCAGTCCCAAGCCCAAATTAAATGGAAGGGTTGGGTCAGGAAGGGCATCCAGCATAAAACCTGTGCCAAGTTGTTGTACAGGTCGGATGGTCCGCTGTGGTGACCCTCTCGACGCCAGCAGCCAAAACGCTAACAATATTTTAATATACATGATATAACTACCCACACACATTATACAGTACATGAATTTCACAAATGCATAATATAATAATAAACAATATTATTTGCTATGTTCCCGACATATCTTACAACATAAAGTGCTGGCTCTCAATACTGTTTCCTTGCACTACGTTTTTGTGTCATGACAAATTCAGATAAATCTGTTTCAGAGGTTGTGGGCCTGTTGATCAAAATATTTGAGGGAGTCCTCTTATCCAGCTCATAGGGGTCGGTCTCAATGCTGTGAAACAGAGAATTGGACATAATGAGCCAACATGATATCACAGGCGATGTAATCTTTACAAGAAAAAATGTATGTATAGAAAAATTCATTTAGTAAAATTATTATTTTTTTTACCACGAATACAACAAACAAAAGGTTGTCTGTTCAGTATAATGCCAGTTCCATGTAATCAGCGTTTGTCCAATATACAGGGCTTTGCAAAAGTAATGATACCCCTTGACTATATTAACTAACTAGCTAAAGTAACCATCGTTGATGGGAAAATATTTTGTAGAAACAGTAAAAAGGTTAAAAATTACTTTAAAAGCTAAAAATGAGCTGATCCACTTTTTTGGACACCACTTTGTTTTTTATATCTTTCTACACTGTAAAACAATGCTGAAGGCGGTTATCCAAAATTTGCAATAATCTCCTTTAAACAGTTGATATTGAGATGTATATCTGCTACTTCTGTTCTGTAAAGCTTCACAATGGCTCTAATCTGAGGTGCTGTTTGTTAATTGGTGATTTCTGAGGCTGGTAAATGAACTTCTCCTTTGCAGCAGAGATAAGTTTTGGTCTTGCTTTGAACACTTGACAATATAGTTCTTGCAAGAACTGTTCCAAAACATCTTTGTGTCTTAAAATAGCATCTGATGTTATCAATTAGACGGTGTGAACCTTTGACTGGCACTGCATTTGTGAGGTAATTGTTTATACACACATATGAACCAACAATTACCTCACAAATACAGTGTCCCAATCAATTAGACACACGTCTGATCGAGTAAAACAGTAACTCACTATAATCTTTCCAATCTGCATTTTGTATCTTTCCGGAGGTCAGACAGCATCATCACTCCTTCGTCTCCGGGCTCATTGCGGTTCAGATGTAACTCTTGTAGGTTTGACGTGGGGTTCTTCCTCAGAGCTGAAGCCAGAGCAACAAAGCCGTCATCTGTAATGCCGCAGTGCATCAGCCTACAGGGTCAGACAGCAATAAAGACAAAGAACACACCATTTAAGAATACCAAATGAAACGTGAGAATGAATGGCAAGAATGTGGGAATAGTTTCACTGTGGTCCTGAAAAAATTGGATCCAGCAACCAAGTTGCACTCCTGTACTGAACTTCTGTAGTACTTCAAAACTACAAACTTAACATGCAGACAATTGTACATTTTCTCAAAATCCATGAAACACGTGTACATTGAATCCATATGCACCCTTCACCTAATTCTTACATTCTCTGTTCCATTGTTCTGAGAAGTATCCTCCCTCTCTCAGTGTTCCTCCTCAATTCTAGCTTCCAATGCTGGATGGAGTCTTCTGTCCATCATGCACCACAGCAGACTTCTAACCACCACAGTAACTTCAAAGTTGGATTTCAAATAACCTGAGATCCTTAATTGCTTGTTTCACTGCTTAACACGATCCCCATTAGACCTCACATCAACACCCAACTGAACTTGCCCACAATGAATTGTACATGATCCCGTCACCTGCTGATGAGGCATCAAATGATTTACCATAATATTTCTGAGGCAAAACAAACATTTATTCCACGGTTTCTGCATATTTTTCCTGAATCAGGAGAGACTACAATAAGTCTTATATTATTGTTTAATTTATACTTTTTTCCCACCTACCTTTTTCTGTATGAGTACTGATAGCAACATGATTATTAAGCTCAGTGTGTGTGTGTGTGTGTGTGTGTGTGTGTGTGTGTGTGTGTGTGAGAAAATCTCACCACAGTGTTTCCAGTTTACATTGTACACTTTCCAGTCCTTCAGCGAGCGCCTTAATTCCGGTATTATACAGTTTATTGTCACTCAGGTCCAGATGTCTCAGAGCAGAGGTGTTTGATTTAAGGACAGAGGACAGAACTCTGCAGCTCTCCTCGGAGAGGTTACACCCACACAGCCTTGAAAAGAAATTATGATTTATCAGAACACATCTTACACACTCACAAGCACATGACTCATTGTAAGTAAATGAAACAACTTTAAGAATACAAGAAAAAAGAACCAGGTAATTATCAAAAAGAATAAATAAAATACTTTAAATTTTTAGGTGGAGTCTAGATTGTAGGGGCATTTGTTTTTAAAAAAATACAATTACCTGATGCTCACCATAACCATTTTTAAAAAAACCCGTCCCATTACGGACAATACAGATAGCATTATCTAGTGTGCACAGTTGTCCTGTAGGTAGCTGGCAAAATGAAAGCATGCACTTCATAACGCATGTGAGGACCCTGGGATCTGCTAAAAACACAATAAACTATACAGACATACAATAGGGCAAATAAGTATTTAGTCAGCCACCAATTGTTTAGGTTCTCCCACTTAAAAAGATGAGAGAGGCCTGTAATTTTCATAATAGGTACACCTCATGAGAGACAAAATAAGAAAAACAATAAAAAAAAAATCAGTAAAATAAGTATTTGGTCGTCTACAAAAAAAAAAAAAAAAAAAGATTTCTGTCTCTCACAGACCTGTAACTTCTTTAAGAGGCTCCTCTGTCATCCACTCATTACCTGTATTAATGGCATCTGTTATCAATATAAAAGACACCTGTCCACAACCACAAACACTCACATTCCAAACTCCACTATGGCCAAGACCAAAGAGCTGTCAAAGGACACCAGAAACAAAACTGTAGACCTGCACCAGGCTGGGAAGACTGAATCTGCAGTAGGTAAGCAGCTTGGTGTGGAAAACTGTGGAAGAAATTATTAGAAAATATAAGACCACTCTCTCACTATCTTACCCTGTAGGGTCAATATGATCACAAGAACTGTGAGTAAAAAGTCCCAGAACCACATGGGGGAACCTAGTGAATGACCTGCAGAGAGCTGGAACCAAAGTAACAAAGGCTACCATCAGTAACACACTGCATCACCAAGGACTCCAATCCTGCAGTGCCAGACGAGTCGCCCTGCTTAAGCCAGTACATGTCCAGGCCCGTCTGAAGTTTGCTCAAAAGCATTTGAATGATCCAGAAGAGGATTGGGACAATGTCATATGGTTAGATGAAACCAAAATAGAACTTTTTGGTAAAAACTCAACTTGTCGTGTTTGGAGGAGAAAGTATACTGAGTTGCATCCCAAAACACCATACCTACTGTGAAGCATGGCGGTGGAAACATCATGCTTTGGGGCTGTTTTTCTGCAAAGGGACCAGGACGACTGATCTGCGTAAAGGAAAGAATGAATGGAGCCATGTATCGTAAGATTTCGAGTGAAAACCTCCTTCCATCAGCAAGGGCATTAAAGATAAAACGTGACTGGGTCTTTTAGCATGACAATGATCCCAAACACACTGCCCAGGCAACAAAGAAGTGGCTTCGTAAGAAGCATTTCAAGGTCCTGAAGTGGCCTAGCCAGTCTCCAGATCTCAACCCCCTAGAAAATCTTAACTTTTTACTGAAGGTTGACAGCCTCAAAACATCACTGCTCTAGAGGAGATCTGCATGGAGGAACGGGCCAAAATACCAGCAACAGTGTGTGAAAACCTTGTGAAGACAGAAAATGTTTGACCTCTGTCATTGCCAACAAAGAATGTATAACAAAGTATTGAGATGTAATTTTGTTATTGACCAAATACTTATTTTCCACCATAATTTGCAAATAGATTCTTTAAAAATCCTACAATGTGATTGTCTGGGTTTTTTTCTTCTTATTTTGTCTCTCATAGTTTGTCACAAATGTAGTGGGGTTATAGGCGGGACATAAGAGCAGAGGTTAAGACGTTGATGTTTATTAAAAGATAAACAAAGCCTAAACAAGCAAAACTCTAATAAACAAACTAAACAAGAACTATGGCAATAGGCATACACAACACAACAGCAGTAGAACAAAACAGATGCAAGACAAAGTAACTTTTTATTATTATTATTATTATTAATTTTTTCCAGATTTTCTCCTTAATTTAGTCGTGTCCAATTCCTCCCCGTCACTAGGGGGCTCCCACATTAAGGCTACTACTACCACTCAGTCGGGAGGGCCTCCGAACCATGTGATGCCAGCCGACCGCATCTTTTCAAACTGTTCGCTCAGGCACCACTGGGGGCGGCGTAACACACTCGGAGGACAGCGTTATCCGCTCCTTCCGCAGATGCCCCTGATTGGCTGTAGAGCCGTGATTAATGTGGGAGCACTAAGTACCTCTCATCTCTCCCCTCTGACCTCCGGCTGTGAGAGGTTACAGCATTACCAGATGAATCGAACCAGCGATCTACTGATAATAGGACGAGCACTTTACCACTGCGCCACTTGGAGGCCCAAGACAAAGTAACTTAAGTCCATAACTAACAAAAACTTAAAAGAGTCTATGGGCGCAAGTCGCCCTCTAGAGGTTATCCCTGACATAGTTAAGGTATATCTATGTTAAAAATTACAGGTCTCTTTTATCTTTTTAAGTGGGAGAACTTGCACAATTGGTGGCTGACTAAATCCTTTTTTGCCCCACTGTATGTTCTCCTATTTTTGACTATATTCATGGTTTTATCTTATTTTGTTTATACTCACTCATTTCTAAATTCACCAATGTTTTCTTGTTTTTTGCTCTCTTAGGTAAGAGAAATTTTTACAAGTGGACGAGAGCCTCTTACAAAGATAAGAAAAAAACTTTTTTACAGTCCTCAGTGTGTTTGTTTGATGCACATAAACAATTTTAAATTAAGAAAATGTGTCAAATCAAATAATATATAAAATCTCAAACTTTATAAAACTCTAACATAGGTGACAGAGGTTATACTCTCACTCCATGTGGCATAAACCCACTTTTTTATTTCTTTAACTGTGCATCCTTTGGCTGACACACCATTTACAGCAACACAGATCATTTGCCATTGCTGTGTTTTTGATTCACCTCTAACAAGAGTGCTTACACTCTGGAATGTCACATGTTACCTTAAGTTGACTGCAATGCACTTTGATTTCGCTCCTGCTGAAATTCTTCCTCTTTCTTTTTCTTCTTCTTCTCACTACCATTTCTTTGGTGTTATCTCTTTAATTTTTGCTCAGATTTTCACACAGAACACCAGGCACCTGTTCTTATATGGTTAAGGGTGTAACTATGTTAGACTTAGTATTAATTACATGCTAATTTTATGCGAATCCTTTGCGCCTCTAATTTAAGATAAAGTTGGATTCATTGTTGAGCTATTGGATTAATTGCTTTTTCTTCTGAGGAACAGCAGATTGGGATGATCTTGGCGCAAGAGGGAGAAAAACCGTTGGCTTAGTTGTGATCACGTGATGCTCTGTGTCAAAACAAGAAGTGCATGCATGATACATACTACGTAATCCAAGACAATGCTCGTTTTTCAAGTCAAAAGTTATTAAAAATCTTTGCTCGTCTTGCGGAACACTCGTAACCTGCATTACTCGTAATCCGAGGTTCCACTGTATACCAAACCAATGGCTTGAGAGGGACTAATTCATTAATTCATAAATATTATCATCAATGAAAATAATAATAAAAAATATTAGTTGATGACCTTTAAAACTAATAAAACACCTGTCTTCATTAACATAACATTTTTGCTGCATACCGCTGCGATACGGTTTTTATTCATTATGGCACGAGAAACAGTGTTTCCCAGGTCACAATGTGCAGCATATCAGGAGTAGTTTGCGTGCTCAGTAATGAGATGTTACTCATTATATTATAAGAAGTTCAGTCATCTTTAACTCTTCATCATTATAGCAGTGTTACTCGGGCAAAAGAGACAATATTTATGGGCCCATTTTTTTCATTTTGGACCGGAGAAAGAATGGGAAATATTGGAGGGGAAACAGTGTGGGCAGTCAACACAGACCATAAAAATCACCCAGTTTTACAGTCTCTTTGTGATAATTATGTTATCACATGTTAACATAATTACATTCACCTAAAGGATTATTAGGAACACCACACTAATACGGTGTTTGACCCCTTTTCGCCTTCAGAACTGCCTTAATTCTACCTGGCGTTGATTCAACAAGGTGCTGAAAGCATTCTTTAGAAATGTTGGCCCATATTGATAGGATAGCATCTTGCAGTTGATGGAGATTTGGGGGATGCACCTCCAGGGCACGAAGCTCCCGTTCCACCACATTCCAAAGATGCTCTATTGGGTTGAGATCTGGTAACTGTGGGGGCCATTTTAGTCCAGTGAACTCATTGACATGTTCAAGAAACCAATTTGAAATGATTCGAGATTTGTGACATCCTGCATTTTGTTATCCTGCTGGAAGTAGCCATCAGAGGATGGGTACATGGTGGTCATAAAGGGATGGAAATGGTCAGAAACAATGCTCAGGTAGCCCGTGGCATTTAAACCATGCCCAATTGGCACTAAGGGGCCTAAAGTGTGTCAAGAAAACATCCCCCACACCATTACACCACCACCAGCTTGCACAGTGGTAACAAGGCAAGATCGATCCATGTTCTCATTCTGTTTACGCCAAATTCTGACTCTACCATTTGAATGTCTCAACAGAAATCGAGACTCATCAGACCAGGCAACATTTTTCCAGTCTTCAACTGTCCAATTTTGGTGAGGTCGTGCAAATTGTAGCCTCTTTTTCCTATTTGTAGTGGAGATGAGTGGTACCCGGTGGGGTCTTCTGCTGTTGTAGCCCATCCGCCTCAAGGTTGTGCATGTTGTGGCTTCACAAATGCTTTGCTGCATACCTCGGTGGTAACGAGTGGTTATTTCAGTCAAGTTGCTCTTCTATCAGCTTGAATCAGTCGGCCCATTCTTCTCTGACCTCTAGCATCAACAAGGCATTTTCGCCCACAGGACTGCCGCATACTGGATGTTTTTCCCTTTTCACACCATACTATGAAAACCCTAGAAATGGTTGTGCATGAAAATCCCAGTAACTGAGCAGATTGTGAAATACTCAGACCGGCCCGTCTGGCACCAACAACCATGCCACGCTCAAAATTTCTTTCCCATTCTGACATTCAGTTTGGAGTTCAGGAGTTTGTCTTGACCAGGACCACAACCCTAAATGCATTGAAGCAACTGCCATGTGATTGGTTGATTAGATAATTGCATTAATGAAAAATTGAATAGGTGTTCCTAATAATCCTTTAGGTGAGTTTATGTTGCGATGAAAATATGATCATATAACCCCAATACTATAATCCCTGCAGAATTGATTACAAACTAGCATTGCTTACATACAAGGCCCTAAATAGTTTAGTTCTTACGTATCTAGCCGGTCTTATGCAATCTGCCACATTCCTTAACTTCACAAGACTTTGGATGTCTGGCTGTTCCAAGAATATCAAAGTCCACAAAAGGGGGCAGAGCGTTTTCATATTTAGCTCCTAAGCTTTAGAATAGCCTTCCAGAAAGTGTTCGGGGCTCAAACACAGTCTACCAGTTTAAAAGTGGCATACACATAATCCATCCCATAATCTCATAATCCAGTACATTTAATTGCACATTCTCATCTAGTGCTGCTAATAAAATGAATGTCAAATATGCAAATGCTTTTCCACCTGTTCTTTATTTTTTATTCATCCTGAGGCATCTGGAGATTGTGCAAGCTCCAGTAGACAGAGGCCAACCCTGTAAGGATCCTGACGCATCCAGAGAAGGCCCACCTCCAGCTAGATTCTGATGTATAATGGTTTGGAGTTACACACGCTGCTCCTGAGCTCCCAGCACTCCATACCCCCCTCTGCACCTGTCTGAATCACCCAGGTGCCATGCTGGTGCTGAACTGAACTGGTCTCCATGTTAACTTAGACATCTTCTGTTATACTGAACTTCCAGCTGTCTAACACACAGTATGACTGCAGATCAATTTATCTGCAAATCTGTAATGACTCAAATGAGTTTGAGTTCCCTGTTGGGTCAGGCTCCTCTTAAGGTTTCTTCCTATTGCCATCCCAGGGCATTTTTCCTTGCCAGTGTCGTCGTGATATATGGACATGCAACAGTTGTTGGGATGTTAAAAATAAATATAATTAGCTGAAAACATCAGATGAACAGATACATTTTAAATGTCAAGATAATTATTTTGTGGGAAACTTGGTTGGAAAAAAAATGGTTTGGCTAGACTACATTGACTGTAGGGTTAATTAATAATAATCTTATTGCTAAAATGGTATGTTTTCATTGACTAAAACTAGACCAAAATACTTAAGGGTTTCTCCGACTAAAACTAGACTAAGATGTCCAGACCTTTAATCGTCTAAAACTTGACTTAACAAAAATAGGACAAGATTGACTGAATATGATAAAAATTAACAGGGACATTTAAGACTAAGATTAAAATTGAAAATTGCTGACAAAGTAACCCTAAGCGGCACTCAAACTCTGTAGTTGAAAACACTATGCGCTTACCACTGGACCACTAGGAGGCATGCTGCTGATGATAGTAAATACATGTACAGTACATAACCATGAGCGCAACAAAAATACCAGACAACAGCAATTTACCATAATGTTAAAAAACAAGCCAAAAAGGTAAAAAGAAAACACTTGGTCTATGAGGTATGTCCTGTGGAAGTGGATGCAACCACCATATTTCAGAAGAGTAATTTGGAAATTAAGATGTGCCTAATGGAGATGCGTGATATGAGAGCTGACGTGTCTGTCCCATTTTTCGATTGGAAATCTAAACTTTGTTAGAAACTTGGATGTGGGCATATCTCTCTGTCATATTCTAAGCCTCTCTTTTAAAAATACAACAGTTGTCAATGACATTCTTTCTTTTCTGAATGTAATGCTTTTAATACTTTAATATTTTTTTTTATATTCACTGAAATGTGGATAGAGCTGTTAATAAAGTGCAGTGCAATATACTCTATATACTCTAAGCCCAGTACAAAATGGACTAATCAATGCATCAGTGCAAATACTCACAAAGATTTTCTGGATTCCTTGATGACTGGCATCAGCCTTATGAGACATTCCTCTGACCGGTCATACGTCCTCAAATCAAAGTCCTCCTGTTCATGTTTTGACATCAGCAACACAAAAACCAGTGCTGACCACTGAAGGGAAGAAAGATTGGTTCCACTAAGACAGTTGTAACTTCCAGGTTTCAGGTAGGTTTGTACTTCCTGCTCTAAAGAATGTTCATTCAGTTCATCTAGACAGTGGAACAGATTAATGGAGTTTTCTATAGAGGGAGGCTCTTGGATCATCTTTTTAATATATGTGACTGTTACTGAGGTAATGTGAGAGCTACTTCCTGTCTGGGGCAGTAGGCCTTTTAAGAGAGTCTGATTGGACTCTAGAGAAAGGCCAAGAAGGAAGCGAAGGAACAGGTCCAGATGTCCATTCGCACTTTGTAAAGCCATGTCTACTGCACTCCTGAGGAAATCAGACATGCTCGAGTTGTTGAAAAGATCAGCTGTGGTAGGTTGTTCTGTTGGATTTCTGTTGATGAAGAAAAGAAATGCGTATAAAGCAGCCAGAAACTCCTGAACACTCAGATGTACAAAGCTGAACACCTTCCCCAGATGAAGCCCGAACTCCTCTCTGAAGATCTGAGTACACACTCCTGAGTATACTGTCGCTTCTTTGACACCAATGCCACACTCTGTCAGGTCTTCCTCATAGAAGAGCAGCTTTCCTTTCTCCAGCTGTTGGAAAGCCAGTTTTCCCAGTGCCAGAATACTCTCTTTGGTCTGCTGAAGACCAGGGTCACATTTCTGATCGCATTTTTGGTCGTTTTGTTTGATCTGAATGATCAGGAAATGTGTAAACATTTGAGTCAGAGTCTTGGGGATCTTGCCACTTATTGCTTCACCCAACATTCTCCCTAGAACAGTGGCTGAGATCCAGCAGAAGACTGGGATTTGGCACATGTTGTAGAGACTTCTTGAAGACTTCATGTGTGAAATGATTTTATTGGCCAGAGTCTGATCACTGATAATCTTCCTGAAGTACTCCTCTTTCTGAGAATCACTGAACCCTCGTACCTCTGTTACCTGATCTACACACTCAGGAGGGATCTGATGAGCTGCTGCTGGTGGAGAGGTGATCCAGAGAAGAGCAAAGGGAAGCAGATTTCCCTTGATGAGGTTTATCAACAGCACATCCACTGAGGCTGACTCTGTCACATCACACAATCTGTCATTGTTCTGGAAATTTAGAGGAAGTCGATATTCATCCAGACCATCGAAGATGAACAGTATTTTATAGGCCTCACAGGTCAACAGTTCTTCATTTGTTTCTGGGAAAAAGTGATGAAGAAGTTCCATCAGACTGAGATTTTTCTGCTTCATCAGATTCAGCTCTCTAAAAGGAAGTGGAAACATGAAGGTGATGTCTTGATTTGCTTTTCCTTCAGCCCAGTCCAGAATGAACTTCTGCACAGAGATAGTTTTTCCAATTCCAGCAATTCCTTTAGTCAGCACACTTCGGATGGACTTGTCCTTAAAGAGATCATTACATTTAATGGGTGTCTCATTTGATGCCGGTCTCTTCGATGGCTTTTCAATCTGTCTCACTTCATGCTCCCTAGTGACATCCCCTTCATCTCCCCCTTCACCTTCAGTAATGTTGAGCTCCGTGTAGATCTCATTCAGAAGTGCTGAGATTCCATGATGTGAGGCTTCACAGATTCTTTTAAATTTGTCCCTCATTTTGTATTTATGCTTTTGTTGATGTATGAAGAACAGTTCTAATGAAAGAGGAAAATAGTTAATTTTTTACAGTATGAACTTTTAATGAAATAGTATGAATTATCTACAGTATGGGGGTACAAAGTTGCTTTTAGTTTTAATGAGTATATTCCTAATTAATTTCTTATATTGAGCAAAATGGATTCAAGATGATTTTTTTTAACCTGCTTATTTTTCATCCTGTTTCACCCAGTTACACCATGGATCCATTAGATATAATTTAGAGGTGGGGGCATTAATTCAGTTATATATTATGGTTCTATCGTAGGACAATTCATGTACTGCCAATGACTCCAAAATGTATTTTTTAAAATTCATTTTTAATTATATATGTTTGCATATGGGGTAGTAAAATGTCGCAGTTTCTTTATAATCCTACTCTAAACTATTCACACATTGGCAAACTGCACAGCATGCTATGTGGAAGAAAGGAATTATTTGCTTAGCTTGTTGTGAATGCTAATAAAATATAAAACAAATGATTAAATCAAATTGGGATATTTGTAAAACCGATACTTACAGAATCTAGATCAAAATATGAAATCAAATATATTTAATAATAATAATAATAATAATAATAATATTGTATCAGGGGGTAAATGGTTGTTCTCATCCCTATATATACTTATCATACTACTTTTTCCATGCTAATATACACAGCTCATGTTTTCAAATACAAGAAGTACATCCTGGAATGTCTTTATACTTCTGGCCTACCTTATATGTACATCAGTACTTCCATATCACAAGATAATGTACTTATACGTATAGGATTACAATGAGTAATGTTAATTACTAGTCTTTACGGTCTGGTAGAAGAGCGTCTGCCAAATGCCTAAATGTAAATCTAAATGTAAGAAAGAACAAGAAGTCTTAAATTCTTTTCCTCGAATCTTCCAGCTTTTTAGGAAGCATTTTTTGTCATTATTGTTCCTTTCACTTCATATTATGTTTTCATGTTTGCCTAGTTCTTGTTTTCTCATCCATGTTCCTAGTGCTTCTTTGTGTTGCACTGACTAAAACATATTTTTACTTGCATCTGCCTCTGACCCCAATCCATGAAAGAATACAAGACCCACTACGGATACAGCAGAAAAGCTTAAAGAGAGCACCAGTGTGATTCAACGCAATGCTCGCCTGGACCAGCTCAAGGCTGTACCAAAGAATTTACAGCTGTACTCAATCCTCTCAGCACAGGCCAGAGACCTACAGAGTGAGAGTAAGGCCTTTTCAATCTGACACTGCTCCAATTTCCTGCTAGGCACAGGATTGCTCCGCCTCCTCCGAAGAACCTTATCTCCCACTCATGCACCACCTGGATTGTAACTTCCCACCCTGACCTTGCTGTGTTTGTCTTTCCCGCCACTGGTCTTGCCGTCCCGCTCATATCTTCCCTCTCCATCCTTACTACGGCTCCTTTTCCAGTAGTAGGGATGTTGCTCCACCCAGCACCCTAGTACCACCAGGAGGCCAAAGTAGGCATGTCAGAAACAAAACCTTACACTGGGACTTGGTTCTATCAGGACTACATTAACCATCAGCCTCTGCACATATCAAGATCACAGGGCATGTTAATATCTATGAGTACTGGTATGGCAGCACAGTGGCATAGTCATTAGCACTGTGACCTTGCACCTTAATTCCAGTTTTATTTTCCACCTCATGTTCTGTGTGCATGGAGTTTAAATGTATAGAATTCAGGTGGGGTATATACTGTATAGTATTAGTTATTTATATTTATACTGTATATTATTGTAAGTTATTCTACCACTGATTTCATTCATGGACGAGCAAGAAATGTATACAAACCCCCAATTTTATGATAAAATCTATGCAGCAACTATTTATTTCCTTATATTATTTCCTTTTTGGATTAGAATAGACTAATGTTTATGCATGCTTAAAATTAATAATTGAATTTTTTTTCTGAAAAAGACCTTATTGTTGGTCATTCTTAAAAGTAGACTGTCCCATAGACCAATAGCTAGAAATCTTGAAAGTTTGATCATTATGGACCAACATTCGGTTTCTATACTTAAAATAATTTTATAATCCTCTTTATAAAGTTCTTACCCTTCTGCAGTGTTTCAGAGAGATCTGTCTGCTTTATGTTATCAAGAACACATGCTGTGAACTTTAGTAACGCCTCTCTGATATCGGGATCATCCACCACTTCACTTTCAAAGCATGCAGGGTAACCAGGGTTCGAATGATTTTTCAGCCTCTTCAGCTCATTCTTAACCAAAGTAATCATTCTATGTTCCAACTCCTGCTCAGGAATGAAAAATAATCTCGTCTAATTAATAATTACTAGAAAATAGAATTATCAATGAAAGCTGTAGCACAGTAAAACATTTCAATAATATGTAGCCTTTTATTGTATTGTATTTTACAATATATCTTTCCAATTTAACTCATTTTAACAGATACAGTAGTTTGTTTAAAGTCTCCGCCCCATCATTTATAGTCAGTGATTATTATGTTGGTGCTGTTTGGTGAGCTACTGAAAACCAAGAACAAATGATTTGATTTAATCTTTTTCCTAACAATAGGAAAAAATATTTTTGTTTTATTGTTTGTATTTTCTGTATACACTAATCAGCCATAACATTAACAGTAACACAATAACATTAATTATCAGTTTTACCCGAGCAAACTGGTGACAAGATCATGGACACCCAAGCCTCATCCATGTCCGTGGGAACCACAGGCCAGCCTTTACTTGTCTGATCCCACAGAAAAGCCAATCACTGAACAAAGTTAATGCTGGCCATGACAAAAAGGCACCCAAACACCAAGTGCACCACAGCCCAACATGCACAGGGTCCAGCAGGGTCCTTGTGGGATGTGCCAGAGAAACAAATCTGATCCATGGAGGCTTCACCCCTCAATCCACCCAAATTATCTGCTGCCAATGCCCAAGTGCTCTGGTAGATTCTTGTGAAGCCATGACCCAGAGGCACATGGGGAACCTACACAATCTTGGCTTATTGGTTTGCGTTATAACATTATGGCTGCTTGGTGTATGTGATCATTTTATAAAATATATATATATATTATTACTTAATTATGTAGAACAATTATTTCTGTGCTTTCTTGCACTGGTTAATAAATAAAAAATCCCCAAATCTTTTCTGGCATTTGGTTATGTTGTGACAGACATATATTATCACTGAAATATTAACTTGGGACTGTTCTGACATAAAATGGATTTGGTTTAAGTCAATGTTAAAAATAATTCTTGCAAAACAGTTTTACAAAAGAAGTAGATAAACAAACCTCAAATATGCATTTTGGCTTGTTTTTGTTGGACTTCTTTTTAGACCTGTAATAAAAGTGTAATGTAAACTATATAAAATATACAGACCTGTTCCACTTGCACCAACTAAATTTAAAATGTACTAGAAATGCTAGAAAAAGATAGAGGAAGTATTTGTATTGTTGCTAAAGTTTTTTATGATCTTTAACAATTGTTTTAATTAAAAATGATTTGTGTACAACAAAACTCAATATCTTTTTGGTTTCAATTTATTGCCACTACTCATTATAAAATCATAAACAAAGCAAGAATTTAATAATTAAAAAAATAATAATTTCACCAACATATTATTGGTATTATTGGTTTGCACAAATGAAGGCTATTGTGGTATTGTAGTGTTTTGCTAAATTGTACAAAATGTTGTACAAAATGTACACTTCTATAACAAATCTAATTTTGATGTAAAACTTTTTTGTAAATGTTTTGGTCACATTCTTGTGACTCAAAGACATAATGCACAAATATACAGCATATTCTGCAGCTTATGTCTCTTCTGTTGGTTTGTTTTCCCAAAAAGGCTAAAATAAGATCTGATTTTGCTGTCAAACTATGCAAGGAGTCTGAGATCACATCAATGCAAAATGTCCAGAAAGAGAACTGAAACTCTTTTGAAGCCCGTTTGATTTGTGGTTACCAAAGGTCAAATCAAGTTGGTCAGGAGATTCACTTCACTTTAGGTTTCATGCACTTGAAAATGATTGGGAAACAAAATTAAACAGAAGTTTATAAATTTTGCATTAAGAAAGGGCATGAAGCTACACATATTGCTCTTAAACAAAATATTTACTCACAGGATCAGGACTAAACAGCCGTGTGTCCATAACAAAACCACTTGTTATTAAGACACATCAGAAAAAAAGACTTTAGTTATGGACTTTTAAGGTCATGTGACCCGATGCATCCAGATTGAGCCTATCCCAGAGCAATGGGGTAAGAAGGTAAGCGAATGAAGCGATGCACCCATCTTTTTAAAAAAAACCTTTTTACACAGTTTTAGATCATTTGCTACAGCTTTTTGCAATATAATAATAAAATAATAATAATAATAATAATAATAATAATAATAATAATAATAACAACAAATGAATCATAACCATGCTGTTTTTGTTTTTTTTACAGTTGGCAAGGGTATTTCTTCCTCATGTCTTTTGGACTCACCTTACATTCGTTTTAGTATTCCGCTTCTCAACAGAACTCATTCTGCAGAAATTCTGCTATAAACATATAGAGGAAAAGTGTATATTTAATTAAGTATTAAAAATCTGTTTATCTCCACATGGGTGATGTATATAGAATACAAACATTCTTTTATCAAATTCGATTAATCTCTCCTTTAAGCTGCAGATTTACTCACTGCGTTTCATCCAAACTGCTTTATGTTCCTGTTTGCACAAACTGCTACACTGTGGCCGCTTCCTTACACATACTTTTATGCGTGCATGCATACACACACACACACACACACACACACACATGCACCAATTTGAAAACAAGCTAGTTCAGCATGTGCCGAGCTGAGTCATATCGAGCACAGGCACCAGAGGTGAATAGTTGTTTTCACTTTCTAAATTGTTTATTCATTCATTTATTTATTTACTGTATTTATTTATTCATGAGTAAAGGAATAAAAAAACATATTATGATGTAAAGTGTTAGAGAAGAGGGTGGCAAGTTTAAAAATGTATTCTCAGCATGATCGAGCATAAAAACAGGAAATTCACTGATGTACTAGTTTAATAAGTTAAGTAGTTCTTCAGGCAAGCGGCACAGTGTTGTACTGATTAGCACTGTGGCCTCATTCCATCAGCATCAAGGGTTCGATTCCAATCTCGGGTCACTGGATTCCCCCATTGTCCAGGGTCTACCCTGCCTAGTTCCCTGAGTCCATCGGGATAGGCTCCAAGGCTAATAGTTGTCCTGGATCATGCAAATAAAACAACTAAGGAAATAGCTGAGACTACTAAAATTGCGTTAAGAACTGTAAAATGCATTATTAATACCTGAAAGGATGGTGGTAACTATCATTTTTGAGAAAGAAATGTGGTCAGAAAAACATCCTAAATTCACTTAAATGCTTAGTCATCAAACTCACGGTAATGTTTAATAGTGAAAGTAAGAGCATTTCCACACTCACAATGATAAGAAAACTCAAGGGATCAGGACTAACCAGCTGTCTAGCCTCAAGGAAACCAGTTATCAGTAAGGCTAATCAGAAAAAAGGATTTGCTTGTATCACAAACTAACCTAGGTTGATCAGAAGACTTAGCGATTAGCGGTTGGCCCTTAGTAGCGTGGATGGTAAACCCAAACGCAGAAGCAAGCAAGTAGGCAGGATAACCATGCAAATTATTCTAAGGACTCTCACAAAAGGGGAGCAAGAGAAAAACACAAATTTATCCTGCGTCCTATAAACACACACTCGAATCAGAAAGTAAACCAAAGAAAGTGAGTACTCACGAAATGGCTGGAACCAGACTTAACAAAGAACCCATCCTCATCTGGGTGAAACAGAAAGCAGAAATTGATCTGCATTCATACTGTGTGTTAGGTGGCAGGCAGTTCAGCATAACAGTTGATTTTAACTAATGTTAATATTGTAGCGTTTTTCACTGCTACTAAGGAACTTGGAGAGATGAGTGAGCTTCCTTGCTGCCCAATGCAATTGGCTGGGAGTATTTTATTCAGCACGGTACATAAACAGCACATTCAACAGGTCACACACAATCAACAAGACACACTGACCCACACACACACACCCTGGCCGAAGCCACTAACCCAAACACCTTTCCTCGACAGGGTGAACACCTAACAACCCCTCTCGCAAAGCATGATGGTTACTAGTCAAAACCTCGCCCACACCACACTGCCCCCATCCGAGCTGTGACCATCCCCGGTCACGATGGCAAACTCAGTCTGGGAAGTGTGACGGTGGTCGGTGCTGGTGTTGTGAACGCCGGAGTCTTTTTGCGGGGGAAGGGAACCACTATCCTTTCCCTAAGGCGGACCGGCCTCCACAGAGTTCGAGGTCTCGCTGGCATTGGGCTGGCAGGGTGCGAGACAGTCCCGGTGGAGCACGACCACTCGCGACCGCCCCGTCAACCTCAGCCGGTAGACTACATCGGAGAGCTGGGCAATTACCGTACAGGGACCCACCTACGCTCCGGGCATTGGAAAACCTCCGAGCGGATGAGCGGAAGGACTGGGCGAAGAGGGTCGCGAGTCGCTCCACTTCCGGTTCGGCACAGGTGACCGTAAGGAGGCCGCGTGCGAAGAGCTAGCAACCCGCGAGCGGAGTGCCTCCGAGCCACTGGGGGCGTTCGCCATGGACCTGAGATCTCTCGCACGCCCAGGGCTACCCGGAATTCGGGCCCCTCCAGCAGGAAGAGCTAGCTCGCCGTGCGTTCCTGCGGGGAATCCAGCCGTCGCGGCTTCGCGAGCACATCCGGTTAGCGGCACACGGCTAGGCCTCGACTCAGCCTCAGATTCTGCGATGCTGCCGAGGCCAGGGACCGCCGGACTACCGCTGCAACGTTCTCAGGCCTGAGGACAACGTACCCCAGCAGCCGTTAAAACTAGCTGCGGGGAAGCCGCCTCCCACAGCCGTCTCTGTTTCCCCAACTGCGGGGTTCAATTTCCGGTCAGGACGTGTAGCTGTTCAAGACAAACTTCTGAACTCCAAACTGAATGTCAGAATGGGAAAGAAAAGTGAATTAAGCAATTTTGAGCGTGGCATGGTTGTTGGTGCCAGAAGGGCCGGTCTGAGTATTTCACAATCTGTTCAGTTACTGGGATTTTGACGCACAACCATTTCTAGGGTTTTCAAAGAATGGTGTGAAAAGGGAAAAACATCCAGTATGCGGCAGTCCTGTGGGCAAAAATGCCTTGTTGATGCTAGGGGTCAGAGGAGAATGGGCCGACTGATTCAAGCTGATAGAAGAGCAACTTTGACTGAAATAACCACTCGTTACCACCGAGGTATGCAGCAAAGCATTTGTGAAGCCACAACACGCACAACCTTGAGGCGGATGGGCTACAACAGCAGAAGACCCCACCGGGTACCACTCATCACCACTACAAATTGGAAAAAGAGGCTACAATTTGTACAACCTCACCAAAATTGGACAGTTGAAGACTGGTTAATGAATCTCGTCTGCCTGGTCTGATGAGTCTCGATTTATGTTAAGACATTCAAATGGTAGAGTCAGAATTTGGCGTAAACAGAATGAGAACATGGATCCATCATGCCTTGTTACCACTATGGTGGCTGGTGGTGGTGGTGTAATGGTGTGGGGGATATTTTCTTGGCAAACGCTGCGCCCCTTAGTGCCAATTGAGCATCGTTTAAATGCCACGGGCTACCTGAGCATTGTTTCTGACCATGTCCATCCTTTTATTACCCCTTTTCCACTGCTCTGGTTCCCGTGCCGGTTCACAATTTTGGAACAAGTGCGCAGAACAAAATTGGTGCCGGTGCCCTAAAATAAGCACCGAACCAGCCCCTAAACTCTGCTGGTCCAGTTGCAAGAACCCGTGATGTCACGAGAGGTGGGCGGAGTTATTTCAAATTGGTTTCTTGATATGATAATGAGTTCACTGTACAAAAATGGCCCCCACAGAATGGGAGCTTCGTGCCCTGGATGTTCATCCCACAAATCTCCATCAACTGCAAGATTCTATCCTATCAATATGGGCCAACATTTCTAAATAATGCTTTCAGCACCTTGTTGAATCAATGCCACGTAGAATTAAGTTCTGAAGGCGAAAGGGGATCAAACACTGTATTAGTACTTTAAAAATTTTTTTTTTATTTAAATTTCCCATAAAATATAAAGTAAAAATAAAACTAATTAACCTGCACTTTACCTTTAAAAAAAGTAAAAATAACACTCTCTGCCTTAGACAGAAACTCTGCTCTGTCACGATTCTTTTCAAATGTAATGTGCCGGTTCATTTGTTTTGTTTACTTTACAGCATCAGCATCTTATTCTACAACATCTGTTAACTTTACAGCAGTGATTCCATTAGTATGCGCTCACGCGAGTGTGACTAGCGATGTTCCTTGCTAATTTTTCCAATAAAACAGTCTCTCCGTTACTGAGTTAGCGACGTACGAAAAACGTATCCCTGGTGACACACACCACAGATCTGCCCTGGTGGCATAAGCCTACACAATACCGGGCTTAATGTTTTGTGTTGTAATGTTATGGCAGATCGGTTAAATTAACATACTGTACATATGGAAAAGCCCACAATATTTAGAAACAAATTTGAACAAGTTTGACTGCAAAATGAGATAACTTCATTTTTTGCAGCTTTGAGTGTAACAAACTGATAACAAATATGTTCTGCATCCACTCCAAAATATTAAGTCAAAATTGTTTTTTGTTATATGTGTTTGTGTTTATTTTGTGTGATTTTTCAAAACACTCTAATTAAACCTCCCTCGTTTTTGTCCCAATAGATAAATCTGCACTGGTTGCTTTAAGTATGGAGTTTAGTATCAATACTACGTTGGTTTACCTTCACCAAGAATATAGCAAACTCATGTTTCAGTCAGTTCGGACACCAACCAGAGACTTAGAGCTTTTTTTTTAAATATTGTAACATCTTAACTGAAAAAAAAAAATGCCGAAGTTAAAGGCCATTGGTCGGACAGTTTCATACACTGGTGAGAAAAAATTCTCTTTCAGTTTGATATTGAAGAAAAAAAACTGAAGTAGATTTGAACACCTTGTGCTATGGGGTTAAGGGGTGGGATATATATATACACACTATCGTTCAAAAGTTTGGGGTCACTTGCAAATTTCTTGGTTTTTGTTTAGTGATTTATTTTCTACATTCTACAACAATACTGGGGATTTTAAAACTATAAAATAACACATATGGGATTAGGTAATTACGTAACAACAAAAAAAAACGACAGTTAGTTGTTATTTTAAGACACAGAGGTCGGCCTTTCTGTAATAGTTCTTGTAAGAACAGTATTGTGTCAAGTGCATTTGCAAAATTCATCGAGCACCATAATGAGACTGGCTCCCATGAAGGCCGTCCCAGGAGGGCGAGACCAAAACCTACCTCTGCCGCAGACCAGAAGTTCATTTAGAGTCATCAGCCTGAAAAATGACCAATTAACAGCACCTCAGATTAGAGGCGTTATGAAGTCTTTACAGAGCAGAAGTAGCAGAAACATCTCACCATTAACTGTTTAAAGGTATATATAAATAAATCTTTTGCCAGCCCTCTTTCCTGGCTTTTGTTGCCTCTCCTGTTTTTTTTGCTGTGTTTCCCAGTGTCTTTATTAAAGTTTTAGATTCTCCATAAGCCTCTAATAAAACCTCTTGCTCCGCTTGAGAAAAAAATTGAGCCACTCTTTTGCCATTTCGTCAACCAATCGGAGAGGTTGTGATCAGTGTTTCTACTGTCGATGCATATCGCCTTTTTACACCAACGCATGAACGTGCAATAATCCTAGAAAACTCAATCCAGCTAAACTAATCATCAACAACAGGTGTGCTTAAAGAATTAACTTAGCCACATCTTAGATGTGTCAAGTTATCCTGGATGTGTCAAGCGATGTACGAAGAACGGACCCCAGGATGTTGGCACAGAGCCTTTGGGTGCTGTGGGTTGTGGGCCAGGCCTCGGCACATTAGATTTCTTTGTCTGTTGTTTCCCATGGGACTTAATCTGATTGGGATCTGGAAAGTTTGGAGGAGTTCATTCGTTAGTGGACCGAGACCTCTTTACTGTTTCACACTCTCAGACTGATTCTGTTGCTGTGGTCTGGAGTGTGAGCGCTGCGCTTTTACCTGCACGAGGAACCGCACAGAGGGAGGTTACACTCTGGGTTACACTTACATAAACCAAACACTGTATGGTTAAAAAAAAAAACTAATAAAGTACAGTGAGCTCACACGCTGCCCAACATACCATCACACAGGTGTGTGTGTGTGTGTGTGTGTGTGTGTGCCAGGTCAACGTACTTCAACGTACCACAAATCATTTATATGTTACAGGGTTATGTTTACCTGAGAGCAGATTCTGATCATTGTGTATACACACACACACACACACACACACACACACACACAGTTTCCAGGTCAGCATGGTGCTGCACAGGACTGTGGCAAGGAAGTGACATCATTTCCTGTATGCAAGTGCCAACAACTGCCACCAGAAAACCTCCTCCCAGGTTAGGTGCTGATTGGTGTTCACAAACTACAGTGAAACTAAACTTATTTGTACATCAGGAGAAAAGCTTCTGGTAATATCTGTAATTTTAACACATTAAAAATTTGAACTCACAGCATTTATAAAATACAGTATTAAACCTTAAAACTAGATGTAAATAAACAATACTTTTGACCTTTTTTTGGAAGACGATCACTTCTTTACTGTAAATCTTGTAAACTATTTCAAGTATTTAAGGTACTTTTAACAACAGAAAACTGAACATAGTAGTATGTAAGTCTACCTGAGCCTCCAATAACTACCTGGACTCCATATCAGGTGACATCAAGTGTTATGCTGAACTGCCTGCCTCTAACACACAGTATGAGTGCAGATCAATCCCTGCTATCCGTTATCACCCAAATGAGGATGGGTTCCCTGTTGAGTCTGGTTCCTCTCAAGGTTTCTTCCTATTACCATCTCAGGGAGTTTTTCCTTGCCACTGTCGCCCTCGGCTTGCTCACCAGGGACGAACTGACCATTTTGATTCATACAAATTCACATTTCATACAAACTTAAATAATTCTTTTGATTGTGTAAAGCTGCTTTGTAACAATGACAATTGTGAAAAGCCTTATACAAATTAAATTGAATTGAAGTGTACTGCCATCTAGTGGCCAGACATCTGCAGTGCACCACTTAGAGTGTCACCAGCCTATACACTTGGTAGTTATTTATTATTGAGAAAGTAGGCTTTAAGTGTATAATTAAACATGTGTAACTGTATTCTTGCATTTCTATTTTATTATTAGACGTTCTAAAGAACACAAGTCGAACACGGTGTATTGTTCTTTTTCACATTTCCACCCTGTTGTTTCACAGTGTACCAAGTTTACCAAATGTCTTGGAATTTTTACAGGTCTAGTTCCTATCTATGTGAATATATGGTACATTAAAGATACCACTAAAACATTTACATGCTTTAAATCCTTTTCTTTAGTTATACTTTTCTATACAAAGCCTGCAGTTCATTCTGACTGAGAGTCTGATTGAATGAGTGTATGCACAGTACGGTAAAGATATCAAAGAGCGAGTCCTAATCAATGTACAGACAAAACCTTTCTTTTATAAATGAATGTTACTGATCATTTTTATTTTCATAGTTCTTAAACCCTGAATGGTAACTTCATATACATGAAAAATTCATTATTAAAGTCAACAGTAAGATTTTACAAGACTTTACAAATTATACCAAATAAAATCATTTATAGACTATGTAAATGACGTTCTAATTTCCTCTACTCTTACTCTAACTGTAGGTGGATCCGTGGTAAAAACTATGTAAAACAGCAGCAAAGAACTAGCTCCCCATGTGACTGATAAGTGTACTGCAGACACAAATCACGACAATGGCAAATCAAATCATTTCCTGTATGACTTTATCAGTCTCTCATATTGTTTTGGACAATTCTTCCTTTGAAACGTTGCTTCAGTTGATTGAGGTTTTTGGGCATTCGGTTGTGCACAGCTCTCTTTATGTCCTGCCACAGCATTTTAATTGGGTTCCATTCCAAAACCTCGATTCCTTTATTTTTCTGCCTTCCTGATGTAGATTTGCTGGTGTGCTTCGGATCATTGTCATGTTGCATGACCCAATTTTAGCTGTCAGACAGCTTTAGTATTTTAGAAGCTCACATTTGGTTATAAAGTACTAAAATATATTGCAAGAACAATCCCAAGTCATCAGGAATCACGCGTCAGGCTTGGAAGTGGGTATGAGGTGTTTCTGCTGAAATACTGTTCAGTTTTTGCCAAATATGGCACTTGGCATTAAGGCCAAAGAACTCCACTTTGGTTTTATCATTTGTTCCAGAAGTCTTGTGTTTTGTTCAGATGCAGTTTTGTAAACCTTAGTTGTGTTTCCATGTTCTTTTTAGACGGAACAGGTTTCTCCTGGCAATCCTTCCAAACCCTACTTGTTCAGTCTTCTTCTAATTATGCTGTTGTGGAGTTAAACATGTAACATGCCCAGTGAGGCCAGTATAGTCAGGGATGCAGCTCTTGGTTGTCACATCTGAACCACCTCAGTCCTGGGGAGTAAGATCTGGCTCACCTGTCTACTGAGCCGTCGCTTTGTCTCCCCCTAGTGTGTCTGCGTGTGTAACATGTCCTCCTTAATTCCTAGATTACCTGCACCAGTGTCTACCCCGTGTGTGTCCCTATTTATTCCAGTCGAACCCGTAGCCCCTCATCTGTTCACTGTTGCACCATGTCTTGTGTTTCCCCTGTGACTAATCTTTGTGTGTCTTTTGTGTTGTCCCAGGACTGAGGGAGTCTGCAGGCGGAAGATCCTTTTTGTTCTCTCGCAGAAAGTTCAAGTTCAAGGCTGACCGAGAGGCAGCGCTGAGTTCCTCGCAAGGCTGTAAATCCAGTTGTTTGGTGTGACATAAGTACTCTTCATTTTTTCCCGCCTGCGGACCCGGCCTGGGGAAGCTTTTCCCCATTCGGTTTTCGTTGTGTTTGGTTTGGTTGTGTTCTGTGTTTTTTGTGTTTGGACTCATTAAATACCATTATTATTATTTCTAACCCTGCGTTTGCGTTCGCTTCCTCCATAAACATGACATTGGTTTATTTTTCTGTATTTCTCTGAGTATTGCATGGTCTGACCTTGGGGTGAAAGTGCTGGGATGTCTACTTCTAGAAGATTGGCAACCTTAAAGAATTCTTTCCACTTCTGAATAATCTTTTTCACTGTAGAATGTTGAACTTCAAATTCAACATTATTTTAATGCAAAATTATTTTAGAATACTTTCCAGATTGATGTCCAGCTACTATTGCTTATGTCTTTCCATTTTGGCATGGTGTTAACACACACCTGAATGCTCCCGACCAGCAAACTGCCGAAACTAGACATCTGCAGTAAAGCATGAATAATAAGTTGCGTTAACAAGGAGTCAAGGAGTGTGTAGAATCATGGCTCGGCAGTGACAGAAATGTGACAAAAAGTTTCACAAAAAGCTTCAAATTTCCTGCCAGTGTAAACACTTAGCACAGCTATTACTGCAAACTACCTTAGGAACCCTCGGAACACTCTCATTCTTATTCATTATTGTTACCCATTCACAGTGAATTGTACCTTTGCATTTACAACATTTAGCAGATGCACTTATCCAGAGTGACTTAGATTTTATCTCATTATATTTCTGAGGAGTCAAGGCTTGAGGGCTTTGCACTACTCCTACCAGTATTAATTACTTTTATTTAATATTATATACAGTATATATAAAATACTAGTAATATTAATAGTATATATATTTATACTGTATATATTAATCACGGCGTGCGCCTGTGATGGGCCGTGTGCCCAAATATATTATCATTCCTCACTCACTCCGTAGGCTCCCTAGATAGGCCGGCTGGCGATAATTAACGTTAATAGGAGCTCGGGCTCCGCATTATAAAAGCAAGGTGCAGAGTTTAGTCCGGGGTTTGGGAAGTACGTAAGGAGACGTGCAGTGGAGTAGGAGAGAGTGGCGAGCGAGCGGGCGATGTGACGCACCCCAGGGACTTTAAAGAGGAGTCTGGCATTCCGCCCTTTGATCTCCAGGAGAAAGACCTTCCCAGCCCCGCCGCCGAAGAGGAAAAGGCCGCGAGGAGGACTGCGTTAATGCCCCCGATCCCAGCCGGGAAAGCCGCCCAGCCGTTGGACGTCAGTAAGGATGGACTCCCGCCTGAGGCCGCGCCCAGAGAGAGCTGGGAGGGGCCAGGCCGGCCATCGACAGCGGAGGAAGAACCGTTTAGGGAGCGTGCAGGAGGGCTGCCTCCGCGTGCTCTGCTGTGCCACTCCGCCCACCGCCACCTTTCGCTAGCCATGTGCCCGCATGCTAGCTAGGCCCTGGCCCCGGACCTGCACGGGCACCTTTCACTTCTTTCGTTCCGTCCTCCCTCCTTTAACCCTTTCCCTCCCCATTTTACCTAAATAAAATACCCTTTTTCACAAAGGGTCGAACCTGTTACATTATATATGTGTGTGTGTGTGTGTGTGTGTGTGTGTGTGTGTGTGTGGTTGTGTGTGTGTGTGTGTGTGTGTGTTAAAGAGACATTTAATTAAATGTTTATGGAAGGAGTCTCCAGTGTCAGAACTTTATAATAGTCAGGGAGAGAGAGAGAGAGAGAGAGAGAGAGAGAGAGACTGGTAAGAGGATTGTTTTTTTTTTTTTTTTTTTGCAGATGGTTAAACACATCAAATATAACCCTAAATGCAAATAAATAAATACATGAATAAATAAAATGTTGGTGTTTAATTTATTTTAAAAAAAGCATAACTGTTGCAAATTGAATTAATAAAAAAATTCTCACACACATGACTGTTCATAACCGCTCTCTTGCTGCTTGGAGGATTTAATCTGACCTGTACAAGATAATCATTGCTGTCAAAGTACAACTGCAGGCAAATTCCACAAAATATATGCATAGTTACGACCTTTAACATTGTATGTGATGGAGCAATACACCTGGAGACGTCAGGTATTACCTTTACAGCAGTGTGTATGTGTATATATATATATATATATGTGTGTGTGTGTGTGTGTGTGTGTGTGTGTATGTGAGCACGTGTGTGTGGGCTGGTAATCATCACAAGCTCATATCTACAGATCTGTCCACAGTACAGTAATATACATAGGGTGGAGGAAGAGGGTATGATAAAACGAAAAATATTTGACCTGAAAGTACTGATACAGCTGGAACGCTGATTAACTGAGGCATGGTGAAGGGCGTTTACTGAAGGTGTGAGATTTACTGAATTCAGCTGTAAATGTACATAAATCATGTAAAAGTAGATATCACATAACAGTTGAGATAAACGTGTCTGTGTTGCTCCTCTCAGTCATCCCAGACTTGGTTAATGTGTGACATTCAGCCCTGCAACACCTTTACAACCAACAAATCACCTCCCTGTGTTCTCCTATAAAACTGAGTAGAACATCCACCATCTCCATCCGCTCAATCGATCTCCATTCACGCCTGCCTCAGCTCCGCCATGGACAAGACACTCAGGACGACAGCTGAACGTTCCTACAGCAGTAGCTCCTACACCGGCCCGGTGGTCACCACCGCCAAAAAGAGTTACTCCGTGCGCAGCTCATATGGAGGCACTGGGGGTGCAGTTAGGATGTTCGGAGGGCAGCTTGTCAAATCAGGAGTGTATGGTGGGAGTCAGGATTATATGTATAGAACAGAGATGGGTTCAGGCGTGGGCTTGGGTCGCGTTGTGTGTTCCCCAGTGACCGCTGTGACCGTCAACAAGAGCCTCCTGGCACCTCTTAACCTGGAGATTGACCCTAATGTTCAAGCCATCAGAATTCAGGAGAAGGAACAGATCAAGACCCTGAACAACCAATTTGCCTCCTTTATTGATAAAGTAGGACATTATTCTGATTTTCTACATTTTCTGTTCTGGAGATTAAAAGGTCAATTGCATCCAAACTTAAGTATGTTATGTTTTCATTAAAATGTTAATCTAATTTCTCTAATATATTCTTGTTTCCCAAAGTACAAACAGTTTAAATGTGCACAATTAAATTCAAATTCAAATTCAAATTTTATTTGTCACATACACAAACATACACAGTACGAAATGTAGTGAAATGCATTATACGACTGCCATTGACCCTAAAAGAGAATTAAAGTTTACAAATAAGAAATAAATATGAATAAAAGAAATACGATAGAAATTAAATAAAAAAATTAAATTAAACTAGGAAAAATAGAACTAAAGATAAAAATAGAAATATGATGTACAAAAATAGAAATATACTGTGCTGTGTGTGCAAATATGCGTAGAACAAAGTGTCTTTGTGCAAAGTTATTAAAGTGTCTTTGTGCAATGGTCCAGGATGTAACGTACGACATGTAGTGTATATATGAAGGAAGGTGAGCGTGTAATTGTCCATAGTGTTCATGGATGTAAGAAGATTGATAGATTTGATCAATTATGAAAAGATTGTTAGTTCTGCATAGTGGTGTGGTTGTGGTTGAGAGACCTTATCGCCTGCGGGAAGAAGCTATTTACAATTACAGTATCAATTATTGTAAAAAGTCACCAATCTGGCAACCCTGGTATCCACAAGGAGTTTTTAATTCAGTTCAACTAAATTTTATTTATATAGCGCTTTAACAGTGGTCATTGACTTAAAGCACCTTTACAAAAGTAAAAGAAAATTTATAGAAGTGAGTTAAAAAAATGTGTTTGGATAATAATGAGATTGTAAGATTGTCCCTGATGAGCAAGCCAAGGGTGTCGGCGACGGTGGCAAGAAAAAAAACTCCCTGAGATGGTAATAGGAAGAAACCTTGAGAGGAACCAGACTCAACAGGGAACCCATCCTCATCTGGGTGATAACAGATAACAGGAATTATATAACGACATCATGTGTGTTAGGCTGCTGGAAGTTGAGTATAACAGAAGTTGTCCAAGTTATCATGGAGTCAGCAGGTGCAGAGGACAGAGGGGTGCCTGGATCACTGGGAGCTCAGGAGCAGCATGTGTAGATCCAAACCATCATGAAGGAGAATCCAGCTGGAGATGGTCCTTCTCTGGATGCCTCAAGATCCTCACAGGGTCGGCCTCTGCATCCTGGAGCTGCTCAATCTCCAGGTGCCTCGGGATGTAGATGTACTGAAGTACGAGGTTATGGAATGAATTATGCGTATGCCAGATTAAAGAGATGTGTCCACTGCTTGTTGTATTATAAATCAAAATGTACTTATTAGAGACCTAGCATAAGCATGTTTGTCCGGACATGATAAATTAGCAATTTTGTTTGTAGTTTTGTTAAAACATAATAATAATATAGTAATACCTAGGATAGGAGGAGTTCCATTTGGATGGGACTCTGTTGCCCCTGGTTTCTCTTCAAGGTAAGAAGGACCAACATCTGGCATGATGGAAGTGTAATCTGTAACCAGATATAATAGTATTCACAGGAATAATCAAATACACTTTTATAAGTGGTTTGCACGGTGGCCTCGCACCTCCGGGGTCGTTGGTTTGAGTCTTGCCCCATATGTGAAAAGTGTGGCGTGCATTTGTATTCAACTCCCCTAAGTTAATATTTTGTAGAACCACCTTTTGCTGCAATTACAGCTGCAAGTCTTTTGGGGCACACAGCTTTGCACATCTAGAGAGTAAAATTTTTGCCCGTTATTCTTTGCAAAATGGCTAAAGCTTAGTTTGATTGGAAAAAAGCGTTTAAGTCTCGCCACAGATTCTCAACTGGATTTGTTCTGAACTTGATTGAGCCGTTCAAACACATGAATATACTTTGATTTAAAGCATTTCATTGTAGCTCTGCCTGTATGTTTAGGGTTGTCGTCCCATTTGAAGGTGAACCACTGCCCTAGTCTCAAGTCTTTTGCAGATTCCATGGGTCTTTCTTTTTGTAGGTTTGCAGGTGAGCCATACTGTACTCTTTCCGTTTTGGGAAGACGTATTGAACAGCGCTCCGTGAGATGTTTAACGCTTGCGATATCTTTCATAACCCAACCCTGCTTTAAACTTCTCCACAACGTTATCCCTGACCTGTCTGGTGTTCCTTGGGCTTCGTGATGCTGTTTGTTCACTAATGTTCTCTAACAAACCTCTGAGGGCTTCACAGAACAGCTGTATTTATACTAAGATTAAATTACACACAGCTGGACTATTTACTAGTTACTAATCAGGTGACTTCTGAAGGCGATCAGTTCCACTGGATTTTATTTAGGCGTGTCAGGGTAAAGTCCTGAGTATGTACTGTAAAAGGTGTACATTAAGTGTGTCAGGTAGTTCAAGTAACCAATGTGTGTATTACATATACAGTACTGTAATATGTAAGTAGTGGTAAGTAGAGCAAATAGCAAGTAAAATTGATTTGCAGTGGGATGTAAGAGGTTTGTAAAAATCATATTGTTGCTTTTACACAATAGTGTACGACGTTCAACTGTTCGTAAGGGTGGTTGCTTGAGGAAAGAAACTACTTCTTTGCCTGAGTAGATTTGGTGTAGATTGTTCTATAGCACCTGCCAGAGGTGAAACAGGTTATGTCCAGGCTGTGGAGGGTCTGTAGAGCTTTTTCCTGCCCGTTGCCCGGTTTTTGTAGAGTACAAGCCATGAAGACGGGGCAGTGTATATACATCATAAAACAGCGATATTCTTAGTGGGAACTGTGTATTATCTATTATTATCACAGTTTGCTGCTTGGTAATAAGTTAGCTGTTCTTCTGTAATTGCTCCACACCCGCACAGTCGGGCGACCTTCCCAACAGGTTAATGTTTACTTCCAGTCATAACCTCCAAACAGTATGTCCTTCACCACAACAGTTATCAGCTTTAAATAACCGACACACCTGTCCTCCTGTACATGCAGCCTATAAAACCGCTCCCATCCTCAAACCTCAGCCTTTTAAAATAAAGAGTGGCCGAGAGATAGCAGTTTGCGTGTTAATGAGTAAACTGTTTATACCAGTGAAAATGATGAGAAATCTCTCCTCAGGAATGTGTGCATAATTTGTAGAATAACCTGGAGGAAAGTGTGGTGGGCTCTGATGTGGGTGTGTAAGTGGATGATTTAGGATAATTGACTTGATTAAAATTATACATAATTAAGCATCTAAATGAAAACATGGGTGTTTCAACTGTGTTGTTTTGAAAACTATTCAAAGCACATGCATTGAGTTCTTTGGTAAATAAATAAAACACAGGCGAGCAGAGCCATCGAGGAAAGACTCAGTACTCACAATGATAAATACTTAATTGCTCATTTTAAATGTCTGAACCCCCAATGTAGGTGCGCTTTCTGGAGCAGGAGAACAAACGTTTGGAGACCCAGTGGAGCATTCTGCAAGAACAATCTGCCCCCCACTCTAAAATCAACACCATGTTCGAGAACCACATTGCTGAACGGCGCAGAGACCTGGATGGCATGGGAAACAGAAAGAGCCGCCTGGAGAGTGAACTCAGCAACATGCTGGCTCTAGTGGAGGACTTCAAAAAGAAGTATGAAAAAAAAGTCACCATGAATAGATTTTGAAGCTTAAAATGCACATTTAATTAATTCCCAATGGGGCAACAGTAAAAGACAAAAGTCCCACTTCAAACTAAAACTCAAACATCTAGAAGAAACTTTTGAGGAACTTTTGAGGTTTCAGGCAAACTTTAAAAAAAGTAAAAAATTTTCAGTGGTTCTTTGAATAACATATTTGAATCCTGTGTTATGAGGCTGTACATACACCACTTATAGATTAAGCATCTCCCAGCAGACAAATGCACATAATTGTAGAATTGGAACACTCACACACCTATTTTATTTAATATTTTAGAGTGTCTCTTACAGGTACAAAGATGAGATCAACAAGCGTACAGACGCAGAGAACACCTTCGTGCTCATAAAAAAGGTGAAGAACATTTAATATACAGTATAATGCACTAAAATTACATTATGTTTATTATTATTGTCCAGTACCTCAAGCAATGTGTGCATTTGAGGAAATGAGAAGATTAGAGCGTTCTGTGTGGTGTGTTTTTTTCAGGATGCTGATCAGGCTTTCATGAGTACGGTCGAGCTGGAAACATCACTGAAGAACCTCAATGATGAGATTATGTTCTTAACTCGAATCCACGAGCAGGTGTGGTTCTGATTGGTCCTGTACTGATTGCTACTGAAGTTAAAGAACTCTTTCACTATGTTAAATAAGTATTAAAATACTGAGCAACAGGGTTGTGAGATGAATCCTGAGTCCATCTCGCCATGCCAAGTCGATCATTATCCTATCACAGCACCTACATGTGTGTTGCATTCCTTTTACAGTATATATATATATATATATATATATATATATATATATAATGCATTAAACTTGTTTATTATTTTTTACATATTTGTACTTATTGGCTACTTTTAGAGAAATAAGCAACAGTGAGATTTTGAAGCACTTCTACGGCACTTCTTAATGTTTAACCCTAGAGCTGTGTCTTTGTTCACAGGAGCTGATGGAGCTGAAATCTCTGATTGGAGACACGTCAGTGGTTGTGGAGATGGACAACAGAAGAGACCTGGACATGGATGCTATTGTGGCTGAAGTCAGAGCGCAGTATGAGGAAGTCGCCAAACGCAATCAGGCCGAGGCTGAGAGCTGGTACAAACACAAGGTGGGGGCGCTAGTGTGCCTTTTTGTGCCAAAAAGAAGATTTTAAACCTTTTAAAACCATAATGAATTTTACTGTTTTGCTAAATATTGTTTTAAAATTAACAGTAGGGGATAAAAACAATAATAATTTGCAATAAAATACTGAAGCAAAAAATACTAAAGTTTGTTTTGTTATCGTACTGTATTTGTTTGTTTGTTCATTTTATTACATTTATTTATGGATTTGGTAATATTTATTTATTCATTTATCGCCAAGCATGTTGGCACACACAAGCAATTTCATTCCGGCTTTTTGTGACTCTGTACTACCTGTATAGAGTAATTAAAGTCACATTTATTTATTTATTTTTTAAAGAAGAAGGTGTACAGCAATATTCATAACACAGGCTCAGATAAAGCAGCAATATGTTTTCTTCAACAGAACAAGTTATAAAAACATTTTAAGCTGTTCAGAGAAGATTGGGTTTCAAATGTAATCATACTGTAATTTGCTGCTTCTGTTCCAGATTTTCCTTAAAGTTCTGTCTTCTGGTAGAAACAGGTTCTAGTGGATTTACAGGTTCACAATTCTATCAATCAACTATAGTGACTCAATTTGCCTGAAAATGTGTAGATCATCCTCATACAATAAACCTGGTGCAAACTGAAACTGTATTTGTGCCTTTGTGTGTGTGTGTGTGTGGTTGTGTGTGTGTTAGTATGAAGAGCTTCAAGTAACCGCCACACAGCATGGAGAAAATGTGAAAACGACTAAAGCTGAAATCACTGAGTATAACCGCCGCATCTTCCGCCTGCAGTCAGAGCTCGATAACGTCAAGGGCCTGGTAAGATCCAGCTCTCCAACTTTAAGACCGCTTTAATACTTGGAGAACCTCTTACCACACACAAGAAAGTGTGTACTGTATGTAAACTTTTCTAGTGTTTTGCAGCATCTTTTTTAGCCTCTGCTTGTTACTGTACAACCTGGTCCCTTTTACTGTAAATACATCAACAGGATTTAACATTAGAGGCTACAATTAAGTTTAATATGTTGAATTTGATCTTGACTATACTGCATGCTTTTCTTTCCACATGGTTCCAGCGCACCAGTCAGGACCTTCAGGTCAAAGAGGCTGAGGAACGCGGTGAAAAAGCAGTGAAGGAGGCGAGACTCAATGTACAGGAGCTTGAAGAGGCTCTTCAGAGAGCTAAACATGACATGGCGCGACAAGTGCGCCAGTACCAGTCACTAATGAACATTAAACTGGCCCTGGACATTGAGATCGCCACCTACAGGAAACTGCTGGATGGAGAGGAAAGCAGGTAGGACAAAGCTCTTCTCCCTGTGCTTGGTGGGTTTCCTCTCTATAATCTAAAGATATGCAGCGCAGGCCGATTAGCGTTTCCAAATTGCTCACAGTATACAACTGGATGTGTGAGCACCCCATCAAGGTTATATACTACCTGGGATAATATATAGAGCCAGAACGTTTTCTCATCCGAAATCAAACATCTGGACAAGCCATGCGTACAATCGACACCAATATCTATTTAGACGCATAAATCTTATACTTTTAAACTTATGTAACTAATAAAAATAAACTATTTTTCCACACAGACTGCTGCATGGTGTCCAAACCATCAACATCTCCAGACAGAGCCGTGAGTCTCACTCTGTGCTTCTCTCTAATCCTATCTCTGTTATTTAAACTTCATATTAAACTTACTTTTTTTTCTCAGATGTTACTTATCAGCCACACCAGCTGGACAGCAGGATCATCATGCCCAATATGGCTCAGGTCACCAGTGTGAGCAGTGAGACGACCGTTGTTCACAACAAGTAGATCAGTACATCAGTAGTACAGTGCTGGTCCAAAGGTTCCGCCGATGCTGGGAAGAAAAACTGAAGACCATGAGAACATATTGACAATAAAAATGCTCCATTGCAAAAAAGAGTTTCTCGTATATCATATCATAAATATTACTAACGCTGTTGTAATGAGCCATGCAACGGCAAAGCTTACTGAGGTTTCCAAAAGCATTAATTTATGTTCAATCATTCGCCATATCCCATTATGTTTATTCGCAATATTCGCAATGTTTATGTTCAATCATTCGCCATATCCCATAAAAACAGAGTAATAGCTCGAATATGAACACAATAACAACAACAACAAAAAATGCTCTTACACAGATCAAAACAATAAAACACTATATTAGCCTTCCATACAAACATTAATCCAAATATTTTCCCAAGATAACTTCTAACAAAACCCTTAAATTGGTTAGAAAGCTGCTATTATCACACTGTAAAAAGCGTTCCTGCTAAATAACAGTTAGATACAGTATTGGCAGCACAGACGCCAGCAATCTACTGTAATTTTACAGTATACGTCCAGTTTTTATTTTACAAAAATCTTTTGGTTTATTCATTAACTGATTATTTCAGTTTAACTTTTATTTTCTCTGTTTATTAAACAAAGGTATAATTGATTAGTTTAAAAAAAATGTACAATATAAATCTTATTATATTAAAAATTCCAAATAATAATTCCAAAAAGAAAAGTATTGCTCTGTAAATATCTATAAAATATACAATAAAGACATCAGAAAGGATATAAATCAAAAAGTTAAAACACTTAACATGAAACAATGAACACTATTTAACATCCAAACGACAATTCTAAACAATGGAATAAGGCTTGGTGAGAGCAAAATCCATGAAAATATAACTGCTCGAGTTACTCACATGTCAGCACTGAAGTACGTTCTAAACACATTTTCACAAACTCGACTGCTTGCTAAGCGTGAACTTCACGCATTGCTTCTGGTTGTGTAACCTTTATTAATAAAATCCTGTCAAGAAAATCAGGAAAAAAAGTTTAAATTATCGTTTAGTTTGTTGGTGCAGATGCTAATAATCGCAGAGTTGAAGATGAAGGACTTCCTCGTGCGTCCTCTTCAGGGTAAAAGCTTTATAAATAAGGAATGACGTTTGCAGTAAGTTCACGTATACTTGACTGAAAACGATCTTTTAAATTGCTGCTTCTAAAAGCTACAGTATGTTTAATATAATAACACAACACAAATTACTCCAATAGAACAGTAATGAGATTCGATCAGCTTTGCACTTATACACTCCAATCAAAACACAAAATATTTCCCAGAATATATTGTTTTCGACATCACATTATTGCTTTAATGGAAAACAGTACATTACGGTCAGATTGTGACTGTTTTTTAACAGCAATTTTTTACAGTGCACCATTAACATTATCACCATTTATTTAAGCGTAGTGTCTCAAGCCGACATTAACATGACTATTACAGCAGCAACCAATTTAAACACTTACGGTACATTACAACAGTGCATTAATATCTTATCTTATTAAGGGTGGCAAAATAGAAGAAGCACTATTAAAATAAAAGGTTCTTCATAAAAAATGGCACATATTACCTTTTTAATGCATCAGACACCAGGTGAGATACCCATATATCTATTAAGAGCCAAACAAACAGAAACGAGCCCCCGTCCCACTCCAGGTTTTGCCTCGGTTTCTTAAAAGGCTTCAAATTTCCGGCATATTCCTTTAAATTACAAAGTACTGCAGTCACAAACACACTCACTCTAATACATTATAGTTACTGCAGCAACCACTCTTTTACAGCAGCTTGTTTGCAATACATGATACTACTCCGCAGGGCCGGAGTGGGACTCATTTTCAGCCCTGGAGTTTCATGCCTCAGACCGGCCCACTTTAGATCACAACCTATTATTATTAAAATCATGTAATTTTAAGCTTACATGTTAAGTCTACAATAGTGCAAATTGTTCTGTAAAGCCTTGTAATTCAGTGTATATTTCTAAAACATTTCCAATTCACGACTTTTGTTTGGGCATAGTAAGTGGTTATACTGGAACTAATGCTTGCTTGTTCACACATCCTGTTACAGCAGCTCACCTCTTTCTTCCATACTGACAGAAGCAACCCTCTCATCACGACTGGCTCCTGGCTCTGATTCTGACACCAAATCATATTATGACAATGGTCATGATTCTCAGCACAAATCTCTCCCTTTTACAAAGTTTTCTGATCAATTTAGGTCAGTTTCGTTAATGTAGTGCTGAATTTCAGGGCACATTTCATATATGGCAGGTCTACACCATACACCATATATATATTATATTAATTCTAATAATATTCAGTTATTCACTCAGTGCGTAGCCTATTCCTACCTTTCCACTCTGGATTTGCAGGCTCATGGCTGGTACATGGTGCTGGATCTAGATTCTGAGGAGCTAAAAGACAAAGTTTCCCTGTTATGTGGCGTCACATTATAGGCCACTATCGTTTAAATGGTATAACGTTTTGTTATATGCCACAACAACACACAATTCATTGACTTTATAATTATAATTATTTGTAAAACTAAGAAATAAAAGAATACTCTGGAATTAAATAATGTGTGTGTGTGTGTGTGGGGGGGGGGGGGGTCAGTGATGTGTCTGCTACACTAGATGGACCCACATAGAAAACTTTCACGGCATCAAAACACACGTAGAAACAACTTTATCTATCATTGAGAAACGGCTAATGTTACTTTCCTCCTGGATCTGTAAGCTAACTCACTTGCTAACGTTAGCTGTCAGTTAAACTCCTCTACAATAAATTCATCACTGGACGTATCAGCAGAAAACCTGACAACCCAGCGGCTGGAAATATTTTTTGTATTATTGTAACTTCAACCTAAACACACAGATGCCGCCGCTATCGTGTTCATATACCATATCCAACCTTTAAATTGAACTGTGGTTTGGAGTTAAAGTTCAACATCTTTCCTTACCCGTTTCATCGTCCTCATGTGGTGCTAGAAACTGCGAGCTCGTTTTAGTAAAAAAAGGTGCCAATTTTGGCACATTTAGCTGCGTCTGTTTCCAGAGCTTTCCTCTTTTTAATTCTTGCTTTCTCCGCGCCACCTTTGCTCTTTCTACTTTCCATCTTTCAACAGCTGATCCGGCCAGGAGAACTCTGCTGCGCTGACCTGGCGCTGACCCAGTGCACCGACGCGTTACGTCAGGGTGCGTCTGCCAATAATACAGGCATTTTTTTTTTCTTTTTTATAAACAAAAGAGCCACCATTGGAGGCGGCACAGGACAGTGGTAGCAGCGTATGATCAACCTAATGCCATGACTGAGCAATGGGCTGGCCCACGAAAAAAATGTAATAAAACAAAAAAAAAAAAAGAAGAAGAAGAAAAAAATTAGACACCGGCCCTTGCGGCCCAAACATCAGACCGGCCCACCGGGAATTGTCCCGGTCCTCCCAATTAGCCACTCCGGGCCTGCTACTCCGTCTCTCAGAATTTTACTCTAAGAGAATTACACACAATAATTTATTACCACATATGTTCTATTATCTCACGCTTGCAGCTTGGAGGTACTGGGAGACGCAGAGGTCTGTTATACACAGTGTGATATGCAGTGAAATGCTTATACAACTGCCTGTGACCTAAAAAGGACAACAGCTGGAGAAAAATTCTATAAAATACATGTTTGCATGAACGCCATGGTCATGAACTTTAGCAATGTATGTGGGGGAGCAGTCATCACATGTTCATATACTGTAGATCTGTCCTCAGTAAATCAAATTCAAATTCAAATTCAAATTTTATTTGTCACATACACAGTCATACACAGTACGAAATGTAGTGAAATGCTTACACGACCGCCAGTGACCTTAAAAAGAGAATTAAAACTTATAAGTAATAAATATCAATAGACGAAATATGATAAAAAATTTAAATTTAAATAAAAATTTAACTAGAAAAAAATAGAACATGAAAATAGAAATATATTGTATGCATAGAACTATAATTTTGTGCAAGTATGCATAGAAAAAGTGACTCTGTGCAATAGTTATTAAAGTGACTTTGTGTAATGGTCCAGAATGTAAACGTGAACATGTAGTGTAGATGTGATGTGCGTGGAGTTGTCCATATTGTCCATTGATGTATAAAGATTGATTGGTTGATTTTGAGAATTGTGAAAATATTGTGTTAGTTATGCCTAGTGGTGTGGTTGAGAGACCTTATCGCCTGCGGGAAGAAGCTCCTCCTCAGTCTCTCTGTGTTGGCCCTCAGGGAGCGGAATCGCTTCCCAGACCGCAGTATAGTAATATATAGAGGGTGGAGAAAAAAGGCAAAAGGGCATGATAAAACAAATAATGTCTGGTCTTAGGATACACTGGCCGGAGCGCTGAACACTGCAGCCATGATGACGAAATAACGAGGGTGTGAGAGTAAGTACTGAAAAGTAAAATAATCTGTAAATCTACATTATAAAAAAGGAAATACAGTTTCACTACTACTACTAATAACCACCACCACAACACTACTACTACTACTACTAATAATAATAATAATAATGATAATAATAATAATTATTATTATTATGATGATGATTATTATTATTATTATATAATACCCCTCTGTGACCCATGTGTGTAAATGAGAGGAACCCAAGAGGAACGGTGAGGCTACAGGGAGCACAGGTAAGGAAGGTGCAGGACTTTAAATACTTAGGGTCAACGGTCCAGAGCAACAGAGAGTGTGTAAAGGAGGTGAAGAGGCGGGTACAGGTAGATTGGAATGGGTGGAGAAAAGTTTAGGTGTGTTGTGCGATAAAAGAGTATTAGCGAGAATAAAAGGAAAGGTGTACAGGACAGTGGTGAGACCAGCGATGCTCTACGGCTTAGAGACAGTGGCACTGAAGAAAAGACAGGAGGCAGAGTTAGAGGTAGCAGAGCTGAAGATGTTAAGGTTCTCCTTGGGAGTGACAAGGATGGATAGGATCAAGAACAAGCTCATCAGAGGGACAACCCATGTTAGATGTTTTGGAGATAAAGTCAGAGAGGCCAGATTGAGGTGGTTTGGACATGTTCAGAGGAGAGATTGTGAATATATCGGTAGAAGGATGCTGAGGTTTGAACTGCCAGGCAGGAGGTCTAGAGGAAGACCAGAGAGGAGATTTATGGATGCAGTGACAAAGGACATGAAGTTAGTTGGTGTGAGAGAAGAGGAAGCAGAGGATAGGGTAAGATGGAGGCAAATGATTCGCTGTGGCGACCCCTGAAAGGAAACAGTCTATAAAAAATAATAAAAACTTTGTGTTCCCAAAGTACCCAGCTAACTCCCTTTGGCAATAATGCAAAACCGTATTGTTCAAGGCTTAGGCAGGTCGCCTCAATTAAAACATATGAATCTTTTGACCTCAAATTACACTGGACTATGGCTATCGATAAAGCCTAGCATCATCAGGCATTAAAACTATGCACTCAGGCCACTCAACTAAGCAATAGCCATCATCAGCCTTCAGGAAGAAATGTTGTCACTCATGCTGCATGTGGTAAAGCAGATGCTGCTTTTGAGAGTCCACACAGGCTTCAGCCTCAAATAAAGAGGTCTGTCGGTACATCTTGACCACCATGCACTGTGCACAACAACATGCCTGTGAATACAGCAAGCCTGTGGAAACTAGAGTACTCCCATCAGTGATGACAACACATGATTTTGTACCTCGATGCAGTATTCAGAACCCTTATTGAGCTTAATAGGCAGAAAACAATCACAATATCAAACAGAAGATAGATAATGATTCAGACAAGATGAAAAGGTGTTCCAGAGAGGATCTCTCACAGATGTACTTTCAAATCCGGGTAAACATAAAGATATAGCAAGCTGCCTCAGGGATATCACCCAATCTACCTAAACAATAACCCAAAACCAATTCTGATCAATATCTCATAAAAACATCAATATGGCAAAAAAAAGTAACACAGTTTAAAACCTCATGCACTGTCGAGATCCACCATCTAACTTCTACTTGAAACATCTCATAGCAGTCCATCCATTCCTGCTTCAGCAGTTTAATGATATACTTACATTTACATTTAGGCATTTGGCAGACGCTCTTATCCAGAGCGACTTACAAAAAGTGCTTTAATGTTTACATCATTGGATACATACTTACACTGGGTTAACTAGGTTAATAACTAAGTACCATTAGTCCAACACAACAGATGCGTCTTGAGTCGTCGTTTAAAGATAGTCAAAGTCTCTGATGTACGGACATCTAGAGGAAGTTCATTCCACCACCTAGGTGCCAGAACAGAAAAGAGCCTGGATGAATGCCGCCCTCGATCCCTGAGAGATGGTGGGATGAGGCGAGCAGTGCTGGAGGATCGGAGGGAACGTGGTGCAGTGCGTGGTGTGATTAGCGCAGAGAGGTAAGTGGGTGCTGGGCCATTTTATAGCTTTGTAGGCAAGCATCAGCGTTTTGAATTTGATGCGGGCAGCTACAGGAAGCCAGTGCAGGGAGCGGAGGAGTGGGGTGGTGTGGGAGAACTTGGGAAGGTTAAAAACAAGACGTGCTGCTGCATTCTGGATCAGTTGCAGAGGATGAATCATGGACAGAGGCAGGCCTGCCAGGAGTGAGTTGCAGTAGTCCAGTCTTGAAATAACAAGGGACTGAACAAGCACCTGAGTAGCCTGTGAAGAAAGAAATGGGCGAATTCTTCTGATATTGTAAAGAAGAAATCGACAAGATTAAGGTTAGCGATGTGTGGGGAAAATGACAAATGATTGTCCACGGTTACCCCAAGATTGCGGGCGGTGGCTAAAGGAGAGATTTGGTTGTTGTATCCTGCTCTGTTGTGTGCATCGTGATGGTAAAGAGTATGTTCAGTCCAAGAAAGAAAAGGAGAGGTGTCTCCTTGGAAGAAAGTATTTATTTTGATGGAGTCAGTTGTTATTGACTTTGGGAAATCCTTACCATTGTTATTTGTCCATTGCCATGCTTATTATTGGCAAAAAAATCTGTACAAATCTTGAGGACTTTGTTTAGCCATTTGTGTGGAACTGAATCAGATGCCTTCTGGCAATCAATCCAGGCCATGCTCAGGTGTTTGTTGCCAGTATGGGTATCTTCTAGTATGGCTTCATGTAGTAAGAAATGCATCCTTAAGATCCTCTGGAACTTCATCAGTATGGTGACACAATGTTGTTATCTGTGCAGTGATAATAGAGTTTCTCATTAATTGTAGAAGTCAAGATGTTTATAGGATGTTGTTGGTAAGCAAGCAATTGGGCGCCAGCAAAATTTTTTTTGTGCAAACGTAAACACAAAGTAATGCTTTCTATCTGTAGCTGCCACATGAGAACCCATGAGACCACATATATGCTCAAGCAGTGAAGTGCCATTTCTTACACTTATACTCGGTTACAAGATAAAATGTGTAAGAATAAGTGAATGAATGAATGAATGAATGAAAACAACGCCACACACTGGAGCCACAAGGTGGCGCTAGCAGCGTATTCATCAGCTTCCTTTTGCAACAGTATTTCAAAAACCTCACACCAATGAAACCCTTTTTTTTATGTGCAAAAGCAACATGGTTTCCATTTTTTTGTTTGGATTTATTAATAAATATGAAGAATTGATAAAGTACACATATGTTTCTAGAATATTTAAAACTAGTGTAATGTTAGGATCAGGGTTGGGAGTAACACGTTACAAAGTAACACGTTAGAATAACGAGTAATCTAACGCATTAGGGCCGCCATTTAACTACTCAGTTATTTAGTTACTTTTTCAAAAATGTACTCCGTTATTCAGACAATGTATTCAATCCATGAGCCAGACAGCAGTCATTCCCAATCCATTATTGTGTGTGTGTGTGTGTGTGTGTGTTGTGAAAGTTGTCCTACACGCCCTGCCTATAACTAGCCCCCTCTGTTATTCCTGCTGTTCTACCCCTATCTCATATCGATTTGACTATGTGAGGACCGACGCGCAGAAACATGGCGGTGAATCATGATGAACTGTACTTACGGCCACCACCTAGGTGTGAGAGGGGTATTAGTAGGTGAGATGGGGGTATTAGTAGGTGAGATGGGGGTATTAGTAGGTGAGACAGGGGTATTAGTAGGTGAGACAGGGGTATTAGTAGGTGAGATGGGGGTATTAGTAGGTGAGACAGGGGTATTAGTAGGTGAGATGGGGGTATTAGTAGGTGAGATGGGGGTATTAGTAGGTGAGATGGGGGTATTAGTAGGTGAGATAGGGGTATTAGTAGTTAACAGATTATGGGCCAAACTTCACTGAGTGATGATGGTAGAATAATTATAAAGGTCTTGACTAAAACAACATGCATGAGGAATCACAAAGGAGTTTTTATTTTCTGCAGTTGAAAAGTACTCGAACTAGTTACTTTTATCAGGAGGTAACACTTAAATGTAACTGATTACTTTATAAAGACAGTAATTTTGTGACGTAATTAGTTACTTTAAGAAGTAACGACCCCCAACACTGGTTAGGATTTTCAGAAATGCTGATTCCCAGCATTTATGTTCAAACATATTTGTTGAAAGTAGCTAAAGATTAAGACTTGCGTTCTATTATTATTATTATTATTATTATTATTATTATTGTTGTTGTTGTTGTTGTTGTTATTATTATTATGTTACGTATACTGCCACAAGAGGGCGCATAAAACAACTTCTAGGAAAAAAGTCTTAATATAAAATCTTTTAGACTTTTTAAACAGATTTTTTTAAAACAAACCCAAAACCAGTGACTTAATAATGACCACAAAAGACTATTTAATGTAATTCAGTTTTATTTATATACCAATTTTAACAATGTTATTGTAGCACAGCAGCTTCACAAAATCAAAAAATTTATTTGAAAAGTGTGAGGAAATATTTATCAATTATAGTTATCAGTTTTTCTCTGATTAGAAAGCCAGGGTTGACAGTGACAATTAAAAAATAGGAAGAAACCATAAAAGGAACCAGACTCTTCAGGGAACCCATCCTCATCTGGGTGATAACGGATAGCAGGGATTGATCTGCACTCATACTGTGTGTTAGGAGGCTGGAAGTTCAGTATAACAGGAGATGTGGAGAAGTTACTATTGAGTTCAGTTCATTATTGGAGGCTCAGCTACAAAACTGTTAGTGAGAATTTCAGTCCTGAACTATCGAGCGACTGCAGTCACGAGTCCTCAGAGAACAGCTGTCTGCATCAGCCGAGGCCTGGACCATCTTCAGAGTCCCCCAGATCTGCTCCTTTACCTAAGGCAAATCTATTTACAAAATTTCTTGGCTTAAATAAATAAGGTTTACTAGCCTAGACTTAAACTTCGAGACTGTGTCTGAGTGACGGCTATTCCATAACGTTGGGGCCTTTTGAGAAAAAGCTCCGCCCCCTGCTGTAGTTTTCATAATATGTAGTACCGATAAGCAGCCTGCATCCTTTGATCGAAGTAGGCGTGACGGATCGTAAGACACTAGCAGTTCATTCAGATACTGCGTTTCGAGACTCACTGCTGCAACCTGGACTAACTGAAGCTTGTTTATACAACTAGTTGAACAACCAGGTAGTAAGGTGTTGTGTTACAATAGTCCAACCTACAGGTGATAAAATCATGATCTAGTTCTTCTGCATCCTTTAGTGAGAATATATTCCTTATCTTGGCAAAATGTCTGAGATGGAAGATTACTATCCGTGTAATGTTATCTACATGAAAAATTATATGAAATGATATCCTGTGCATACAAAATTCTTGACCCCCCTTATTTCTTCCTTTTTTTTTCTATTTCTAAGGTAATCTTGGGGAATAGTTCTCCAGGCTTTCTGAGGGACTGTTTTCTATCTCATTTATAGAATGAGATCTATCTCACATCCAGTTCCTGAGCAGTTAAAGAGGAATTTTGGTGCTTTGTTAAGCCATGAAGTGACCTATGAAGTATTCAAGCATTAAAAAAACAATTTAAGGCATAAAAACAGTGAGAAACAGGTGCAGATGATGACAGATGATCAGGTCGGTGATTATATACTGTTGATGTTAAATGTTGCGTGGTTGGAACAGATGAGAGGGATAATGAGGTCGCAGCTCAGGCTGTTACCAAACAACCAAAATCGTATCTTTAATTGCTTTTCAGCCTGTAACAGTAAAATATTTGTTCCATTTTCTTTAATCTGCATAATTTAATCTATAGAAATTAAGGGGGGGGGGGGGTAGACTTTTAAAAAGTACTGTATGTTTTTCCAAGAAATGTGAATTCATTGCTAAATCATCCTTAGCCACATCCAGGGTTTTGAAGGAGGTTTTAAAATGTTTTGTGCAACAGATCACATTGTGCAAAAAGTCAAAACTTCTTTTGAAACATTTCAACACTTCACACTTGGCAGTTGTTTCTTTCTGCCACTGAAAAAGATGGAGAGAAATGTGCAGTGTGAATAAACCAGAAGCTGAACGTCCTCGCAGGCAGAAAGCAGTGCAGCGGAGCTGAAGGTGCATGTCGCTGCATGTTCTGTAAAAATGATCATTACATTGTTTTGGCGTGTATGAGCTCAGACCAGCCCCACGAATGCGGATGAGTATTATTATTATTACTAAAAGAATTAAAACTGGAAAGAAAGAAAGGCAGAGAATATGAACAAATAAAAAGATATATACGAATTCTTCGCATTGCCATAACTGGGCAGAGCTGCTGAGATTGTGCTGAAGAGTGACACATGTTTGCCTTCAGCATTTCACCCAGCTCCACCTCGAATCCACCCCACCCTCTCTCTCTTCATCTCTCCTTCTCTCTATCTATCTATCTGTTTCTTTTTTTGTTTGTTTTTTTGTCCCTCTCCTTTCACGGAGCAAGTGTCGACAGGTTTAATCCTCCCTTCAGCAGCACTAACAGAAACCCTGGGGATTAGTTGCTCTGCTTTCCAACTTGTCAAAGTGTTCACATAAAATCTTTCAGCCCCAACACACAGTGGACAACTTGCGAAAACTTCCAGAAAGGAATAACGAGTAAAGCGACATTTAAAGGCAATTTTTTCCCCCCCAAGTCTTTTATTACCATGAGCTTGTTTCGCAAATCTTTATGGCAAGAATTAAGAACTTTCCACATGAACCAACCTCTGCAGAATTGGCACTCCAAAAAATGCCAGATAGAAATGATTGTTCGGATCCTGGGTTGGTTTGATTTATCACCAAAAATAAGAATCAGATCATACAATAGTCATGTATATGTGCTGAAATCCCTAAGGATCTGTCACACCCGGACTTATAAATGGCATGTTCAAGTCAAACTGAGACTTGTGGTAAAATTTGAAGGTGTAAAAGAAATGAAAGAAGACTTCAAGTAATGAGACTCAGTAGAGACGCAGTAAAATGTATTAAAGAAGGCCGTACACCCGTGAAGGACGATTCGGGTCGAGGTGGCTCAGATCCCACTGCGGTCGTTCCTCGGAACGTTCAACATTCATGAAACACCTGAACGTTCATGAAATGCCTGATCCTTGAAAAAGATTTGCAGAAGAGGCACATCTGTCTGTGTGAACTCTACACACAATCATTCACCAACACCACTTGCACATTACAGGAACTTAGACAGGCTGGGAGTTATTGCCACGTCCCCCGTATAGTCCTGACCTCGCTCCAATACATCTCCACATGTTTCTTCTCTTCACATGTTCTGTTAGAAGCTGCATATTATACTGTGAATGGTCCTGTACTGTATGTTATAAATAAATTAGGATTTAAGTTTGAGGCATTGAAGGAGTTACTGGGAGGCCAGCAGGCAGTCTAGTCACGGCTCCGGTCTACTGAGAAAACCTTCTACCTTCATGATGGTGTCCAAGCTCTAGTGAGACACTGGGATAAGTGCATTAGTGTAGCAGGGGATTATAGAGAGACATAAAGGAATTGTTTACGCTCAGGACTGTGTTGTGTTTAAGAGTCCCAGTTTGACTTAAACACCCCTCGTACACTCAACAAAAAATACATCAATAAGAAAAAGCGAAACACATTAAAAAATGATGCAACCCAACTGAAATGCTAATTTAAGTCAATTATCACTTAACAAATATAACCTATTTATAAGCATTATGTATTTAAATATAAATAATAATAATTGTAGAAAATCAGTAGACATTAAAATATTTTTGCGTGCATTAAAACTGAACATTGTCCCCCTTTTTTCTAAGTGTTGCCAGTAACTCACTTAAACAAAATCAAAGCACGAGTTTGTTGTATCTTTTTAAAAAAAATAAAAATCAACCAACAGGATTTTTTTCAGTTCATTTCAAGTTTTTCACATTTAGTTATGTGTCACATTCATCTTCAAATGCTTTTTCTACATGCAAAACTCCACCATGAGGAAGTAAAAACAGGTGTTTGGAGTGTTTTGGTTAATTTATATAAAACGTAATAAAAACATCCCATTTAGATACGTATTCAGACCCATCGATCAGTACTTTATTAAAGGCCTACTGGCTCTTCTTGACAGAAATGTTAAGTATCAGATTAATTATCATTAATGCATTTTTTTCTTCTATCTTTCTAGTCTATCTTTACATTTTTAGGTCACGAACAAGTCGTGTGTAAGCATTTCACTGCACATTATACTGTGTATGGTTCTATATGGGACAATAAATAAAATCGAAACTTGAGTTGTTCAGGCTCAAGCAGGTTCAACACACAGCCATACGTAGGTCTCTCCACAGTCACTACATTGGGTTCAGACTCCAGAGAAGGGTTTCATTCAGCATTGCTCTTTATTCTTCTGCAGATTTCCACAGCACGGTGTCTGACTGCAGGGATGGTTTTAGAAATCAGGCCAGAGGATTTGTTTCTCATGTTCTGAGGGTCCTTCAGGGGCTTTTTGGTGAACTCCGCAGGTTTCTGCCTGGCTGCTGCACCGTACACACCTGATTGGTGGAGCGATGCACTGATGGTTGTCCTCTGGACCTCATTTATAGTCAGCATTGGATTTTTGTTACTTCTCTGACCAAGGCCCTTCATCACTGATTACTCAGTTTGGCTGGGTTGCCAGATCTGGGGGAAAAGTTTTCTTGTCACAATTCTGTCTTGTATGTCAACAGATGATTCTTTTCGAATCATGATTTGTTTGAAATCTGACATGGACAATCTCATTTCAATTCAATAAAATTGTAATTACATTTAGTAAATTATATCTAGAACCTACTATAAGACCATACAGTATATAGACGGGTGCATACCTTTCCTAAATGTATCTTGTGAATTTATTTAAGCACATGTGGACTCCAGTCTTATTGCATCTGAAGCATCTCAATGACCCCTGATTGGAGCACTAAAGTTCAATTGCTTAATTATGTCATAGCACTGGTTATAAATACATTCGAACTTTCCCAATACCTGTTTTTACTGTGTATAGAAGGATATTCTTGTTTTTCTTGAGGATGGATTTATCTCACTTTGCAGTGAATCTTCATGCATACACATTAAAACACCTCAGATCAGGACAGGAATGTGAACGGGATATGCGAGCAGCATGGAGGGCTCAGAAATATTGTTTTGTTGTCTTTGGAGCCAGATTTTAGAACTGTGAATGCATTTCTACTTAAATTTCTTTTGCTAATATTTGCAATTTTTTTTCCATCTTGAATATTATTTAAAGCAGGTATCATTGTGTGTGTGTGTGTGTGTGTGTGTGTGTGTGTGTGTACAGCATGTTTGCATATTTCATGTGATTGCATAAGAGTAGAAGCCCCTGGAGGTTTTGTGACCTGAAAGCAGTTGGTAATTAGTTTCACCTGCACTCAGAACATTCTTTCTTTCCTGTACTTTGCATACAATTATATTACATGTGTAAAAGCTAATATATTTTGCATAAAATCATAGTGTCTTCCTGTTTATTGAAATTTACAGTTCCAAAAACTTTCCAAAACATTCTTTGCACAGCACTTTAGCAGGGTTGATGATCAGAAGGGCGCGGTTCAAAGGCCAACACCAACACACTGCGACTGTGGGACCCTGGAGCACGGCCCTTAACCCTCTCTGCTCCTGTATGATATTTGACCCTCACCCCTGACCCCAGTTTACTAACCGAGCTGGAATATGCACATAAATGACCTCGTATATTTGACGAACAAAGGCTTATTCTTCTCATACAGCTGCACCTATTTCTGAGAACGTCTTTATGCAATGTTTATAAACACTCCCACAACGTTGCTGAAATGTTCGGCTTCAGTTGCAGCAGATATTTTTAGAAGACTGCAGGAGTGCAATTTGCTGAATCCTTTAAAAAAATGCTGCATTCTCGTTATTTTTTATCTATCTATCTATCTATCTATCTATCTATCTATCTATCTATCTATCTACTGTATCTATCTATCTTTTCTACACCTGTTTATCTCTTGGTATTTATATTTTATTTTCACGACTCTCTACACTGAAATTCTTTAAAAAGTGTAGTGAAACCACATGAATGAGAATTGCGCAACTGTCTCTCGATCCCCCTCTCAACCTTCAGGATGCTTCATGTGGGTGTGACCTGTTCCCTTAAGTTGTAGCTAACAATGAAAGCAGGTATTTTGACTCGGCACAGGTCCATATTCTCACACTTTTCCAACTAAACAGTTGTTCCATTGCTGACATGCATAAAAATAGAGAAAAAAAAATCTCTTCTGCATCCACTTGGGGTAATAATAGAAAGTTGGACTAATATGTGTGTTTAATTATTTATAATCTGCACTGATGTTCTGCAGTTAGTCTCGTTTCTGAACACATGAATTGATACAGAAGCTTTATATAAACATATATCTTTACTGAAAACATGTCATGGCGTGTGCAATGTGCAGAGTTTATTAATAAATATCACAGGTCATGTCATAGTGAAGAACTTTACTATTAAACTGAACTCTGTTGAAAGAGCAGGTTTGTGGTTTTTTATAAAGGGAGGTAGCTGTTAAACAAAAATGTGACACACCCGATGGGTGTGTGTGTGTGTGTGTGTGTGTGAGTGGGTGTGTGTGCATGTGTGTGTGTGTGTGTGTGTGTGTGTGTGTGTGTGTACGTGCGTGCGTGTGTGTGTGTACAGTACGTGCATGTTGTGCTTATTTATTGCAGTGAAAGTATTATGCGAAGTCACACATACAGTACTCTGTGTTTTCTGAATTAATGTTGCAGTCATTTTCCTTTTAAATGGCAGTTAACACACTGTTAAAATGACCAGGACTCTTTCAGGTGTCTGTTACAAAATGTCAAGAGGAAAAGACATAAGCAGTAGCCTTAAAGAAACTATTGTTTCTCGTTTCGTAAAACATTTTTAAACTATTTGGAGTTTAAGATTCTACAATGATAGAGACAAAATGTTCAGGACAGTCACCAGTCTTCCCAGGACTGGACGTCCCAGCACATTCACCCCAAGGTCAGACCACGCAATGCTCAGAGAAATACGATAAAACAAGAGCTACATGTTAGACCCCACTGGCCTCATATTAAATATTTAGTATATTTAATATACTATAATAAGTCTATAACATCACAATTAGAAGAAGACTGAACAAGTACAGTTTGTTTTGAAGGGTTGGCAGGATAAAAACTCTTCTGTATAAAAAGAACATGGAGGCATGAGTGAGGTTCACAAAACGGCATTGAACAAAAGATCAAGACTCGTGGAACAATGTCCAATGGACTGATGAGACCAAAGTGGAGTTGTTTGACCAGAATGCTCAGCTCCATGTTTGGTGAAAACCAAACAGCATTTCATCAGAAACAGCTTATACCCCTTGTTAAACATGGTGATGAAGGGCTGATAATTATGGCTTGTTTTTGCAGCAACAGGAACTGGGCTCCATTGCTCCCCTGTACATTGAGTATTCTAGAGGCAAATATGGGGCCATCTTTCCGAAAGCTAAAGCTTGGTCAAAACTTGGTCATGCATCTACATCAGATTTGCTGAAGAATTAAAAGAATTGAGGTTTTGGGAGAGCGTAGACAAAGTCAAGACCTCAACCCAACTGAAATGCAGTAGCTGGACCTAAAGTGAGCTGTGCATAAGTACATCAATACTAAGACCCGTTATAATCACATGATGTTTATTCTGCTTTTACACCAAAGAACTTAGAGTTACAGAGGGGAGGCACTAACTTTTACACAAGAATGTATATAAAACACAGATTTCATCAGTCCCTCTTACAGTTCAGCATTATTTCTGATGTCACAGTATCACAAGCTCAACTATTTCAAACCAAGGACATCCAGAACATGCAGAAGTGTACTTACATATCTAAAAAGCTACTGTAGCTAATTCTGCATGTAAGTCCCTCAACCTTGTCCTGAAATATTTTGACCGCTTTGGGCTGCTGTTCAATAATTTAGAGAAGGAATTAAAAAAATAATCCCAGTGGCTTCAGCTTTCAGTTTGTGTTGAAGTGTGTGATTGGCACATGTTTGCTCTAAGAGTCAGGATTAAGATTCACAGGTGAGCATTTTGTACTGTAGTCGTGACTTAAAAATCCATTGTTGCTTGTGTCACACCCCAGGCCTCCTGCAGGGTTGTTGTGCGACAGATAAACTTGTGTCAGGTTTACAACTAAACAATAAGCATGATGGACCTCTTAACGCGGCCATGTGGGCCTCAGAAGTGTAGGCTGAGCCCCCTGCAGGTCTTACTGACATTCCTGCTCTGTACAGCCATGTAAAGGCCTGTCTGACCTGTTAATGTGTGTGTGTGTGTGTGTGTGTGTGTGTGTGTGTGTGTGTGTGTGTGTGTGTGTTTACATAAGAATATGCAAATGAATGTTAAGGTCACACAAAATGTTTATTTCATACATTTATTTCATACTTTAGTAATGAATCTTCAATATTCATGGTTAAATGTATTACTGTCCCAGTATGACAGTAGAGTTTTGGTTTACAGCCATCTGCACCATACAGTAGATCAGACACACACATTATATATAATTACAACTTTTATTCAAATTAAATAAAATTGATAGCAACAAGAATAAATGAGCTTTGTTCTGCATCGTGGCGGAATATCTACACCCTGATGGGATCAGCCTGAATTCACACAACAAACCGATTAAGCTTTCTTCAAGGACCTGACCTTATACAAATCATGAAGGTCATTCAATAATGTTTCATAATTTCCACGAGTTTCTTTTTGATTCGTTAATTGTTCGAATTATATTACCCTTTGAAAAGCACATTTTGAAATTTAATCACTGTTGAATTATTAATTTTGAAATGTACTTAATTTATTAAACTGGACCATTTGACTTTTAATTTTGTGAAGCTGCTTTGAGACAATAACTCTTGTTAAAAGCGCTATGTAAATAACATGAAAGATAAAAGACTTTAAAAAGCAGCATCTTTAAATTTAAGTGCTCTGAATGTCACATGGGATTTTCAGTTGTTCGTTTCAAGCTTTGAAATGTCAAAGTCTTGATTTTATTATACATTTAATTGAATATTCTGAAATTCTGAAGAAATTCAAGCTTGGAAATACAAGGAGTAAAATCCAATACAGGAAAAGCAATCGAGCCGGAACGGAACCCAACCGTCAGTCACGTGATCCAGGGAAGCGGATGTCCTCGATAGCGCCTCCAAATGATGTCTAGAAATCAAAACACACCTGCAGGAGAAAATGCTTCAGCGTGATGGCGAAGGGCAGCGACCCGGTCAGGGCACCTGCAGTGTGTTACACTAATTATATACTGTCAGATACTCTAGTCATTTTATTGTGATAAAAGAATTTAGTCAAAGTTTCTTTGAAGTAGGGCTAGCAAGCATGAGACCCAGACTGATGTTTGTCTCACACACACACATACTGTACAAACACACACACCAGAGAGAGAGAGAGAGAGTTACACACTGGTGGCCAAAAGTATTAGGAAATAATACGCTCTCTCAGGTGATGTCATTAATTAATTTGGGTCTGGCTGCAGACTTCATGTTCCTACACATCCTCTCAAATCCACCTTTTAATTCCTGATAAAGTAATAAAACAGCAGGAGAGACAGCTCATGAATGTACTGTAGTCGTGAATGAAGAATCCGATAATAAAGTGCCGAAAAACTTTTTATCCTATAGTGTTTTAAAGGAAACTTCAGCATTGAGAACATTATTAGTCTAGGCTGTGACTTACCGACATTATTACACTGAAAATCTGCAGCAGAATAATACGCTAATAACACAGCTAATACGGTAGCTGTGATCTTACAGTAAGACCTGTGGAGCCACTTGCCTGGACAAACGATTAGAGAAACTCCTCCTCATGAGGTATAACCACTGCTCATTATATAATCCTAGAGCAATCTAGTAGAAGTCCAGACTCTGGTGAGTCGATCGTGCTATATCTACCTTTATAATAAATATATACAGTGGTGGAAAAAGCAAAAGTCAGCAACAATCTCAAACATGTAACTAATGACAATACAGAAAAGACGAATAAGTAGTTATTTTATGCAATTAAATTACCATAAAACGGGCAAGGTGTAGCTCAGTGGTTAAGGCATTGGACTACGGTTCGGAAGATCCCAGGTTCGAATCCCACAACCACCAAGTTGCCACTGTTGGGCCCTTGAGCAAGGCCCTTAACCCTCAACTGCTCAGATGTGTAATGAGATAAAAAAAAAATGTAAGTCACTCTGGATAAGAGCGTCTGCCAAATGCCTAAATGTAAATAAAACGAACAGTATTTAGTATAAAGATATTTTCTTTTAAACAGGAAAAAAGGTTGATTTTTCTGCACTGTAATTTGATCTAGTTTGAAGTTAAGCCTTTATTTGTCACATATACATTACAGCACAGTGAAATTCCTTCTTTGCATATCCCAGCGGAACTGGGGTCAGAGCGCAGGGTCAGCCATGATACGGTCCAGATAGGGTTAAGGGCCTCGCTCAAGGGCCCAAAAGTGGCATCCTGGTGGAGCTGAGGATCGAATCGCCAATCTTCCAATCTGTAAGCTCGGTGCCTTAGCCCTCTGAGCCACCACTGCCCCAAAAACACCTTACTGCACATTTACAATGCGTGAAATATTTGTCACTGCAGTTTATTTTGGTTAAATATCACTCACTCTCACTCATGGTCTATACCGCTTAATCCAGGTCTGATTTGTCGTGTACAGAATCCAAACATGCATTCCTCACAATTCTTTCAATGGTTTTAATGAAAAGAGAGGTTAGTGCCACTAGAGTGAAATCATTCAGCATCTTTGGAATTTTGTTCTTAGTCACAGGAACAGTTATTGAATCGTTCCATAAAGCGGGGACATTATGCAGTTGTAAAAACATAAAAAGAATTCAAGATTATCGAGACTCATTAATACACACAAGTACAAGATTGGGGTCAACATTTGTACAAACTGACCTCCAAAATCTGACCTTAAATCCACACATGCACGTATGAATGCATCCCAACTGGAACAAACGAAACACTGGGTTGACTTCTCATTTCAAACATACACGTATTAAAAGTTACCCATAGATTTCCCCAGTTTACAATGATTAAATTCACTCATGAAAAACAAATGGTGCTGAAGCTGCTACATCATCTGGCTTCTGTAGGAATATCAACATTGGCCTTTTAGAAACGTTAACTAAAGTCTCAAATAATTTAGGAAAAACATTTGAAAGATAAAACATATGTAGAGATACATGAAAGGGTATGGTGTAAACAGTGACAACCACTACGTATATTACACTCTTAATATACAGACATAAGCCCCCGCCAAATGACTTACTGATCATCAACCATCAACCATCAGATCAGAATGTAAGTCTTGTTCCTTAGGCCAAGAATACAATCCTTACTATACTCTAGACATTAAAACTAGACATTAACCTGAAGTTTATCAACATTATTACAAAGTGACCAAACGCTGGCGAAAAGAAAAGGGAATCCTGATGTCCTTGGGGTCATTCGCAAACTATACCTACTGTACCTTTTCCGGTGTGTATCGGCCGAGAAGTGCAAATTCAAAACCAAGTTAACAAATCCGAAAACAAAACAACAACCCCCCCCGCCAAAAAAAGGTGTTTTGTGTTTTGTTATTTGGTTTTGAAATTTGTTAATTTGTTTTTCCGTTATGTTAATTTGTATCGCACTCCTCGGCCAGTCAGATATTAGTTATTTTGTTTTGGGTTTTGTTATTTTGTTTTGCACTTCAGGGCCACCGTAGCTCTCTGCTCAGTACTGCCTGACCTTCTCTCACCCACGCTGCAACCAACAGTTCGTGTAACTAACTACTGTACAACACCTGAGACGCCCCATCATACGTATAGTTAAAGGTCTCAGTGCTGTTACTGTCTATTGTCACCACTTATGATACTCTCGTCCTCCAATCAGGTCGCTCAGTCAGGACTAACTGGTGTAAAATCCACATTAAATAACAATGACAGCAATATTTTCTACAGTTATGGCTCTTACATACTGAACATTCCAGAAGAGGTTGCAATTTGTCATCAGCGCAGATGTTCGAGTGCTGAAGGCCTTATTAGCAGTTTGACACATGAACCTGGTTTTGAGTTGAGCCTTGAGTGAAATCTTAATCCTGTTAGGTAGTGTGTGTGTGTGTGTGTGTGTGTGTATGCACCCATAAGTCATGTATGTGATTGAGTTGAATGTTGGGGGTGGGCTATTGGAAGTGAATAGTAAGTATTTTTTGCGAATTGTAAATTTACAGAATATTTATTAATAATGGTTGCAGATGCAAATTCCGGGATTCCAAAAGTGTTCTTTTTTATCTAAAATCTTATCCCCAACTGTCTGGTTTTGCAAAAGTGTTTGCTTTGCTTTTTCCCCCAGTTATGGAGTAAGCGTACATGCTTGTGTGTAAAATCTATACAATGGAAAAGAACTGATTTTCCATACAATTGTAATTATGTGTCTCTAATGAGGAATGGATTCCACACAATTTTCAACAAACAATACTTTTCTACTGGTTTGTCTGTGACGATTCTCAGTCGCCCAGGTGAGGTTATCGGAGACTTGAGTCAAGTCAAAAGGACTTCTACAGTATGTTGGGTAAAATGTCTCACTGCCTTTCCAAGTAGCTTCTTCAGTGTGAGAGAAATTAGAGTTCCACATATTTGTATCCTCCAGCGTCAACATGTTCACCCCTGTCAGAAAAGCCTCGTTAGAGGAACAATGGAGAAGGTGAGAGGAGGAAGGAACGTCATTAGAGATCGGGGTTTTTACTGTACTCTTCCAGTGTCAAAGTGAAAGTCCATATAAACCCGTACAGCCTGGCCTAAACAAGATTCACTGTGTGGATTTAAATAATCAAGTCCTTAAGAGCCTTTGATCAGACCAGGGGATGAAGCTGAATTGACTGGATCTGGATTTCCAAATGTTCCAACACATAGTCAAACCCTTGACTGATAGCACTGAACCCTCAACTTCACAAAATAAAAGTAAGAAGGGAAGCTCATGAAACGATCATGCACCCATCATGCAAAGCGACCACTGTACAAGCCTCTGGAGGCGGTGTTATGATCCGCTTCGTACAGCAGTACGTTTCAAACGTTTACTCTCATCACGGCCGCCCTCCAAATGTCCACTGTGAGTGAGATTGGAGGTTTTGTTTGCTTTTCTCAGTAAAGTCGAGTGAAGCATCTCCAAACACTCCGCACAGTCTACACTGTAGGAGAGAGTGAAAGTGCCAGAGTGTACTTTAATACTTCCCAAAAGTCCCCACCCCATCTGATCCAACAAGTTTAAAGCTCTCTGACTCTCCACTCCATCCCACAATATATCATACAATGCGAAAACAATAATGCATGACAGGACGTGCTGTTACACGACAGGGTGGTGTGATGAAGCAGAGATACAGTTGAGATCCTGCCACGAAGCTGAACCTTTTAGACCTCGATTTTAAACCTTTATGTTTATAAAAAAACAGTATGTGATTAGTTAGTTCCTATTGTCAGTCACGTTCTAGCAGCTGCAAACAGCACGTCTCTCACCAGTCGCTCTTCTGTTCTCTTTCTTAACATTAATATAAACAAAACAAAACTAAATAATATGCAGATTTTCATTTGTTAAAGACACCACAAACTGTAAATCCTGTATCTGGAAGTAGCGTGTGTCACTGTATTGGGATGATAATGATTTATTGTGTTCTGATGGCATTTAATAAAAACCACAAGAATTCTGATGGAGACGTTAAGACAATTCACACAACGTGGTAGAAACCCTTAGGACTTTTAGCCCTTCCTGTTTTGTTTTTGTTGTTGTTGTTGTTGTTGTTTTGTTCAGTTTTTTTAAAAGCAAGTTCAGAATAAACAATTAGCCTACATCTAAGGAAAGAATGGATCATTTACACCTCTGCTGGTGTTGAGAAGTGAAAAGTTGTGCTGAGGCCACACCCAAACATCCTGAACACACACGATTAAACATTTACCAAACAGCTAGCATGGCGTGTGGTTCATGGGACTTCAGGATTCCCTGCACCCTTTTGCATTCCAAATGACGGCCTGATCTCAAATCTTTCAAATGAAAGAAGGGAATTCTGAACTCAAGAGCAGAACATGTCTGTGCTAAGTGCTGCGCTGGATTTGTGGGATCACTTGGGGGTGAGTCACTCTGGAAGTCCTGAGGTTTAATTCCAGGGAGAGTATAAACACAGACTGGATGAAAGCTCACTGTGTTACTCTGTACAGGAAGTCTCTTACACACACACACACACACACACACACGTACACACTCCCATACTAGGCAGTTGCTATGGAGGCCAAACAATGAAAGCAACAGCAAAAGTGGTGAAAGCATGCGATTCTGTAATTGCACAGCTCGTCCAGTCTGAATCATATTAGAGCGTTTTTGTTGCTGCTCCTCTCTCTCTCTCTCTCTCTCTCTCTCTCTCTCAAAGTTTGTTTGATTTTTTTAAGCATTTCAGTAATTGACAATGACAAAGTGCTTTCAACTCATTCTGGCAAACAGGGCACTTATTTTTTTTGGAAACACCCACGAACACACACAAAGGCACTGATTGTACGGTGCAGGTTAAATCATGCCAAGATATAAGTATAGCTTATGAAATGTGGGTTATGTAGCTAACATACCGCATAGGCTTTGACACTATACTCTAATGCACATTGTATTTTTGTGCACTGAAGGAATCGTTACTCACTGTACAGTGAATATAGTGAATTACAGTAACAGTAAATTACAGTAACTTCTCCTTGAACCTTAAAACCTCCTGTATTGGGTTTTCTTATATGTGCACTAACAAGCATTCACCTGGCATGAAAGGCTGTACGAGCAGATGTGCAACTACTTAACATTTACAGGCGGCAGCACAAGCAGTGGCAGAGGGATCTCCTAAAACTATTGAAAAATCCATGCAGTCATTTGCTTTTTTAGTTATAAATAAACATGTTAGACATATTAGTTCTAGATTCTGTAGAACTATTAGAGAATCGAACCATGTTTCCTCCTACATTTCCTTATAATCTGCATTGTTCATTTTTATTTAAGAAAATTTCAGCGATTAATTGCTGTTTGTTTTAGGCACGATTTATTCGTACCATGCCCATGAATGGTCCCCCCCCCCTCCACCCCACTGTCCAGTGTTCACATTATTAATATTGCGCTACATTTGTGTATTTACACTCTTAAATCTAATATTATTTATATTTCAGAAAAAATGTCAAGACCAATGATCTCGTTAACATTTCTACTTCATTAGCTCTGGCTTTACGTCCATGAGTGGCCGAGGTGGTTTGGAGCCCACTACACACACATTCCCTTGAAAGGTGATAAATATCATGTCGAAACTTTTGGAAGAAATTAATCTTGTCTATGAGGACTGTACTGTACACACACTCATTCACCAACACCACTTGCACATTACAGGAACTCGGCTGGGGGTTACTGCCACGTCCCCCATACAGTCTGACCTCGCTCCAAGCCATTTCCATATACTTGCAAGCAGCATTAAAGGAGTTCCTGGGAGGCAAGCGTTTTAGAAGTTAAGCAGACAATCCGGCTCTGGCCTGAGCAGTGGCTTCGGCGTACTGAGAAAACTTTCTACCTTGATGGTGTCCAAGCACTAGTGACGCACTGGGATAAGAGCATTAGTGTAGCAGGGGATTATATAGAGACATGAAGGGAGTTTTTACTCTAAGAACTGTGTTCTTTTATTCTGCACAAAATCTAAAGTCCCGCTTTGACTTGAACACCACCCATAGGATAAAAGAAATGTACAAGTATGCAAGTTGTAAGGGCATAAATTAGGCCCTTAATTAGCATTTTATATTTAGCACCAACATTTACAAGACGTTTTGCAGGCAGGCGAACTAAACTGAGCGGATAAACCAAAGAGAAAATGACAGCAGGATCAATCGTTTCCAATACTCAGTAATAGCACCCTTTCTGTTTTTATTATTTTTTTTATTTTATTTTTTTATTAGATGTTGGATCAAAATTTCTGTCTCATGCCAAGCTGCTGTTTCATTTCATAGCAAAATTGATGCAAGTCTCATCTGGCAGTAGCAAATGGGATTTTGAGATCATCGGAGCAACCCGAATTGAATGAAGAGATAATGTAAGAGTGTTTGAGGCACACCCGTGCTCCTAGCATTAAATACACCTGAACTGTTAGCGCTGCTCTTAATCATCCCTAATAAAAATGACTGCGTTTGAAGGCTTGGCCGTGACCACACCCCTGGCATATCAGCGCTGTTATGACAAGATCTCGTGTCACCATTTTTTGGCTTGGTTGACTGAAGTCTAAGTCTCCTTTCACACAACGGGCAGGCTTTCACCAAATATTTCCACTTTGTATTGCTGCACCCTCTGAGTCACAGGCTAATTATTCTGTGCACTTTTCTCATAATTGTTTAATATCCACTGGCATCCAGGACCAGGTTCCTGAAAGAACACAATCTGTGTCAATATTGTATTCTGAGATTAAAATCAAAGTCAGCAAATTCAAAACCGGTCGTAATGATTCAACAGTTTTATATATATATATATATATATATATATACATACACACACATTATACAAACACAAACTTAAATGTTAAGTCTGTTAAAAACAACAACACAAAATAACACCTATTATTTATCTAATGAGGTTTTGAAGTCGGAGCCAATGTCAGGAATCCACCCTGATTATCGCTCACACACTCATTCACAATTAAGGTCATTATAGCATCATCACTTCCCCGTGGACAACCAGAGAACCTTTAGGAAACCCATGTGGAAAACTGGAGAACCTGTGAACTTCATACACAACATACACTGCAAAAAATCTTAGCAAGTGAAATATTCTTTATTATTCTTTAATATTATTGTTTTATTGGCAGATAATTTGGCAGAGTTTATTTCTTGAAAGAAGCAAAATTATCTGCCAGTAGTACCAGATGTTTTTTTTTTTTTTGCTTACAATTTTAGTAAGAATTGACTACAAATAAGCTTAATAATCTTATATTTAATTTATTGTAAACACATTTTACGAAATCATTTTGGCTAGACTCCAGAATATTTCATTTGCTAAACTGTAATTATTTGCAGTAAAGTGGAGCTCAGGAATGAAGCTACAATTCTAGAGCTCTAATTGGCTGATGTGCCCAAAAATTATGCTATATCGTATCTTAAGATTTATCCCATTCCTAGATATAAATCAAGCAATGAGCATCAACTGAAGGTATTAACACAATTCCCATGCCCACAGTTTTCCAGCAACACACATTGATTTGGTTTTCACCAGATACCAGAAAGTCTTTAAATATTTCATTAATTACTTGCCTCACAGCTAAATTACTTTGTAAGTGGTAGTTTCTCTGCAAAACACTAAAAGCCCTGATTTGATGAGAGTGAAGTGTCCAAACTGCAAATGAACAAAGAAGACTAAGAGCGATGTCACATGGCAGGTGATTTATCGTTCCAGCCCGTGTTCATGCTCGTCGCAGCTGTTAATTGACACACCTTAGTTATTCTGTTTATGTTCTGTCTGGGTCTGAGAGTTTGAATTGACTCACAGCTGTTCAATATTCGCTCAAACTGACTTTTTATCATAAAAAATGCTCATTATTATATTATTGCATATATAGTAATTCTTCATCCTTCCCGGGTACCCTTATCCTCTGTTGTCGTTATATTAGTAGTAATGAAGGGTGTCATCATCTGCACCTGTTTCTCACTGGGTCATGGCCTAAGTTAGATTATTTTTTTTTATATCTTTAATAATTAATAGGTCATTGTGTGGCTTAATGAGCAAAAACATTTCTTTGAAACACAGCTCCATAGATGTGATCCTCTGGTGGTTCAGTACATTCAGGTGGTCAGCTGACTTCATTTTATTGCCCCATAACGTTACTGAGTCTAGACCTGAGTAACTGATCAACCCCAGATCATAACACTGTCTCCAGAGGCTTGTACAGTGGACACTATGCATGATATGCAATATGTCCTTCCCTTCTCACCCTGACACGCCCATCACTCTGGGATAGGGTCAGTCTGGACTCATCAGGTCACATGACCATCAACCATCACTCCAAAGTCCAGTCTTTAATAAACTGAAGCCTTTTTCCCGATCAAGTCTCACCTTCAAGTGGTTTTCTTATGGACACACAGCTGTTCACAGCAATCATTTTTGGGGTCAGGGGTAGCTCAGTGGTTAAGGCATTGGACTACGGTTCGGAAGATCCCAGGTTCAAACCCCACAACCACCAAGTTGCCACTGTTGGGCCCTTGAGCAAGGCCCTTAACCCTCAACTGCTCGGATGTGTAATAAGATAAAAATGTAAGTCGCTCTGGATAAGAGCGTCTGCCAAATGCCTAAATGTAAATGTTCAGTCCCAATCCTCTGGTTTCTACTTGCCGTTTTTTACTATGTAATTTCACCTAGTGTTTAAGTTATCTCGATTCACAATTATTTCTGACCTTTTATTTCTGACCACGTTTCTTCTGTAAAGCTGAGGGTTCAGCACTACCCTTCCAGAGTTTAATAATGTTTTTAACCTATTTTCAATCATTTTTGTAATATACTTAGTTGTTTTCTTTGTCTGATGCAGAACAATAATATGACTCTTCTGATGACGGGATATGTCATCCCACATAGTTGTTTAAGAAAGGAGAAGCTACTCAATCAAATGAAGCATCAATTAAGGTTAAATAAACTTGCCGGCGGAATCATATTAATCACCAGTAATTATCCAATCAAAGCCTCTTAAGTATGTAATTTAATTCAAATTATATAGCGACGGAGGCAAGTAAAAACTTCCTGAGATAGTTATAGGGAAAAACCTTAAGAGGAACCGGACTCGACAAGGACCCCATCCTCATTTGAGGTAATAACGGATAACAGGGATTGATCTGCAGTCATACTGTGTGTTAGGAGGCTGGAAGTTCAGTATAACAGGAAATGTGTTTAAGTTAATATGGAGTCCAGTTCGTTATTGGAGGCTCAGGTAGACTGTGGGAAACTCCAGTCCTGAACTAAGGAACGACTGCAGCCACAAGTCCTCAGAGAACAGCGGTCAGCATCAACCATTGTGACACCTCATCATTCTTAAATACTGTAATCCAACGTTCCCAGACTGGAGTCCCTCTATGTTTAAAATCTGTTTTACAACCTGCTGTTGGGTCGACTCCAGGTACCTGACACCATCGGGAGGATTCTATTAATCATTATTACATTCCCTTGGGATTCCCTTGACTTGGGACTGATCCATACAAGTACACTGCAACACAAATTATGTAGCAACATGCTATAAACCAGAGATGTGATCATATTTAGGCCAGACTCGACTTTCATAGGAATGAATGATATTTTCTGTCTAATCATGTTTGCATACCGTCTGTAAACATGTGACGCAACAAATCAAATTAATTATTTTTAATGATATCTCCCAATTCTGCAGGGGGCAAACTGATGTGGGCGGAGCTATGTACTGATCCATGGTCTTACATTTAGATATCTTCCTTTTTTTTTCTGCACTGTGATCATTTTCCCATTTTTGTTGCAATATATTTATACCTGAATCTCTGACTCGCCATGCTGCTACAAAGTGAATGATTTCAAAGAGAAAACATCATTTAAGCTTCATTCTGACACATTAGCTGGTGATTAACTGCATGGAGAGAACTTCTAAAGCAATGCTTTCCTCGCGAATGTTTATACTTAGCTACAGGACGTCCTGTTTGTGGTCAGATAAGTGCTTTAGCATGTGTTTCCCGCCAAAAAATTCATGGCAACCAGTCAAGATTGGGAGTTATTTTCTCCCCGCACAATATCAGAGCGGATAATTGTATTTATTTGTCATCTCTCGGTCAAACCTACTCTAGTCACATGGTAAATACAGCACTCTTAGACAGGAGCCAAATATTATTAAATTATTAAATGTAATCTTGTACTTTTTTGTACTGTATAAAAAATCTCCCAATGAGGTAAGCCAATTTATTTTTTTTTGGCTAGGAATCTCAAAACTAGCATAAAAGTCTAGTTACGAAAAGACCTTAATGAGTCATAAAGCTAAAAAAAAAAAAAAGCAATTTGTTCTTATTACAAAAATTTTAAATAGTTCCTGTGCAAAAGTATTGACCCCAGCTCACTCCTTTATATTTTGCTTCCCAAGTGCCAGATTTAGACCCACTTGTATTTTTATGTAATCTTGAGGAATAGTTCTCCGGGTTGCTGGCTCTGATTTTTCGCAAGTTTTTGTCTCTCAAACATTTTTCAGTCCAGTCCTTGTACCTGAGCGGAATTTTGTTTTGTTTATTAAACCACACTGTTCCTGGAACGATTTTGGTCTCAGCAAACAAACTTCAATGGGAAATCACCTTTTAATGGGGCACAAATTTAAAATATCTGGGGAAAATTGTACCCATTGAGCCAATCATGGTATTTTCATGGTAACGTGCTCAGTGAGGCCAGTAGGGTCTGAGATGTAGCTCTTGGGGTTTTAGTGTATTTCTCTGAGCATTGCATGGTCCGACCTTGGGGTGAATGTGCTGGGACGTCCACTTCTGGGCAGATTGGTGACTGTCTTGAATACTGTGCACTTGTGAATAATCTTTCTCAGAAAACTTCAATTAGTTTGGACATGGTTTTTATAACCCTTTCCACATTGATCTCCAGCAACAATTGCTTCTCTAAGACCCATGCTCACGCCTTTTCTTCTTGGTATTGTGTCAACATCTACCTGAATGCTCTAAAGCAGCAAACTTCTGCTTTTATAGAGCTCTGCACACCTGCTGATGATCAGTTAATCAAGGGCTGATGATTAGCAGCACCAGGCTGCAACTTACACGGCAGTAAGGGGTATTTAGTATTGTTCACATGTTTTTTTTTTTCTTGGCTTCTTCCTATGTAAAATAAATAAAAGCACATAGGAAAAAAGTGATATGTTGTTTTTTATCTGATTAGATGATTTTTATTCTATTTTCAGACAAAAATTGAACATAGAATTAAACGGGGGGGGGGGGATGCTAATTTTTACATAAGATGCATGCATTATACGATGACATAATTTTATTTCATTTTAATCCCATGCATGGGGTGCCATTACTTTCTAGGCTGCTGTGTTCAAGCCTGTCGTAATAAGATCACACGTTCAGATGCGATGGCTGAGTTACAGTTTTATGACTGGGACCACACCCTGAAGTACAGAGCAGGTTGTGTGCAGGCATGTGACAGGGATCCTGTCGAACGAGTCCGGCACGATCTGTCTCTCTGCTCTGCCTCAGGAGAACAGAGTATACACACACACACACACACAAACACACACACACTTAAAGATAAAATCTACGCATAAAAATTAATTCTCTGTATTATGATCTGTTTGTTTCACATCTTTGCTTATGTATAGAAAGACTGGACTGAAAAACATTATCATCGCCAATCACGAGCTGGTCAAACCCTGGGCTTTCTGAAGATGTCTTAGTGCTGGACAACACTCATTCTCAGCACGATACCTGTGTTGTTCTTAAAGCCAAACCATCACCTTATTTTCTCAAAGCCTATTTTGTGTGTTAAATGTACAAATAAAGTTGTCACAATGGGTGATGTGGTATGTGTTGACTTTTGGGCTGTCTGTATAGATACACAGGGGTTATGTATACAGGTTGTAGGTGTACAGTAAGCAACCTGAGATAGTGAGTTTATGAAAGTAGCTTTGGCTTCAGGATGCGTTTTAATGCAAACGTCTTATAAATGTCTATAAACCTAGGTATAAAAGTCTTTAGAAACAGAAATATGGAACCAATCAGTGTTTAGATTGGATTACACTAGATTTACCTTCATTGTCATTCTGCAAAGTGCAGGTATAAAGCTAATGTAATGCAGTTAGCATCTACAGTCCTGTATGTGGCCTATTTACAATAAACAGTAAGGGTATGGGTTCATATGCACAGGAGTGAGAGTGACTTACAGTATGTACAGAAGGTACGGTGGGTAAAAAGGATGGGGTATATATAGTAATATACAGTAAAGCTGTGCAAACATTAATTGTGCAGAGAGGAGACATGTCAAGAAGATTACATGCTCAACATGATGTACATACTGTATGTACATATGACTGTGTGTATACTGTATGATGTAGGATGTACTGTAGTGCAATGATACAGTACAAGTTTTGGATGGTGCATTTTTACCCTTTAAGGTTTTTTTTAAGGTCTGAAGTGATGCAGTCGCAGTAGCACACTGAGACGCAGATTGTTAAAATGGTACAGCGGTCAAAGTTTTTCAGTATCCTTCAGTGGTTAAGGCATTGGACTACGGTTCGGAAGATCCCAGGTTTAAACCCCACAATCACCAGGTTGGGCCCTTGAGCGCGGCCCTTAACCCTCACCTGCTCAGATGTATAATGAGATAAAAATGTAAGTCGCTCTGGATAAGAGCGTCTGCCAAATGCCTAAATGTAAATGTAATCAGAAGAGAATAGGTCAAGGACCAGATGTGGACTCCAGTGAACTTAAAGCTGGCTACATGCTTAACAATAGCTCCGTTGATGTGAATAGAAGCATGAGAGAATAGCCAGCTTGTTTGAAACACACAATGACCTCCTTGGTCTTCATGGTGTTGAGTTCCAGGTTATTGTCTGAAGACCATACCACTAAGTGCTGGATCTCCTCCCGGTCATGTACAGACATGATAATGCTTTTGGAGACATAAACAGGTATGCAACCATGAGCGAAAAGGCAGTGAGAAGGCAGTCTGTAAACCCTCTCTTCCTCACCAGCATCTCTGCATTTTCTTTCTCTTTTAAAGTTGTTAAATTAAAAAAGGAGCTTGTTATCTACAAAGCATTCTAAATCCTCCTCCGTCCTAAAACTCTCTGTAAAACAGAAAAGAGTAACACCCTCCATGACTGCATAGCCATATTATACCTAACTGCTCCTGTCAGAGCTGCTGTTATAATCAGCCAGTTAGAATCCAGAACTGAACAGAAGCATTTCATCAATGGTGGCAAACACTTATAATCACTGAGTGTTCATTAGAGACCCTAAATTAAGTTATCTTTAGTAGTAGTTAATAACTCTTAATAATTAAGGTTATAGTTTAGACAGGCTGATAAAAGATTAAGTTTGTTTAAACATAAAATAAACTTATTATAACTCATTTTAATGTTAATTTTCAAGTTGACATCATCAATGATGCATAAATGTTGAGGTTTATCTTATCGATATTAAATGCAGTAAAATATCAATTTGTTTTCGTGCACTCATTTTAACCTTTAGGCATTGTCGGGCCAAGGAGAGAACTAAAACAACACCCTACTCCAGCTGTCAATCAAACTCTGCTAAATGTGTGATTGTAAAACACACACACGCTTTGTCAGTCGAGTCTCATAAAGTCACAAAGCTCCACCAGTCAGAGAAACACGAGCTCATAATTGTGATGCACATATACAGACTTGTACACCTGCATGCGTGACGAGTGGTCCGGGTGTAAGGCTGTGCCTCGGGCCTGAGATCATATAGGACGGGGGGGGGGGGGGGGGGGGGGGGGGGGGGATGACGACGACGTGGCATCCACAACCAGGAGGTTTTATAAACTTTGAGGTTCCTCATGGGCCTGTCTGGAATTTTACATCGTTCTTGCAAGTACATTCCAGACCCAGGTGTAAAGGATAACCGTGTTTAAGATGCAGTGCTGTGCAGATCTGCAGCAGTACAGTTCAAAATCCACGCCTTTATCATGTAGGCTAGAAGAGAAGCAGGAACATTCAAGCCAAATGGAAACTACTGGAAGGAAGCTAGCTAAAGGATTAGCATTGGGTGCTCCGAGCTGAGCACCACATCCAGGCTAGCTACTTTCCCCGAGTATAAATACATAATCATATTTTTTTTTCTTGAAATGTTTGTCTTTTCTGACTTTCAGCCGGGTGTGTTGCCATAAGTTTAAAAAAGCATGCTAGTTCAAAATAAACATGCACATGCTAGTGAGACGGCAGTTCTTAGTGTAGCATCTGTAGCGTTGTTAGCTGTCCTCTTCAGAACAGCATCTAAACACTCCATCCCTATCCTTAAACACTTTAATCTCTGCCCTGATTAATTCGCACCCTAATGCATGTAAGTTAAGAAAGACCGAAAGTATTTGCACCCCTGACCATCCACCCATACTGCATGTGGTTCGTGGCCGAGATCTGAACTAGACCTGAACCTGTTCCTGAATGATAATGCTCCTGTGAGATCAACAAAGCTAACTCCATGAAGAGCTCCCCAGACTAAAAGAACTCGAGTGACCCGGATGAATGGGAGCCTCCGCACTTCTCCTTAGTAAAGTGTACTACAGTAAGCTCCTCACCACTTATTGCACTTTTTTCCCGTTGAAAGTGTACTCACATTGCTAATTTGTGGTTATGATAATGTGTAACAAATCAGTAACTAATAAACAAGCATTGTAAGGCTTTAAACATTATGAGTGAATGTGTAGTTTTGTTTTTTGTGCTTTCTTCAGAAGTGAAGCGTCAGTGTTTTTGGCGTAGGTGGTTAAACATTACAAGCCTTCTCTTTTTATAAAGCCTAGGGGTTTGTTAAGCTGCATATATACAGGATAATTACACATCCTTAGAGAAGAAAGTACAGACTGACCGAGCTGACGTTCGATTATTACTGATTATTACATCAAAGTGACCAGAAATTTCTCCATTAAAATGTTTTTTGCATGAATGTGTCTCGTTGTTATACAATACTCGCGCATATTTCTAGCATGTTTTACATTTTCTCACACAAATCAAACATTTAAAGTGATGCATGATGGGTGTGGGCATAGACAGAGCTGAGGAATTTAAATCTTTCCAGGACGGACACCTGGTCGGACCACATTTCTGGATCAGGTGAGAATGCATGTGCAATTAAACCTTTGAGAAATCTCTCGGCGGCGCGGCCAGGAGCAAATCGGAATGAGAAAAAATCTGCAGCTCCTTTATTTTCATCGATTGTGAGGAAGAGATTTGTGATGAAAGCAGTAACCAGTTTTAATGTTGCATGATTACCGTGACTGTAATGTCAAGGTCACAGTGCAGGTTCATATAGGAACGATTATAAAAGAAAAAAAGAAAAAAAATGTTTAATCTGCAACCAGCATTCAGGGAAAATCCTGTCGCTCGTCAAATACTCACTAGAAATATACACACTTACGTTCCTTGTAAGGACCTTGACTTAATTAGTATTGCAGCTATTTAATTAAAGCTACACCTAAATACTTACCTTAATTATAACCTCAGTAGTCAGAGTAAAGGAACAAGTTACACACCCACATATTTTGCATTATTGTCCAAAGTGCATGTTTGTTTTAGTTTTTTATGTTTTCACGTGTTGTGCTTAATGACTTGTAGTGAACACGTTTGTGTTTTTCTTCCATGCTATACTGTTTCACCACCTGAAATACATGTGCACGTTATCCACATGACAAATAACCCAACCCTGATAGTTACTGCAGGACAGTGTTTAGTATGATGGCGTAGCCTCCTGTAGCTCTCATGAAGACATGAGCTCATGTGCAGAACGACAGGTACAATGATCTCACCGCTCACTCTCTCTCTCACTCTCTCCACACTGACCCGAGGAGCCAGTCCAGACTCGCAGCTTCAGCCTGAGACCTGTGTTTGCTCATCATTAGAAAATAAAAAGACTTGGCCAGGAGCAGCAAGCGGAGACTCGACATAGACACACTCGTCACCACAGACGTTTCACAATGTGAGCATGAAAAGTGATTCACCACGCCTCATTTCAGACCTTTCACATGATTACTGACATCATCAGAGAAAGTTTACATGCATTGACACACAAGGAACTACGCCCACTAGTGGAACACCCCTAACAGAAAGGTGGCCAGTCTTTAATTTTCATGTGTGTGCAGATTTCACACCTCAGGGTCATAAGTGTTCTCATGGCTCGGGTTGGATAATCAGGCACACCAGTGTTAAGACCAAGTCCAGGACCAGCTGAGATCAGATCAAGCTCGCAAGGTCATAATCAGTTTGATGCTGATGCCTAAACCAGAAACCATCTGCGTGAAGAACATTACAGAAACATAATGTTTCTTTACAAAGCTTTTTCACACTTATCATGTTTGTTTTATACTTTACCAATCTGTTTCAGTGTGCTATTATCGCTCAGTACACGAGTAGACCTTCGTATCTACTGTACATCCTCCGGTGCAGCAAGTGGCAGTACAGAGACAGTCGTTTTTCACACTATGCTTAAAAGGGTTGATATTTTAAATGAAATGTTGTTTCCGCAGGTACTGGTGATGATGTCACACTCTAAACCGCGGTCTGCTTCCATGTTTTTGAAGCATTTCGCTTTTATATTTGATTCCAACCCTCCCCGAGTACAGTACCAGGCCTGACACGACCTTTATCAAGCGGACACGAGCGCTCGAATGTACCAGGCGCTGAGGTCCAGTGTGCGCTGATCTGTGCCCCAAGCCCAATCCTGAGACATGAACAACATGCGATACAGATCCTAGAGAGAATCTCAGGGGTCCCACTGATGAAGAAGAGTTAATGAAACATTCCTACAGTACAGGTCCAGAGATCTAATCGCTGTTGCATCTTTAAATATCACTTATGACAAGCTGTATGAGTTTGCTCTCTCTCTCTCTCACACACACACACACACACACACTTATTCACACCCCGCCCTTTACAACTCCTCATCCAGTTTCATGTTAAGTGCATTAAAAAAAAAACGTTTTTATTTCGAACACAAGCATGCGTGTTAATTTAAGCTAGTTATAACTTCTCTGATTTCTCTTCTGAATAATAAGTATTATTATTATTATTATTATTATTATTATTAATGAATTTATTATTATTATTATTATTATTATTATTATTATTATCATTATTATTATTATAACAGTAGTTGAAAATGGTGTTAAAAGCCTTAAATGCAGCATGTCGACTTTACAGTGTGCTTTTTTTTTCTCATTCTACAGTGGCTAGAGCTCATGGAAAAAAGTCATTCATAAGTGTAAGACAAGCGCTGCGCAGCCCCACCCTACTGAGCAGAGCAAAGGGTGAACTCATTCCCTCCTTCTGCTTCTGCTCTGACTTTGGCCCAACCAACCAGGCTCGCAGGCGCAGCACCACCCACTGGCATGTGTTTACGGCTGCATTCCTTTTTTTTTTTAATGTGCTAAAACAAGTGGAATCCCGCTTCTCTGCTTGACCGGTGTGTTTCTCTTTGCCTGTGCTTGCAGCGAGGCCTGAGGCAGGGTGTAACTCTTCTTATCTTTCCACTCTCACTCTATACCTGTTTGACAGGTAGGGTGTGTCTGAGAACGGGCTGCCCCTCCAGCAGGCGGTGCAACTGAATAAAAGGAAGGAGCCAGCCTCAGAAGAGCACACAGAGGGACTTTCGACTCTCCTTTGTGAGCGACCACCTCCTACTCCTCCACTCAGCTCTACTGAAACTTTCTCGCTTCTCCACCAAACATGACATCCAGACAAGTCAGGCAGTCCTTCTCCACCCAGTCGGCCTATTCCATACCACCCAGGGGGGGAAGCGTAATTAGCAGTACACGCCGCACTGTTGTCGGCTCTGGGTTCGGCTCTGGATTCGGCTCTACTGGTGGTGGTGGTGGTGGTGGCAGCTACGCCAGCTTCAGCAGCAGCAGCCTCAGTGGAGGTGCTGGAGGAAGGGGTGCAGGCTATGGGTTCAGCAGCGGTGGGGGTTTTGGTGGCGGCGCAAGCGGCTTCGGTGGTGGCTTCGGTGGTGGCTTCGGTGGTGGTGCAGCTGGCGGTGGCTTCGGTGGTGGTGCAGGCAGCTTCATGATGGGTGGCTTCGGTGCTGGCGGAGGCATCCCACCTACTATCTCTGCTGTGACAGTCAACCAGAGCCTGCTGCAGCCACTCAACCTGGAGATCGACCCCAACATCCAGGTCGTCCGCACCCAGGAGAAGGAGCAGATCAAGACCCTCAACAACCGCTTCGCTTCTTTCATCGATAAGGTGAGACTCACTCAACTTCAAACCTTCACCTCTTTTAAAATTTAATTTGTGATTCATTCTCCCCATAATGCATTTCAAAACTCCTCTTAAAGTTTTTATTCTTGCTCAATCGAACAGCACTTTCTCATACTGCAAGGTTTCTGTCCCACTTTACACTCTGACGTGTCACTAGGAAGGCCTTTGGATCAGTTTCCCTGTTAATGACCAGCTGTATAAGTAAAACAAAAGAAAGATAGAACAACCAATCATATCCAGGCTTGTTGCAGGGTCGAACCAATAACTATCGTACATGTCTCAGTTTCAACATTAGGATGGAGCCTATAAATCAACACTGTTGTATGTGTGTGTGTGTGTGTAAGTGAGTGAAAAGAGTTTTGTTTGTTAGCTAGCCAAACAGACAGAGTGTGGAGAGAGGACACACCTAGATATCTGCAGAGCACAGAGTCAGCATACACACACACACACACACACACACACACACACACCTGTATTTTATGTGTCTGTAGGAAACAGTGTGACTCGCAGGAGTTATCTGGGTTGTAGACATTACACACCCACACACGGGCAAACACACATTCATACATTTATACACACACACACACACACACACACACACAATCCTGAATGCTTTCCATCAACAACTTTTTTACAAACGCATGTGAAGTCTGAAGTGGAATCAAAATGCCAAAGCACATGATGTGTATTTCATGCAGCTTTCTGTGAACAGCTCACGATGTGAAAAAGTCAGGCGACGTGGACAGGGTGTGTTTCAGATTACTGCATGACCCTTCATCTGCCTGCACCAGGGTGTGGTCGGTAAACCTACCTGTCTGATTTGTGTTATACGCTTCCATCTGTGCAGCGATGCAGGTCTAGGCGTAGCCCCAGGCCATGAGGGCTTTTTTTTTTTCCTTAGCTCTCCCTTCTTTTGGGAGATCATGGTTCATGCCTCATGGACACACCCTGTTAGTCTACTCTTTTTCACTCCCTTCCTCTCCCTCTTTCACCCCACCCTGCGGAAAAATTCATGGTTGGGATGACTCATGGGCCGTTTATGATCCCTGACAATAATCCAGGAGGAAACATAAAAGAGGCAGAAATACAAAAGGGCCAACAAATACAAGCCAACACAATTACACATTTCCTTCATTTTCGCAACATAAAACTTTAAACAAAATGAAAGAATTAAAATCTGTTGTTCTTGTTCCCCCCTCCCCATTCCTTCATAGGTGCGCTTCCTGGAGCAGCAGAACAAAATGCTGGAGACCAAGTGGAGCCTCCTGCAGGAACAGACCACCACCCGCTCCAACATCGACGCCATGTTCGAGGCCTACATCGCCAACCTGCGCAGACAGCTGGATGGCCTGGGCAATGAGAAGGTCAAGCTGGAGGGGGAACTGAAGAACATGCAGGTTCTTGTTGAGGACTTCAAGAAGAAGTAAGACCACACCACAAATATGTTTGTGGTAAAAGTGAGAATATTGCAAAAATTATCTTAATTTTTCATCTGTTCTTCTTCTCTGTTTGAAGGTATGAGGACGAGATCAACAAGCGTGCCGCTGCAGAGAACGAATTTGTCCTCCTGAAAAAGGTACTACATGTTTAAAAAAAAATTTTAAATGCTACTCTTCCCAATGATGAAACCAAAAGCTCATCTTTGTTGTTCTTCTTAGGATGTTGATGCAGCCTACATGAACAAGATTGAGCTTGAGGCCAAGGTTGATGCTCTTCAGGATGAAATCAACTTCCTCAGGGCTGTTTATGAGGCTGTGAGTGACTTTTATATTTGAAACTTTCTTTTTTACCGTAAAGTGTTCTATAAAAAAAAACCTGACCAGAGTGACCATTGCAGGAGCTGCGTGAGCTGCAGTCTCAGGTCAAGGACACATCAGTCGTTGTGGAGATGGACAACAGCAGGAACCTGGACATGGATTCCATTGTGGCTGAAGTCCGCGCTCAGTACGAGGATATCGCCAAAAAGAGCAGGGAAGAGGCTGAGGGCTGGTACAAACAGAAGGTGGGTGATTTTAGAAGAAATGTTTCTTTCTTCAGCATTTCCAGAATGCTAGATTTGGAAGTTTGATGTTTCTCAATTTCTGTTTCAGTTTGAGGAGTTGCAGTCCTCTGCTGGTAATTATGGTGAGGACTTGCGCTCTACCAAGGCTGAGATCGCTGAGCTGAACAGAATGATCTCCCGTCTCCAGAACGAGATTGAGGCTGTCAAGGGACAGGTAGCTGAGATGGAAATTGTTTTGTTTTTAAATGATTGTATTGATTAACAAAAATCCTGATTTAACCTCGTCTTCTTTTCATTTTTAGCGTTCCAACCTAGAATCCCAGATTGCCGAGGCAGAGGAGCGTGGCGAGCTGGCTGTTAAGGATGCCAAGCTCCGCATCAAGGAACTGGAAGAGGCTCTCCAGAGAGCTAAGCAGGACATGGCAAGGCAGGTGCGCGAGTACCAGGAGCTCATGAACGTCAAGCTGGCTCTGGACATCGAGATCGCCACCTACAGAAAGCTCCTGGAAGGAGAGGAACACAGGTAAGCAGCTCCTGATGGTCTATTGTGATTCCTGTGATGTGCAGAAGGCTTTAGAATGAATTAATCTCAATCTTTTTTTTTTTCAGAATCAGTCAAGGTCCAGCCCAGGCCACCATCCACGTGCAGCAGTCCACCTCAAGCAGTGGTGGTAAGTAAAGTCTCCTTTAGAACATGATGCCCTATTCATTTTTATTTGCTTGTTCTTTTGTTGATCTGACATCTTGGAACTGTCTTTTGCAGGATTTGGCTCTAGCTCAGGATTCGGCTATGGAGGCGGATCAAGCGGATTCGGAGGAGGATTCGGTGGCGGCATGGGCGGCGGCATGGGCGGCGGCATGGGCGGCGGCATGGGCGGTGGCATGGGCATGGGCATTGGAGGCGGCATGGGCGGTGGCATGGGCAGCATGAGTGGTGGCTTTGGCGGTGGCTCAAGCATCAGCAGAACCTCCGTGTCCAGCGTCAGCCAAAGGCGTTATTAAGCATAACCTTCCCAACCTTTTTCTCCTGCATCTTCATCAACATGTCATCGACAGAGATAAAATGTTAAAATCTTAGCGACTAGCCCAATTCGCATCATCCAACCATTTTCTTTTTTTTTTTTTAACTAGATAAATAGATTAGGAAGAGATTTTACTAGGTAGTTGAGACAAAAGAAAACCAAGAGGAATGTAAAGGGCAATGCTTGATTCTGTTTCACCCTGCTGAAAGTTTCTTATTTTCTGCACTGATATGTTCTGGGAAAAAATCCAGACTTAATAGGTATAAAGATTTAAAAGACCAAAGCTGTGCGTTAAAACTAAAGCCACTGGAGCTAAACGTAGAACAGGGAGGTGAGTGTTAATGCAGAAGATGTTTCATCGTGAGAGAAGTTTCCACCCACAACAGATCTGTTTCCAGTGATAAACAATATCACTGTATTTTATAAAAGATGGACGGGTGAGCTAACACTGTGAGGAGACCTGTTGTGGTGGAAACCACATCACACATGGGTTCCTGTGATGATACTCTCCACAACTCCTGCTTTTTCACTTGCTAATTTGGCAGCTGTTTGCTAACTCACCATCCTGACCAACTAAACAAGCTTGTGTCCTCCTCATAGGCTCGACTTTGCTTCTAGAGTACAATTGAGGATTACAATCCCTCGTTCTCAGGCTGTCCCAGATCTGTTTTCATCTTTTCTTCTCAGACAAAAAAATGCAAACAAACGCAGACGATAGGACCAGGTTTATTGTGTGTGAAATGAGCTTGTGACATCATCAAAACCTGAACTCAATAAATCTGAGAACTATAGTTACTGTGTGAGACTTTTCATTCCTGTGATCAGTGTACTGCATGCTACAACCAGGCAAAGAAAGAAATTACAGGTCATGAAATGTAATGATGGAAAGGTTTTAAATTTGATGGAATTTTAAATATATAACACTAAAAACTGTAGGATTTAAAGTAAAAGAAAGATAGCACTGACATTTTGTTACATGATCTTATTCTTTTAATTTAAAGTTAATTGATATTTAAAACAATAAAAAAATATACAAATGAAACAAAATGCTTAAAGAAAAATCATAAAATAATAAAAAAAAGAAAATCATTGAGCAAACCTAAAATACAATAAAAATAAAAAAAAAATTCATCATTAATTAAAATTATTAATAATAATAATAAAAATAATAATAATAATAATAAAACACCATTATATTAACTCGCTTTGATTGGTACTTATTACTTAGGAGTATTTACTGAGCATTAATATAAATACATTACATATCTTATATATCTGTATATAGTTCATATAGTTTTATTGGAATATAAAGATTTTATTATTATGTTTTGCATAGAAAAGTACTAGCGCCTAGCATTCATGCTAATGGCATTAGTGGCGGTATTAGTAGAAGGACAGGAATTATTTACAAATTCCTGTTAAACAAACTTAAATTATTTCCAATGCAGTATACAGTATCTCTCTTCTAGGGGTGTCTGTGTTCAAGTAACAGGAGAAAAAAAAAGAATTTTTTAAAAATATCTGTAGATAAGAAAAATATCATAAGGCTATATTTGAAAATATACACAATTTGTGATTAGTTTGAGGGTAAATGAGGTTTAATTAATGTTAATTAATTAACAGTGATTAATACAAGTTACTTTTCATTAAAGGTTGTTATAAGGAAACCTTTCCTTCTGATTGCAGTATCATCTTTAGCTTTAGATACAGATTTATAAACGTAATCACACTGATAAGCATGAAGTCCTGCATGACCCTTGAAGAAGTTTGCTGCTGTGTTCTCCAGCGCCCCATTTGGTGTAGCTGTGGTATTGCTCTTCTCTGTGATGATCCTGGGTCACTGAAATGTACATTTTATTAACATCCACCAAAAACACAGAGCAGTACGAGGATTATCACACCTAGAACTGTGGTGATGACCCCAGCAGCGATTGCTCCTGGAGGAGGAGGATCATAAACTGCAAAAAGATGAGAAGAACAAGGGGAAAAGTGTGCATTATATAACGTAACAAAACATGCAGTATGACGTCCATCATAAAGAAGCGAACAGCATCTGAAAACCTTACCTTAAAACTCAAGCGGCACAGATACGTGCCGGCAACGAAGCACAGGTCAATGACGACAAAACAATATATGTGCTTATTTGGAAGCCCTGTTAGTGTTAACGAGGAGGCTTCTGATAACAACGGTGTATTTGAGTTTTTGGATATGTGAGATATAAATAAAATTTTCATTACTTTCATAAAGTATAAAATCTTTTTTTTTTGCTTCGTCAACGATATTTCACTTTATACTGCACAATCCTGAGCCCTATATATTTTAAATACAAAAAAAGCTAAACAAATAATGGCTAAAATACTCTGAGCTTTAAAGGCCACATCCAAAAGTTTATTCTTACTAATAAAGAGAAATCAGAAACGGTGTTTTAGTAAAAATCATGCTGCATATCATTTAGATTCGATACTAAGTACTGTACCACCATTTTACCAAATACCACTTTATTGCTGATCTTTGTGAGCAAATATCATCAGCATGTGAAATCTTTACTTAATCTCCTTATCAGCATGTAACAGCAGAGATTTCTCTTTCCACAGAAATATAACTGAAGCCTTGGTTTGATTTATTTATGTGCACCGTCAACCGTCTCCATCCAGGCAGGAGGAGCAGAGAGCTTCAACTAATATTGATCTTCATAAAGCCAACGTTTATAGCTTATCCATTTTCATTCATTTATCTCCCATGCTGTATCACAAGGCGTGGCGGGGGCAGGGTGAGATCCCAACCCATTGCAGGGCACAAGCACACACCCCAGGGCATACTCACATACCAAATCATTCAACATGGGTTATTTCTCAACACGTTCAAGCCTAACTGAGCGTATTTGAACTGCAGGAAAAAAACAACCAAGGAAGGGAAGAACATGCAAACTCCACGCAAACTCACACAGGATGTGAGGATTGAAGAAATTGAAGCCTTTGCTCTGGAGGTGTGACACAACAGTGGTAAGCACTGACAACACCAGAGATTTGAAATTTCCATCTAACTATGTGCAAGTGGAAAATCTGTCTCTTAGTGGAGGTGGAGGTCTTAGGCACAATTCGCTCTTTCATCCATCTTCAGGACGATCAAGACCACAGATCCACCAAGAAAGCCACATTTAAGGATCTACTCTCACTTTCTCCGGTCCTTCTACTGATACTTCTTAACAATGCTCTCTCTCTCTCTCTCTCTCTCTCTCACTGCCCTACTCCCTAACGATTCTCTTTCTCCTACTCTCACTCCCTCCATTGTTCACCTAATGAGCCTTTTCTGCCAGTGGATGACGCTTGACCTTAGAGGATACAAATTTTAGAATCCTAAAGACTAAAAAAAATTCTTGAATGAGTCGTGATCGATAATTGAATGTTTCAACCTAACAAGGAAGAAGTCCAGTTGGCATGACTCAACATCCAGATATATTTTGCATAGTGGTCAAAAATAGCAACCGCAACAAACACACTAATGAATAGAAGCCCAATGAGACAGGAATGTAGCTGCGGAACGCTCGGGTTTGGAGCAGCTGACAGAGGAGTCACAGATACAGATTTTGTAATAAATTGTAGTATAAAAATATTTCAGCTTTTAGTTTTATGGCTGTTTCCCAAAACCCAAACCCTGAGTTTTTGGCTAGTTTTAGGTCTTTGTCTTGTTATTGGGTTGAAAGTTTGGTCAAAACCTGGCAGCAACATCTGCTGTATCAAACAGTACTTACCGTAGATGCCTATCACGTTGCTGTTTTCTGTCTTGGGAATCTTGTTTGATTGTGGATGTACATAGCAGGCGTACTCTCCCTCAGGCACCGGGGCCCTTAATAACCAGGTTCTACTGTAACCAGGTAGGACACTTAAACCGGAATAGGAAAGGTCATTCCCATTGTGTGTGAAGGTGATGTAGACCTGGAAAAGAGTATAACTTTATATATGTCAGAATATTGAAATCCAGGCAGACGTTTTAAGAAAAATTGAGGAAAAATTTCTTACAAATTCATGACGGGGCGAGTGAAAAATGCACTCGAGATGCACATCCTCCGTGGACCTGACATACACCCGTGAAGCCGCGTCATAGTTTTCGACTGAAAGCTTTGGAGGAGGGAGGGCCTCTGCCAGAGAGCAGGAGAAACACTTCAGAAACAGGATTTAGCTTTAAACACTACACTACAGTACGCACTATAAAATTAACAATATGTAATGTTAAAGGGTTATTTATACAGTGCATCTATAGATGTTTTCAGAGCCCAAAGGAAAATAAACAAGAGCATCAAGAATGAAAAACAAATGTTTAAACAGCTTATAATAAAATAAAAACCTTTATCTAGTATAAAAGTAATAGATAAGGGCAAGGATTTTGCACCAGGTTAATATCTGTGACTTTTCCTTATTTTATTTGACTTTGTTACTTAAAAAATGAGAGAAGCATTTCCAAAAAAAAAAGGCAAGTGTGGTTGTTGAGCAGCAGCAGAGGGCGCTGTAGAGCTGGCTGAGGATAATGTCACAATCGGCAAACAATTGTCCATTAATTTCAACTTGAGAAAAGGAGAGATGAAAAAAAAAAATTACAAAAAAATAACAGATGTGTCAAAAGTGTTATAGAGCATTTATAAAATAAAACTAAACAAAAAAAAAAAATATCATGATAATGTTTTAAGATTAAAAGGTCAGAGGTAATGCTGTAACCTCTCGCAGCCGGAGGTCTAGAGAGAGCTGATTGGTCGAGCTCTCTCAGGGGGAGGGACGAGAGGTATTTAGTGCTCCCACATTAATCACGGCTCTACAGCCAATCAGGGGCGTCTGTAAGCTCACGCAAGCGGAAGGAGCGGATAGCACTTTCCTCCGAGTGTGTAACTCCGCCCCCAATGGTAAATGAGCTGAGTGATTGTAGTAGCCTTATTGTGGGAGCCCCCTAGTGACAGGGAGGAATGGGAATTTTAAATCTTAAAAGTTGGTATATATTTCTTTGGGAAGAAAAACCTTCAATTCATATAAAAATAGATTAAGATCTACAAAATGCCACAGCTTTTGACTAAGTGCAAATTTCCTTAATTGCTGGTTGAAACATTATGACACAGAAACATTTGTCTTAGCATTGATGTAGATCATGCAATGCTCATAAACATCTGAGATCTGAGATATTTCAAACTGTGTCTCGATGCTACGAGATGTTCTTGATATGTCCTGGAGTTTGTGTGTGTGTGTGTGTGTGTGTGTGTGTGTTGCTGACTTGAGCAGATGATGTCGCGGGTTCCCTTGTTACAAAGATTTGTTGAAATTAGGGGACACTCTGCAATCTTCTTCTCGGATCCTGTGCAGTTTGTTCCTACACCACTGTAAGATGTGTAACTGACTTCGGTAAAGTCAATCGCGCGTCCACAGCCCAGCTCTCGGCATATGACTCCAGCCATTGAAAAACCATTGCTGTCTATGGAAGAAAAGCAAATGGATGCCCAGTTGCCGCTCACTTCCACATAGGCATCTCCGTAACAGGAATCGGAACCAGAGCCTTTTGGACCCAAATGTACCTGAAGCGCCTCTGAAATGGAAGAGCACTCATGTTAGTATTACTGTACTGTACAATCAGGCGTGATACTGAGTCAGGGTGGGATTTGTTACCCGGCATGGCTGTAACAGATTTGGATTTGGAGCGTAGGGTTCTCCCATTAAAGAACATCTCCATTTCACTCAGAAACTCATAAGTCACTGTGGCCTTTGTTATCTTGACTACGCCTCCTTGTTCTCCTGGACCGACAACTCGTGATCCGAGTATTTCGAAGGACTTGTTGCTGGCGAGGCGGAAGTAAAGAATCAGAGTGGCGTTTGTGTAGTCATCATTTGGGATGTAAATGTGGACGCTGTAGTTCCCCCCCACAGCAAACAGGGGCGGATTGAGGATAATTATGGGGTCCAACAGAGCAGCTATCAGAGGCGAACAGAGGAACAGAGAGCAAAAGCATTTCAAGCAGGTTACAAAAGAATTTGGGATAAAACTGATTTAGACAATAACATACAGAGTTTTTAGGTTCAAATAATCATAGGAACTTTAAGTTCATAAACATAGTCGTCCCAGAGATTGGTCAGGAACGCTCCAGCAACATTATGACAGCTGTTTTTTCATTGCAACATCACATCAAATCAAACATTTGCATCCATACATGTTTGATCTGTCCATGTTTGATCATCATCCAGTATGGATGATGACTGTACAGTAGATGATGTTTTAGGCCATATATACAGTGTGGGGCCCACTTCAGGGATACACTTGAAACATGAAAAATAAAAATATTTGCACAAATAAAATCACAGTCACATGACAGCATCAACGATGGTGCGACTACTGACATCTTTAGAGGTAAAATAATACTACACATTGTTGCCATAATTTAATTTAAGTTTTTAAAACAGCATAGATAAACTGTTTAAAGTGTATATAAATTTATTTTCCGTACCAGTCAAAAGTTTAGATTTATTTTTACCAATATAGAACATAACTGGATTTGTTAATCAAATAAATTAATGCTATCCTAATTGTATTGCTCTTGATCAGAATGAGGAATAATACATATGGCATTTGGAAACAGCAACAGTAACAGTCAGTTGTTATTTTAAGACATAAAGGTCAACTGTTCTGGAACAGTTCTTGCAAGAACTGTATAAATCCATCAAGCTCCATGATGAAACTGTCCCTCATGAAGACCTTCACAGGAGAGCAAGACCAAACCTGAGCTCTGCTTCAGAGGAGACGTTCATTTAGAGTCACCAGCCTCAGAAATCATCGATTAACAACCAGCACCTCAGATTAGAGCCGTTTGTTTTTTAAAGCACTTACTTAAGGATATAGATTGAGATGTATTTTTAAAAAATTAAGGCAAAAAGTTCATCTAAAGCATCCTTAAATCTTGTACTTTTAAATGCAAACATTCCCTGTGAGCTCCTTGTTTTCTCAAATAAACAATAGATTCCTTTATAATGTACTGTATATAATCACTTTATAACCCACACCATGCTCTTTACTCACATATGACTATGCTGATGGGTGAGCTAAACCGAGACTGTGCTGCAGTCTGGATGTCTCTGTACCAGCAGACGAACGCTGTCTCACTTTCTGGCTCGGCGTTGAGTGTGAAGACCACCGTGTTGTCACTCCTCAGGGTAAAGGACAGCACGGATGAAGAGTTGTTCAGAGCGTTTGCTTGAGACAGATGCACTTCTGCAGGTGTCTTTGCCCCGTTTGGAAGCGTGCAAACAACCTTCACGGCTGAGTAGAGCTTAATGGCACTCTGGTTCACACCAACATCGAACACAAAAGTCGGAGCCGGGAGAAGTTCTGGAAGAGAAAGAGAGAGAGAGAGAGAGATGTTAAGAAAAATATTCCTTTATACTGAAGCACAAAAACATGTACTTTTATTCAAAGGTCATCATTAAGTCAGTATGTAGTGACCACAGATGTATGTGTCCATGTGTGTCCTTACATGTGGGTGTTGCTTTTTGTGGTCAGACAAAGATGCTTTATCATAGAGATAGCTAAGCTTTTACACAAAAACCTACACACATACACACACACACACACACACACACCAATCAACCATAACATTACCACCTGGTGGCAGGATCATGGATACCCAAGGCTCACCACCTAAAGGCCAGCCTGTCGGGTGCTGAACTGGTCTCAGAGGAAGGCCAGTTCAGCACAGATCACTAAATAGGTCAATGCTAGCTGTAACGGAAAGCACCAGGACTTCCAGAGCACCACAGCCTACCGTTCAAGGACTCGAACAAGCAGTTCAACAAGCAAGAACCCTAGGCCCCTGATCCCACATACAACTTTCCCAGATCCCAATCCAATCGAGTTCCCTAGAGGTGCACAAGACAAGCAAGTCTGATCCACGGAGGCCCAACCCCACAACCCACAGCACCCAAAGGATTCACTGCTGATGTCCTGGTGCCAGACACCAGAGCGCCCCCAGGAGGCACTGTGGAGCCACGACCCCAGAGGGCCAGATCTGCCCAGGTGACACAAGGGGAACCAACACATTTCTGAGCTTAATATTTTGAGTTGTAATGTTACGGCTGTTCAGGAAATCTCTCCCCAGCGGCCATGTACTCTACGTAGCGTAGCAGTAGTGTGTTGGCACATCGTTTGGTCGCCACTGTCATGGCAAATTTTTTTTATTTCACCAAATTTTAAACAAAAACCAAACAACTTTCAGTAGAGAAGAAGCAAAAAGAATTACAGTATTAAAGACAAACGTAGATAAACAGCTCTCCACGGGTCAGAAAGTAGGACAACCCACAAAGTTCTAACCACAAAGTCCTTAAAGGTTCATAACTTCCTTTATTTCATATGATTTATACAAGTACCTCGTTCCTCCTCCTTGTTACTTTGTTTGATTAAATTTTTAATTAATATTCAATAAATATACCTTAATTTGTTTGACCTAGTGGTGTGGTGGCTCCAAATTTCATACTTCCACCCCTCCCTTCTCATCTTTTATTTATTATTTAGTCATGGTTGAGTTGATCTATTGGGCCTTTAAAAATGTATTCTCCTTTTTCATTTTTTTTCAGAGTTCAGATTGTTCCTTTGTTCCTAACCAGAATATCGACCACGAGTGCTAATAGCTTAATTTTTACATCAAAGAAAGTTTGGAGATTTTTCCATGACGCGTAATAATCTTATTCTTATTTTCCTGTTCCTTTCCCAACAGTCATATCTCACCTGGCCTAAGTGTCCTTCAGTTCATTGAAATCATTTATTTATTTATTTGTTTTATTACACATTTTTCTTTTATGATCTCAAGATTACATGTCATATAATGAATATTTATTGAACCTAATTACGGTTAGGATCAATATAATTAATTTTGTCAAAGCTTCATTACTTTATTTTTAATTATATTATTACTAATTATATTATTTTATTTATTACTATTATTGTTATTTTCCTGATTTAAAAGACTGCTCATTACAATTCTATTCTTAAATTATAATTTAATCACTAACCTATATGATTTTAAACATTTACGTTTGATAATATACATATACTTTGGTATAGATTGGTAATGACTGTATAGACACAACCATCATTGATGAATTTTGGTTATGTTATGTAACATAAAGTAATAAGGGTTAGTTTTTATATCACTATTGGGTTAGTATTATATTATCTTATGTTTACTTTTTGTTTGATTGTTGCTGTTGTATTTTCCTTAATAAAGGGTACCGCTTTAAGCAAAGCATTGTTTAATTGTAATTTTAAATTGATTCAGTTATTCTGTAGGCCTTCTGTTCTTTATTATAGACCATTGGCAGCACAGATCTCATCAGATCATCTCTTAGGAGGATTTTGATGATAATCAGTAAATAATTGTATAATTAATTATTGATTATTGATTCCTTTGGTTGTTCTTTGTTTGTTCTTAGCTCTTAGAAAATGAAGTTTGACCATCTATGTTTTGTATTCTGGCGAAAAAAAAAAAAAAACTGGAACTGATAATTATTCTACTTTTCCATTACTGCATTATAGTTTTTTATATTTTCTCTTTATGTCATTGGGTCATCTTTCGGTCATTCTCTTGGTCACACTCTAAGTTTTCTACAGTTTTCTACTAGATTAAAAAAAGTATAATAATATAAAATATGAACGTTAGTAATATTATTATATTTTTAGTTTATATATTATGTTATATTATTACAATTTGAGTGCCTTGTTATTTGTGTATATAACATACAGTCAGTACACACAGGGTATGTAAGAAGTGACCAGAGTTACTATCGCTAGGAAAAAACAATTGTATATAAGAAGCATACAAATAAAAAATATAAATCATAAGTAAAAAAAAAAAAAAAACATTAAAAGAAATTATAGGCTTATTGCAGTGATGTACAGTTTTATATGTGACACAGTGACAGTGTGAATGATATTAATAGGTTAAATACTTATGACTTCATACTAAATATTAAATTGAAGTTAAAAAAGGTTGTAGAGAAATTGTGTTGCAGAAAATAACGAATTATTCTAAGTGTGATTGTCAAGTTTAAAAAAAAATCAGACTGATATTAAAACATTGTAATGTTTGCACTTTATGATGTCATCATTTAAATTTTTACTGTTTTTATCGCTCTCGTGTTTGAATTAAACAGCGCGTTCGTTGGCTTTGAATGTTAGTTAAAAGTTAAGAGTGCTGCATTCCGATCGGCAAGTAGTTCCGTGAGAAGTAGGGAGCAGGAGTGCATAGGGAGCAGGGAGCAGGAGTGCATAGGGAGCAGGGAGCAGGAGTGCATAGGGAGCAGGGAGCAGGGGTGCATAGGGAGCAGGGAGCAGGAGTGCATAGGGAGTAGGGAGCAGGGAGCAGGAGTGCATAGGGAACAGGGAGCAGATGTGCATAGGGAGCAGGGAGCAGGAGTGCATAGGGAGTAGGGAGCAGGAAGCAGGAGTGCATAGGGAGTAGGGAGCAGGAAGCAGGAGTGCATAGGGAACAGGGAGCAGGGAGCAGGAGTGCATAGGGAACAGGGAGCAGGGAGCAGATGTGCATAGGGAGCAGAGAGCAGGAGTAGATAGGGAGCAGGGAGCAGGAGTGCATAGGGAACAGGGAGCAGGAGTGCATAGGGAGTAGGGAGCAGGGAGCAGGAGTAGATAGGGAGCAGGGAGCAGGAGTGCATAGGGAGCAGGGAGCAGGAGTGCATAGGGAACAGGGAGCAGGGAGCAGATGTGCATAGGGAGTAGGGAGCAGGGAGCAGGAGTGCATAGGGAGTAGGGAGCAGGGAGCAGGAGTGCATAGGGAACAGGGAGCAGGGAGCAGGAGTGCATAGGGAACAGGGAGCAGGAGTGCCTAGGGAGCAGGGAGCAGGGAGCAGGGAGCAGGAGTGCATAGGGAACAGGGAGCAGGGAGCAGAAGTGCATAGGGAGTAGGGAGCAGGAGTGCATAGGGAGCAGGGAGCAGGAGTGCATAGGGAGTAGGGAGCAGGGAGCAGGGAGCAGGGAGCACACTTCACTGGTCACTATGGATCAGACCGAACAATCGTCAGTCCATCGCTCTGCCTGTGAGATCCCGGATGAGGAGACATTAAATCTGAATTTTAATACCTGAATTTGTGGAGTTGAAAAACAATAAAGATTGTCATTTTAACACTTGAAAATATTTTTAAAAAGAAATTATGTTTTTTTTTATATTTTTGCTTTAAAGTTTAAATGCTTGAATTTCATTTTCTTTTGAAATATACAAGCACAATAAATTGCAGTGCCAAAGCGTAACAAGTTTTTTTTTATTATTATTATTATTTCATGTAATTCAACATTCTGTTTCGCTTTGGGGAATTTTGGCCCTGTTATACTTTCATACTTGAAGATGTCTTTGGTGGTCACATACTGTAATGTTAAAGGGCCTGTGGACTCCACCGTCCCCTGAGCTGACACTGTTTATATGGACCGTCTGTATTAAAATGTCCTCTCCGCTTATACTGTCTCCATCACGGGGTGTGTCTTTGACCATATAACTAAACGCACTGAATTATGTTTTCAACAACAGGGACGTTCAACACCTAATGTAAAGAGGAATAACCTTAAAGCTCCAAATATTTTATCCATTATTGGTTTTGCTGGTAAACATACAGTAGAGTATATATGGCTCAGGATTATGCAGTATAGAGAGTAATACTCCTGTGTAATATGATGAACTGAACTTTAGTTAATTAAGCTCCTTGTGAGAGTTCCCATGTAATGGTAAAATGTACACGTTATAAAAGTAATGATAACTTTTGTTCCGCCTGACATATCCGAAAAACCAAAGCCACAGTTTGAAGCCTCTCCGTTATCACACACTTCACAAGGCTTCCATATAAGAACTTGACCTGTGCTGTGTTGATCTGTTCTGCTTCTGCTTTAAGGATTAAGAAATAAATACATGAGAGAGAATAAAAATGAGTTTAAATGAATATTTTTTCCATAACACGGCCACTGCAGAGGGACTTTCTGAACGCAACGCATTAAATAGACATTCATGGACTTTGGTAAACATGAAAAGAAAAAGCTCTTGCATTTTTGCATTATTTCATTTTATTCCTTTCATGAGTTGAAGTTTTATCCTGAGTTGGTGTCACCACCCTCACACCTGTCATGTCGCTGTGTGTTTTATTCCTCACCCGTTTACTACTAAAGATAATGTAAACAGGTAACTTCCTGTTCTTGCTGGTGTCCCTGCCGTCCCCTCACTGACCTCCCCATACAAAGAGCCGACACTGGAGACGTCATAAACACGTCCGTGTAGAAAATACTCAATGTTTTTCATTGTCTAGTCGTCCGTGCCGTGTGAATGAGCTGTTACCATGGAAACCATAAGGTACAAACCCAGGTCAAAGATCTCAGTTCTTACTCTGATGATTCTCAAAGTGTTACAGAGATGAAACAGGCCGATGCTGGGGTTTACTGCAGCCGCTTCCTCCCTGACAGGGGTGTGTGTGTGTGTGTGTGTGTGTGTGTGGTGGGGAGGGGGGGTTAATAGAGTATTTCTCCCTTGTCCTGTAATGCAGGGGGGGAAAAATGTGGAAGTAAAGCAGCATTAGTGGTGTGTTTTGTAAATGGTGGAAAGTAACAGATTTTGCAAACACTGGTTTCCTTCATGCAGGGCTTCACTGGGTTCACATGAACATCATATATATATATATAATTCTTGAGCTTATAATTAAATTATAACTGGTGATGAATTGATTTGATTAGCCTGATTTTAGTCAATAAACATCAGTAATAATAGTAATGAGTTTTAGAAACTGTTACACAGAGTTTATTAATATATAACTATAATTATAAATAAACACTGTACTGCTGTTAACTAATCAACACCTTCTGACCAATCAGGATCCAGGATTATACAGCGCTTTCATTTCACATCTTTTTATGGAAATTATTTTAATTTAATGTTAGTGTATATAATTAAAAAAAATTTTGAGTTTTATAAGAGACTGCATTTTATATTATAAAAAAAAAACCAAAAGTTAAAACCGCGGCGTTAGACTCACCCTGAGACTCGACCAGCTGGAGAGCAAACACAACCACACACAGCACTGTGACACGAGAGGACAGAAAACACACACACACACACACACATATGATTATATGCGAAAGAATAAATACAGGTCTGAAAAGAAAAACATTCATTTTAATTATCTAATGGTGCAAAACAACCAACAGTTCCATATTGTGTATAAACAGTTCAGTACATCAGTTTTACCATTTTTTATTTATTAATTATAATTTAAATTATTACCCCACGCTAGTGTCTGGTAATAAACTGTAGAGTTGAAGAGTTTTACCCGTGAGCTGGTGGAGAGTCATGATGTCACTGCGAGACGTGTGAGAGGAACCGCGCTCGTGTCAAAGCTGGAAATTCTCTTCGGTGAAAGTGTGAGAGTGTGAGAGTGTGTGAGTGTGTGAGTGTGTGAGTGTGAGAGTGTGTGAGTGTGAGAGTGTGAGAGTCTGCCAGGGCGCCGGATGCTGGCGTTACAACACACACTTGAAAGCCCCATATCCACGTGAACAGGAAATCTACGTGGTTACGAGGTTGCTTTGTAAAATTATACAGTACACTGTACGTGGATGCGTTCAAAATAAATAAAAAAAAAATTTAAAAAATTGATTTGATTACAGGAGTAAAATAAAACAGTCTTTGCTTTCTGTTCCTTTTAACTTTTGTATCTGTTAAGGTTTAAAAATCAGTTTTTCTCCCAATGTGACCTCATATAAGAAGAGCCCCTCCCCCGGCCCGGCCTGCTGCTCGGCTCTGCTGTTTTTTGTGGGCGTGTCTCAGCATCAGCTCATTTATACAGACACTGAAACACTGCGTGTGGAGGAGGAGTGAAATAGAGGAAGTTTGAGGGATTCAAAAATGCATTAATTGTAAGAACAGTGGAACTCAAAACTATGTTTAATAGTGAAAGAAGAAGCATTTTTATACACACACACACACACACACACACACACACTCAAAGAGAACACAAGGATTGCATTCGCAGTGTATTTGAGGTCATTTTCAGCTGCTGACGACCTGCACACATGACACGGTTCACACAACTTCATCCTCACATGCGTCCAGTATTACAAGCTTTCACCTGCAGACGGATCATTAACATAAAGATCAAAGAGAACTGGGGATTAAATCAAATCAAATCAAATAATACCTTGTCTACCAGAATTACTTACACCAACCGGCGACGTTACAGGTAGTAAAGTGGAAATAACAGAGGCCAGGAAATAAAGTGATTATGGTGTGTGCTGCTTTTGGATGGAGGCGGGGTCAATCTGGAAGAAGCCACGCCCATTGGGTCGGACACATTTCCTAACTGGATGTATGTTACACCGAGCCTCTTAAGGGACTTAGCAGGAAATATAAACGTGAAAGAGACGTAAGAGGGAAAATGTGATTACTCTTTGTTTTTCAGAAACATATTTATAAATTAGGGAATAAATAAAATTCAAACTGAGTGCAAAACTTTCAGCAAGCCTCTGAACAAATCCCGCCTTCTTGATTCACTCTCATCTGTGATTGGTTAGAATCCTACAGCATGAGGGGTGTTGAACATTCAGTCAAATCTCAGCGATGGTCTGAACCTCAGTTAAACAGAAATAAATTATTAATAAATAATACCCATGATTACTGAAATAATAATAATAATAATGATAATGATGATAATGATGATAATAATAATAATAATAATAATAATAATGATAATAACAATAATAATAATAATAATAATAACGATAATAATAATAATAATAATAATAGTAATGATAATAATAATAATGATAATAATAATAATAAGGATAATAACAATAATAATAATAATGATAATAACAACAATAATAATGATAATAATAATAATAATAATAATAATAGTAATGATAATAATACTGATAACAATAATAACAATAATAATAATGATGATAATAATAATAATAATAATAATAATAATGATAATAATAATAATAATGATAATAATTAATGATCCATTACAGAATTAAATTACAGCTTTGAAGACCTGCAAGTATTCGGGTCACTCTGGGTTTTGCAAGATCTCAAAATAATATTATTATTATTATCCTTCGACTTTTTTTTTAAGCTCCAGGTCTCCTGCGACCCTGTAAAGGATATTTTTTCCTCATTTTTTTCCTTTCATGTCACTTTCAGGTGCACCGTAAAATCACATGCCCATCTTTGCACAAGATTTGTTCTGAGATAATATTAGCAAAGAGAGTATTAGCATAAGCAAAGCTGTGCTAGCTACGCCAACAATCTCAGCAATCTAAGTTTCTTGCCCGATCTAATTGCAGGTAGGAGCTGAAGTTTCAGCACTGAATGTGTAAAAATGCCAAATCTTATTCGCCAAAGGATCGGTCTGAAGAATTATTCAAGCCGATCAGTTGCTGTTGTGGATTTTCCTGCTTCCTAATTCACCTACTAATGAGAAAATCTTCCTGATGAGGTGCTGAAATGAGAGAGAGAGCGTCATCTCAAGGTCACTCTCCACAGACTCATTCAGGCTCGACCTTAAAGCATGTGCAGCTCTCATATCAAATGTTTCTCAATCTGCTTTCACACCTGAGCTCTATCGTTTCGACGCAGACCAGCGATAACACCTGTATCATTTTATCGGTGTTAATAAAAAAACATTAAAACAAAACTCCACACCAATGCTCCATCTAAATGCTGCTTGTGCTGGCTCTGTGTTTCAGCCCATCCCAGTTCTGATGAAGTGCGATGTTTATCTGATCCGCACGCTAGTTTCACTTGTCTTTGGCACCGCGCCATCTTTTTAAAAATAAATTATCATCAACATTCTTCAGAACTCGGGCCGTAGAACTGATTTACTGGAATCTTATCAATGGATCTCTTTACTGCTTTTAATTCCTGTTTAATTTCACATTAAGCTCCAGGTCTTCTTTACAAGATAAAAATATTTGATAAACTCGCGTTCCCACCGTCTATAAGAAAACATTTCTTGTAAAAAAGCGCTGTAGTATGTCAATCAATTACATTGATAAGGACCGATGTGTTCGTGTTTCATCAGCATCAGCACTTTGCAGTAATCACAGGCAGGAGCTGACACTTCTTTGCTGTTTCTCAGCCGTGTATATTTTGCAGATCAGCATTTCACTTGTAAGCATGTTTGGACACCACCAAGTTTTCTCATTACGCTGGAGCCATGATCAGATTTCCTGCCTCAGGTCTGAAACCCCGGCCTTCCAGGAACTCCTTTAATGGTCCAAACCAGTGGAGATGCCTTGGAGCGAGGTCAGGACTGTACGGGGACGTGTCAGTAACTCCCAGCTGAGTTCCCGTAACGTGCAAGTGGTGGTGTTGGATGAGTGTGTGTACTGTTCACACAGACAGTTTCGTCTCTTCTGCAAGTCGACGACAAGTTAACCATCAGTTTTCAAGGATCAGAGATGTTCCTCTTCCTGAATGTGAATGGGAACGACTACAGTCAGCCTCCACGGCTGGGATCGTCATTCACGAACATACGGCCTTCTTTAAAACGTTTTCACCATTCAAATGTTTTACTGTGGCTAAGAGTCTCATCACTGTACTGTGCTTGAAGTCTTCTGTAAACATTAATCGCTTTTACATCTTCATTCACTTGAAATTCCATCACAAAACACTGTTCCATCTGCTTTGCTTGAAATGACCACGTTAGCACCACGTTGTGGTAATAAGAAAGACATGCTGCTTACCCTCCTCTTTAATGTTCATGTAAACCTGGAAACCCCTGAGAGGAAACGAGGCTCTGCACAATCTGTTACTTTCCACATTTTACCCACAGCACCAACACTGCTTTATGTTCTCATTTTCTCATTTGTTGCATCACACAATGGGTAAAAAATCACTGCCTCACATCATGCAGCAGCACCAAGATAGTAGCGGAGCAGCTACGTTCATATCTACATAGAAATAGCATAAACAAACTGTATCAGTCAGGATTTAGGCCTCATCACAGCACAGAGACAGCACTCGTTAAAGGAGTAAATGACCTCATATTGAGGTCGCCCTGAGGATCAGGGTTGCGTCACTATGCTTGTGTCACTCAAGCTTAGTGCAGCTTTTGACACCATTAATCAGAGGATTTTTCTTCACAGATTAGAAAATGTAGTAGGAATTAAGGTTACAGCCCTCTCCCGGCTCAGATCCTATTTGACTGATTGTTATCAGTTTGTAGAATTAAAAGGTACTAAGGTGATGTTTACTCTTCCGCAGGGTTCAGTTTTAGGCCCACTGCTTTTTTCTCTTTACATGCTTCCTCTGGGCAACATAATCCATAAGCATGGTATTAGTTTTCACTGATATGCTGACAACACACAGTTATATGCCCAGCAAACCTAGATGAGAAAAACCAGCCTAATAAAGTTGAGCAGTGTGTGAAGGACATTATACCCTGGATGCAAAGAAGTACTGGTACTAGGACCACATTCAGCTAAAAGTAAGCTTTCTGATCACAGACTAACTCTGGATGGCCTTTCTGTTCCATCATGTACAACATTAAAGACTTTGGTGTGATTACCACCTCCTTATCACCAAGATAAGAAATATATTGTCACTAAACGATGCAGAAAAACTAGTTCGTGCTTTTATCACCTCTAGATTGGACTATTATAACGTCTTACTGTCTTGGTGTTCAACTGGGTGCAAACAATCTTCAGTTATTCCAGAATGCAGCAGCGAGAGTCCTCACTAGAACCAGAAAATACGAGCACATCAGTGGCAGCTGCTAGCTTTTAAAACAGGTGAAGCTCATTTGCATTCATTATGTTCTTTGCACTTTTCATGCCTTTTGTATGCCCTGTCAAAGTCACCCAGATCCCCAAAACCCACGTCTGACCAAACACATCCCATTCCCTGAGAAGGTTTCATCAGGAGGCCAACAGTACAACAGCACTTCCAGTCAACCAGTTCACCTTCTCATACCAGAAGAGCTGAAAAGACCTGTTATTTTTTCCTGCTCCTCCAATCATCATGCAGCAGCCCAGCGTCCTGGCCCGCCCACTGCTCCATTCACTCCCAGAGAAGAAGCTGATCCTCCCTGGAAGTGACGATTTTGGTGCATTTATCTAATTATACCGTCCAGCTTTTCTGCAGTGAAGAAGCTCCTCTGTGCTGCCCATAGAGCTCCAGTGAAGCTGGGCTTCAGGAGGGTTAAACCCGCTGTGCTGCACGGAAATGTGTGACAAGAAAATCGCGTCAAACTATCTACAATAAATACCTGATTCTGAACGAGCTAGTCATAAAGTCGAACGCGTTCTAGCGCACGTTTATTAAAACCAATATAAATACAACAGTGCATACTGTATACGATCTGTCTTACGATCCGCCATGCCTACTTCGATCAAAGGATGCAGGCTGCTTGTCAGTACCAGATATTATGAAAACCACAGCAGGGGCGGAGCTTTTTCTTAAAAAGCCACACAATTATCTTTCTCTCTCTCTCTCTCTCTCTCTCTCTCTCTTTCTTTCCCTGTCTCTCTATCAAGCTATACATGTCTCTCCTGAGCTACCAGTGACTCAGACTCCCTCTGCCCTCTGGACCTGCTTGACTCGTCCTAGTGTCCTGCTTCTGGATGGAGATCTCATCACATGATTGCCCCGTGTGATCTGTCTGGGATGCGTGTGGTGACTGGGGACGGCTCCACTCTAACATGGAGATTGTCCTGGACTAGATGCAGACATCTGTTTCCTCCATGGCTTGCTCATTAGGGACAAACTGATAATTATAATTCATACATATTTGATCACACTTTTCAAACTTGGTTCCATAAGCTTTTCCACATCCAACATTTTGATTCTGTAAATCTGCGCTGTGACAATAAATAAATACAACTGAATTGAATATATTGACAGACATCACATCATGTCTATTAGTTTGTTTGTTTTCAATCCTGGTTGACCGCATGTCTCCCATGGCCGAGGACGAAATCAGCATCTGTGATCTTATATAACATTTCTATTGCATTTCTAACTTTGTTTTCTCTTTGAACTTAATCAGCCCTTCAAAAGAAATCATTAGCAGTTGTGTTTACTTAGAAAAAAAACAAAAAATAAGCAGACAACATTTTACTTGCTGATTTATGAGCACAGACTTGTCCAGCCATTCAAAACTCATAAACACGTGTCCTATAATTAATAAAACAACAACAACAGCCCGGAAACACACACACACACACATTATTGCATGTGTGTTTAGCTGTTTTTATCACATGGACATACTTGAAATCAAAACATCAGCATGCTGGTCTCACTTGAGATAATTACCCGACCACTTGTCCGTCATGCCTCACTAAAACGTGCCTGTGTGGTTTCATTTTTGTATCTAGTGTTTTTGTTTCCCAGCATTATTTATTTTTATTCCCAGGTGTTCTCGATTATCTTCCACTTTTACAGAAGGTCACATTGCTGCTGTGATCATTTTCACACAGTGTGTCTGTTGTTCTCTGTGGCTCCGGGACATGCTACTGTACACGTGTGTGAGTCCAGTGCCAGAGTTTGCGCTGCTGTAGCTGTAAAGGTCTCAGGGCTTGTTTCACAAAGGAACATCTCTATATATACTGTATATTCCTACTGTTAGTCCTGCCGGAGTCCCTGCTTGCACTCTGCACTAAATATACATCCACATTATACACTGTGTGACTGCGACCAGACCGAACTGTTATCTCTCCATCTCTTCTCTCTCTGTCTCACTACACGTGTGGTGACTGGGGACGGTTCCACTTTACCATGAAGACGGTCCTGTCCTCGGCTGATGCACACAGCTGTTCTCTGAGGATTTCGATAGTTCAATTCAATTCAATTCAATTTTATTTATATAGCGCTTTTAGCAATTTTCATTGCCGCAAAGCAGCTTTACATAGTCAAAAGAATTATTTAGGTTTGTATGAAATGTGAATTTGTATGAATCAAAATGGTCAGTTTGTCCCTGGTGAGCAAGCCGAGGGCGACAGTGGCAAGGAAAAACTCCCTGAGATGGTAAGAGGAAGAAACCTTGAGAGGAACCAGACTCAACAGGGAACCCATCCTCATTTGGGTGAAACAAAAAGCAGTAAATGATCTGCATTTATACAGTGTGTAGGGTGGGAGGCAGTTCAGCTATAATAGCTGATGTTAATTGATGTTAATATGGAGTCCAGGTAGTTATTGAAGACCCAGGTAGACTTGTAAGAAGTTCCAGTCATGAACTATCGAACTGTCAAGTCCCCAGAGAAACAGTTGCCAACACCAGTCAAGGCCAGAACCATTTTCTAGGTAGAGAGAATCATTCCCAGACACCAGACGCATCCCAGAGAGACACACGGGGCATCCATGTGACGAGATCTTCAGCCAGAAGCGGGGCACCAGGATGGGTCAGACAGGTCCGGAGGGCAGAGGGAGTCTGGATCACTGGCAGCTCAGGAACGACATGTGTAGCTCGACAGAGAGAGAGAGAAAGAGTGAAAGGGGGGGACAGGAGGAGAGAGGAAAAAGAAAGAGGGGGGGAAAGAGAAGAAGAGGAGAGATGGCAGTTAGGTATGGTGAGTGAGGAAGACAGCATCCAAACATACCAGTTTACCATAATACTCTAATAGTTCGGGCCTGGAGTTTCCTACCGTCTACCTGAGCCTCCAATAACCAACTGAACTCCAGATGAACTTCTCCACATCTCCTGTTCTACTGAACTTCCAGCCTCCTAACACACAGTATGAGTGCAGATCAATCCCTGCTATCCGTTATCACCCAGATGAGGATGGGTTCCCTGGTGAGTCTGGTTCCTCTCCAGGTTTCTTCCTATTACCATCTCAGGGAGGTTTTCCCTCAGCACCGTCACCCTCGACTCGTTCATCAGGGACGATCTGATCATTCTGATTCACACACATTTACATTTTATACAAACTTCCGTAATTTTCTTTTAACTGTCTAAAGCTGCTTTGTGACAATGACTATTGTTAAAAGCACTACACAAATAAAACTGAATAGGAAATATCTCGTTAATGCTATTTAAACATCTATAAAAAATGCATTAATAGATGAGTAGGCAAATGAGACATGAATCATATAGCTAACTGTAGACCATCTCCAATCATTACCTCGTTGATTCTTTCACATCTGTCAGAAAATATTGGATAATTATCATACTTACTGTACCATCACCTGCCTATCGTGAACACTTGCTAAATGTGCACCAGGTGTGTTTGGTTTAAAGCTGCAGATCCTGTCATTTTGTGATCTTGTACATAGCTCGCCCCTAAAACAGCTTTCTCCTACAACACAGAAAACCGACAACTCCAAATGATTCACTTAAATGACTCGACAGACCAATTCTCGTCCTGCCATAAAAATCTGCCAGTAAATGTGTTTAGAAACGTCAAGAAGAAAAAGAAGAGGTAGCGGGGATTGTGCGTAAAGCTAACACGAAGCTAAGCACGCTACATGTAAAAAATATCTGATTAACTGATTAGTGTGTTTATTTTCTGTTTAGCTAGCTAACTTTACAAGGAAGAAAGTTACTTTCTTATCAGAACTGAAAAATCATTCGGACAGGCCACGCCCACCAGAGCCGGCCCAAGGCATACGCGAACTAAGAAGCTGCTTAGGGCCCTCGTGGGCACCAGGGGGCCTCCAAGAGTGACAGTATTTTTTACATTTACATTTAGGCATTTGGCAGACGCTTTTATCCAGAGCGACTTACAAAAAGTGCTTTAATGTTTACATCATTAGATACATACTTACACTGGGTTATTTTTTAAAGGGGGTGATTTCCACAATATTTAATGAAAAAATTAAAACATCAACAACAATGCAATATTTAAGAAAAAAACAGTATTATGTTAACAGGCTGCAAGTTGTGAGAGTCAGACTGTGACTGTTGGAGCAAAATCCTTCGGGTGCAGAAAAAAGAAAAAAGAAAAGCGAGAAAGAGAAAAAAACAGCAAGATACTGTAAATAAGAAAATTCCTGTAAATTAAGCTATTTTGCAAACTAACGTTGCAGGCCAGTTAATGAACAGCCTGGGCAGCCTGTTGTCTTGTTTTAGGTAAGCATCCTTAAATAGACTTGTCATTGTAATATATTACAATATAACAAATAAAGATATTTTTAGATTAACGTTTTTGTCTTTTGTGTCAAAATGACTTTTCTGGGTACATATAGTATTTTTGTAATAAAAATAAGCTTTTGTTTCATAAACTTGTTACTGTTAACAGCTTAACATCGTTTACATCAGCCTACCTTTGGGGTCTTTGCCGTTATATTCCAATGTCATTATGCCTGAATTAGCTAGCTACAGATTAAGAGTTGTTGTTGTTTTATGTGTACAGATGGCTTGCTGCTGTGTTTAATAATTTATGTTGTTAAAATAGTATTCTGTTCCATTAACTTTACTCTTACAAAAGTTCCCTAGGAGCACCGTTGAAATATTTTGGGGGTGGAGCACAACCAGCCGTTACATTCATACGGCGCCTAGAATCAAGCATTGATAACAGTCGATCGTATTGGCGGCACAGAGGGGCCCAAATAAAATTCTGCTTAGGGCCCCATAAACACTTGGTCCGGCTCTGATGCCCACAAACGACTCGTCACTTGCTCGTGTGATTATAAGAAACGTTAAACAGATGTCCTGAGAAAATGGAAACGTGGATTTAATTAAAATTCGAGATGTTTCCGTTGGCTAAACGGTTAAACAGTTTTTTTTTTTTTGTTAACACTGAACTTCTGAATAAACAAGCTTTAAATTACCCGCAGATGTTTCACCCTCTCTGTACCCAAGAAATCTACGCATTAACATCACCGTTAACTAGTTTGTCAAAAATAGACATGAACATTTAGTTATGAAAAAAAATCCAGCACGGCCAAGAGATTTCAAACTTTTTATCTTATTCTTTAATCGTTCCAGAAGATCTTTAACATTTACTAAAGAAGAATAAGTGACAATTCGTTCTTCTTCTTTTTAGGGGAAATCAGAAATTAAAAGTTTTTCTTAAACTTTCATTTCTGTAGAAATGGTGACAAGTCATATTTTTTGATTGTCTCGCCACCTACTGGTAAAAAAGGACGCATGCAGACACAGAGACAGGAAGTGAGTTGACAGGACCCCATGTGGAGTTCAAACCCACATTCAGCACCATCTGCCGAGCTTGAATAAAGCACATCCCAACACGTCTCATCTTGGAACATCTCAAATCGAGAAACGCATCACCGCTTCATCCGGCTCGGGTTCATCAGTACTTCTGCAGGAGCTTCGCATCATTTTGATTCGCCTTCGTCTTTTTTTTTTATAATTTTTGAAGCGGTGATCAGGAACTGCACTGCATGGCAGTACAATTAATCAATCAATCAATTAATAAATATATAAATAAATAAATAAATAAATAAATAAATAAATAAATACTAAAGCCTAATAATTGCATAACTTACTTTTTTGGTGTAAAAAACAAGGGGTGCAAGTACAAACAGCTTTACAACCGTACATGTGTAAAGAATGAAGATTTAATCTAACAGATTTAACAATTCTAACATCAATGATCAATTAACCACCAAAACTAATTAAACTGCGCTTCACCAATCAATGACTTTTACCTTCTTTAAACTCTGAAATACATTTAAGTGTCATTTAAATCAGGATTTATTCAAGTTTTGACATCTCTAAACACAAATTAAAGGGCTTTGACCAAAAAGTTTTACCCTTAAAATTTCGGGGTTTTGGGTGAGTCATGTCGATCCATGCAAACTTTGTGTGTGTGTGTGTGTGTGTGTGTGTGTGTGTATACATATATATACAGTGGAACTCTGGATTACAAGCATAATTCGTTCCGGAAATCCAAATTTAGTTTTCCCATAAGAAATAATTGAAACTGAAATTATTTGTTCCACAGCCCAAAAAAAAAAATAAATAAAAATAATTAAAACAAATTATTAAGTAAAAATAAAACAAATTAACCTGCACTTTACCTTAAAAAAAGTCTAAATAAATCCAGACAGATAAGTGTTTCTTTTTATGCGCGCAGACGCTGTGTGTGTGTGTGTGTGTGTGTGTGTGTGTGTGTGTGTGTGTGTGTGTTTGGGTCTGTCGCTATGTGTGTGCACGCGTAATTTGACACCAGGCCAGTTCGCAAACACACACACACACACACACACATTAAAGGAGAGAGAGAGAGAGTGTGGGAACCGGCATGATGTCAATGTTCTTTCTCATTTATTTATTTATTGTAAATTTATTACAAATCTTTGCTCGTCTTGCGGAACACTCGCAAACCGCATTTCTCGCAATCCAAGGTTTCACTGTATATATTTTACAGCAGTACCTCAGCGTACGACCTCCCCACCTCACGAATACTTGTGTTAAGAACTGAAATCGGCATCAGTGACCGAACAGAGCTGAACCTAACACCAGCTAAGATGCGCACACGTACGAGAATCACATGCGATTTGGTAAAGACATAGCACCACAGGTCCCAAGAATGTCATCAGAAGAAAAGGGAGCCACTTTCAGTTTGGTTTTTGAAGCAGCGGATTTATTAATGTTATGTTCATTAATGTCATAAGTAATGTTAAGTGAGGTTTAATGCAAAAATATGATTATAGTGTTGGAAATTGGTAATATTGGTAACATTTTTGGAAAGGTGGAACAAATTATCCGCAGTTACGTTATTTCCTATGGGACAATGCGTTTCACAATACGAAATTTCACCTTAAAAATTTGTCTCCGGAACGGATTTAATTCATACGCTGAGGTACCGCTGTATAGAAATAATAGCTGAGATTATTAAACTATGGGCAGCTTTCATGGTCAAATCAATGAATCAGAGAACAAACAAACTGACCGGGGATAATTACTACTTAAATATTAGGTTTGTTATTAAATTCTGTCAAAGAGTAAAACTTCATTCATACTGTTATTAGATTCAAGTTCAAATGGTACTTGTTAAAATCACATGACCAGTCAAACAAGCTATCTATATCTTTTTTTAAATAAATAAATAAATATAATTATGTTGATAATTTTGGTTTGTGGATTTGTCCACAGTAATTAAATTACAATTAATGACGAACTAAAGACATATTTAGGGCTTTCGTTTTATTTATTTGCCCAAGCATCTGATGATTTATTTCAGTAAAAAGGTGGAACGGAGTCATTCGGGTATCAAACCTCACTACCGAGAGGGAAAGACGGGTTTAAAGGTTTATCTGGGAAACGGGGCTGCGTGCTTCAGACCCAGGAGGGAAGGCTGCATTCTGGACAGCTGCACCACTAACTGCTGTGAGTTCACGGAGATTAAACAGACTGACGGATCACTCCGATCGTACACCCATCCTCTGTCTCAATCCTCTCACCAGTTTTCCAGCAGACGGTGCAGTACGGTGAAGTTAGGGACCCCAGGGCAGAGCCGTACCCAGCCGTACCGTTACTGAGTTCCTGGGTCTGCAGAAGGAATCCACTGTGTGGATGGAGGAGTGTAAGCACTTGCTTAATCGTATCAAACAAAAGCTGTGGTTCCGTGGGGCGGATGTGTTTCAGATGTTTTTAAAAGTGTGGAGCGAGTAAAAGCAAGCCTGATGCTCTGAGCCCGAGTCCTTCTCCGCACTGTCACATACATCTCAGGTTCGTTTCCATTTCCATATAATGAGTGAGCATTTCAGGAAGTTTGTACCTCTTTTGCCACAGGACCAACACGACACGATATACAGTCGGGTTAACTCTCCTGCTCAGTTATTCCAGATTTTCTCCCTAATTTTCAGCCCTCTCCCTCTGTTGGGCTCCACCTGCTGACCAGGGAGGGGTGAAGACCATCACACGCTTCCTCTGATGTGACGCCAGCTGACGCATCGGTTCAGACTGCAGGTTACATGACGTTCATTGGAATGATGCGCTATCTGTCCCTTTCTACCTGTGTGAGCTCACAGATGCCCAGTGTGACTATAACTGATTTAAAACTGAAGGTATGGCACCACTCGGAGAGAAAGCACCGTCACTGCTGCAACATCACCTGAAAAACACCTGAAAAACACCTGAAAAACCATCTGTTCCTCAGAAAAAGCTTCTAAACCATAAGAGAGATGTCCAGCTACACCTTCTCAGTATGATGCATTCCAGCTTCCATGGCAACAGAGGACAGTCTACAACCAAAAAACGAAATGTGTTTACATGCACTTCTGGTAATCTGATAAGTCTACAAGCGTCACCTGATTTCTTCTCCTGGCTTTGCTGAGAGTGATGCAACGAGGCAGTGAACAAGTACGTAGCAAGCATGACTTTTCCAAAAAAAAAAAGTTTCAGTAATGGAGTGTTTTATCCAACTGTTCATAAACCAGAAGGTCGACAATCTGTCGAATGATGACACTGGCCTCTTTTTCAATTCAGAATTCAGACATCATTTAAAATCACCTGATTATATCTTTATCTCTGGAATGTTATAAAAATCAGTAAATGTTAAGCTCCGCCCACAAAGCACAAGCACAGGTGATTAGTTACAGAATGAGTCGCTCAGTAAAGGGACTGACTATGAGATACATGATGACTGAGTGTTTCCTGAAGCTCACGTCAGGTAGAGAGGAGGACCAACACCAGGTCTGTTTCTGTCCTCCTGCAGTAACTTGGGCTCTGATCTCTCCATCCAGTGTTTCTAATTATTTTAGTGCAAACATTTCCAGAGAAGACCCTCAAGTGCTCACAAGTACCTGTACACACACACACACACACACACACACACAGTCGTTCAGTAGAAAGTGGTGAAGTGTCCATGAAGTGCTTGTGTTGGGTTTCTCCTCCTCACTCTGTAAACACATGCACGTCTACACCTGCCTGTCAGGGAATCAGGAAGCACCGCCTCTCAGATGTGCATTCGGGTTCGTCTTTCCCCTGGGCGTGTCTTTTCAAGGGCGGAGCTTCTGTCCGATAACAGGTTGCACCTTTGAGAGTTTTTTTTTTTCTTCTTCAGTGCTTAAGGGTAAAAAAAAGTAATAATAATAATAAATGGTCCATCGTCCTTATTTTTAATTTTATAGTATTCAAATAAAGAATGTTTCTTTTTTCTGTCAATAATAATTCCTCTTAAAAAGCATCGAATGGGATGATTTTTAACCTTGACTGACAGGAGAGAAAAGACAGAGACGTAGAAATGTAGTATGTAGGAATGTTTCTGTATCTAAAGTTCCTTGACTAAAAATAAAAACCAAACAGAAACTCTTGCGACTGTTGTCCCTCAGATGTCAGTCACACCTGAGTGACTTTCAAGCCCCTCCTGAAGGAGGAAACTATAAATAGATGTGTATGTATTTCTGTTCCTCTTTCCTAGACTGGATGAGGGGAGTAGCGACGAGGACGACCCCGCACGACCCCGAGTCCCCTCGAAGACTCTCTTTAGCTACTCATGAAAAAAGAGACGTCTTTTGGGAGAGGAAGACAGAACGAGGGGAAAGGAGGATGAAGAGGTGTGTGCTCAGTTGTGTGTTAGACACTGGAAGCGGTTTTTGAAGTACAAGAGGCCGTTTTTCGTCCGCGTGGCGTCCGAGGAGGCCGGAGGGTAGCGGAACTTGGCGTAGGCCTTGTCGCTTTCTGATTGGCCCCAGGGAAGCTTGATCTTGGTGGCATGGTTCACGATGACATCATCACACGAGCCAACGTGGAGCAAGCCCAGGCCGTCAATGAAAAACTCTGAGGACATGAGAGACACAAATAAACAGGAGGACCGGACTAAAAAAACAACATCTCCGTTCCAAATGGAAACAACCCGCTATGCTGTGAAGTTCAAAAGCGATTGTTCAGTACACACTTACCGAGGTGGGCGACGCGAGCCAGCCGCGGGTCGAAGCCCACCTGCCGCACCTTATCCGTCCGAGCCAGGAAGAAATTGATGACTCCATCAGTGACCACACAGTTGGGAAAGCCCTGGATGATGTGATGGAAACCTCGTCTCATGTGGAGGCAGTCTCCGTCCTCCTCTCCGGCTTCGATAGAGATGGTCTGTCTGTAAGTGGAGGTGTAACCTGTAGCTTCACGCACAGCCCCACCCACCTACACACACACACACACACACACACACACAACACACACGAGTTCAGACACACAATCCATTATTACAGTACGTAAACACTGTCGCTGGTGTTAATCTTCTTGGTCTTGGTGTTGTGCTTGGATTACAGGTTTATAAAGAAAAAAATCCGTATTAAAAGATTTGAGACCTTAGGCATGGAGCGACGCGTCTGTGATACACCAGCGTGAAGCACTTAACTCATTGTCTTGCCCTCGTTCTGCTGAGTATATAAGCTATATATGAGCACCAAACACATTTCTGAATCTTTGAAAGCACCACTAGTGTGTAGATGTAATTGGGCTCGGGAACTCCTGTAAAATCGTTTACTGATAAATCAGGAATTATATGCTACAGCTTTAGCCCTTAATGTTTTGGCTTCTTGATATTTAATTAGTGAAATGTGCATCCTACATGTTAAAATCACTAACTGTCCTGGCAGGTGATGAGGCTGGACGTAAACACGGGCAAATCTTTATTAATATACATAATCACAGATCAAGAATAACCTGTGAAACACGGCTATAGAGAGCAAGAAACAGTTGCCCCTAGCATTAGCAATTAGCATAAATGAAAGACACTTGACAAACGCACAAGAGAAAAAAAAAACCAGACGAGAAACTGAGGGTGTAACGTAACCGAATTATGAACTTTGACCTTAGAAACAAAGAACGCTGAGAGACGAAGTCCTAATCAAATGACGATTTTTGAACTTCAAAAAAGGTTTGGCAGGAGTGTTCTACTAGGGGGAAACGCTGAGACAGAGGCCAATCCCTCGAGGATCCTCGCATCCAGAGAAGGAGCACCTCCAGCAGGATTCTCTTTTGTGAGAGTTTGGAGCATGATGGTGTAGTGGTTAGCACTGTCGCCTTGCACCTCCAGGGTCCGGGTTTGATTCCCGTCTCTGTGTATGTGGAGTTTGCATGTTCTCCCTGTGCTGGGTGGGTTTCCTCCAGGTACTCCGGTTTCCTCCCACAGTCCAAAGATATGCAGGTTAGGCTAGTTGACGTTCCCAAATTGCCTGTAGTGTGTGAATAAGTGTGTGAGTGTATGTGTGTGTGTCCTGCGATGGATTGGCACCCTGTCCAAGGTGTACACCAGGTAGGCTCCAGGTCTCTGCGACCCTGAATACAGGATTAAGCGGTGTAGAAGATGAGTGAGTGAGTGAGTAATGATATAAATACATCCTTTTTTTTGAGCTCCATTTTTTTTTCATGGTCAAGGTAGGCGCAATGAATTTTGCATTCCCTTTTCTGGTTCTCACTTCACAGGAATCCACCAGCCGATCAGAACATAGGGAGAACATGTGGGGACTATCGGTAAAGAGACAGGGAGACAACACAGACACACACACACAATAAGAGTTCAGAGGAAAGTTCCCGAACTGATTTCTGTTTGATTCTGAGTTTGAAACACAGGATGTTGACGTTCACAGGGCTACTGGAGATAAAAGTGTGTGTGTGTGTGTGTGTGTGTGTGTGTGTGAGAAAGAGAGTGTGCGTGCGGGCATTAGAATCCGCATGGGGATGTAGAATGTCTGTTTTGTTCCCATTACATAACTGACCCCGAGCCCACGCTAAACTCTGCAGCAGCGCTTTCCCGCCTCTATTAAAACGCGTAACTTTTCTCTGGAGCCAAATGTTCCTTATTCTGGGGTCTGTTTCACTAAAACTCTACTTCTCACTTCCTTCCCCTAATGTGTGTGTGTGTGTGTGTGTGTGTTAAAGTAGCACGATTTAAATAACAAGAAGAGGCAGAAATGGCGGGGAAACGGAAGTAGATTATAAAGTACATTTACATGTAATGTTAGAGAAAGTGAACTGATAACAGGTGCGTACAAATGTGATGACAGATTATATGACATCATAAAGGGGCACGGACAGAACCAGGAAGTAAAATAATGTCACAATGAGAGCACCTTTCTCTGAGGAGATTCTACGACATTCATCATTTATATTCTCATATGTCAGCATTATATTTTAAATGTGGTGAGGTTAGGGAAGGGAGCTGGGATGCATCGCCGGGTACGACATGATGATTCTCACCTGTCTGTAATGGTTTGTGAACTGGCCGATTACCAGGCTGAATCTCTAACCCCTGATCAAGGGCACTACTTGGTGTGTGGAACAAGGGACTGTACACCCTACATAGTGCACTAGCTTTCCATTCAACACTATTTGGGATTCGACCCCAGAACCCTGAAGTTAACGGAGCTGATATTCTAAAGTGTAATAAGTGTCAATATACAGTAAATCTGGTGAGTTTCTCAGGACTGTCCACCACCTCCAGGGTTTATGTTCCTCACCTTCTCACTACAGAGAACCGCTATGAGTTTAACACCACTCTCACCTCCTGTTTATTACACTGACTGTCAGTCACCATCTCCGCCAGTCGCGGTTAGTTAGTTCCATCAGGCACGGAAGGCGTGGTGTGTGGGCGGAGCAAAAGAATTAGTTAAATAAAGAAACAAATCATAATCTGTTGATAATAAATGGTGTTTGTAGAACTGGTGTATAAAAGCGATATCACACTGAAGATCAGCACTGCTGTGATGCGGGCGTAGGCACGGGGCAAGGGAAAATATTTTAATTTATTTAAAACCTACATATGAGCATTACGACGCTCCTAATCTTTATGTTTATTATTATTCGTTTTGTTTACAGGTATTAATGATTATGCTGCTTAGATCTTTTTTATTATGTAATAGTTATGAATTATAATGCCTTTGATTGAGTAAAGCTGCTTTGCGACAATGTCAATTGTTCAAAGCGCTATAGAAATAAAATACTAAATTGAATGTAATACGAAGCCCATATGTATGGCAGATCACTGTGGAATGAAGTGTAACGCGTCTCACCAGGTCGAGTGTGGTCTTCTCCAGAACGTCCACCAGTTTCTCCAGCTTGGTGTTGGCAGTGAAGATGAAATCATCGTCCACCCACAGCACATACTTGGTGGTGACCTGAGACACAGCCAGATTACGACCTGCAAACCAACCCTGACACACACACACACACACGCAATGAAAGACCAACAATCAGATATGCTGTATACAGGGTTTTTGCAGTCTATCGTTTTAGTGATCTGACTCACAGAAAAGGAGTCGTTTTAGTGAATTTGATTCTATATCAAAGTAAATGATTAGGCTTGGTGTGATAAGTGAAAAGTCCTAAAACGTCGACCTCATGTACAGGGATCTCATACCTTTCCAAACGGCATGATGTAATGCTCGATGTACGGGCCAGACACCACCCTGGGGTTTTCGCTGTCGTCGGCTATCACTATGGTAACGGTGGGGTAATAGAGCCGTATGCTGTCAATCAGGTCCTGGAGCTTGTTGTAGCGCAGGAAGGTTTTGGTGGCGATCGTCACGAGGGCACTGATGTTGTACTCTGAGATCACACAGAAGGGAAGAACCTGTCAGGACTTTAAATCTACACCACCTGAGCGGTCTAAACTCAACAGCACGCGGATGTGATGATGTAGGAATCAAAAGTTACCCAGGCTACGTGCTTGTGTCAGGTCAAATCATTTTATTTGCACAGTTACTATATGAACGTTATATAACTGTTTATATTATACAAAAGTCTAACTGGACATGGCATCAAATAAAACAAGACGAGCAAACATAAGAATAGAACAAAATACAGTGGAACCTCGGATTACGAGTAACACGGTTTTTGAGTGTTCCGCAAGACGAGCAACGATTTTTAATAATTTTTGACCTGAAATACGAGCATTGTCTTAGTTTATGAGCACCGAGTATCATGTTTCACACATGCACTTCTTGTTTTGAAACCGAGCGTCACGTCATCACAAGTGAGCCAACGGTTATTCTCTCTTTTGCAGCGGAATTGTAGGTAATCGTCTCTCCTGCTTTGTGAATACACACACACACACACACACACACACACACAAACGCTGTGCTCACGTGAGTGTGACTAGGAATGTTCCTTGATAATTTTTAAATGGTTTTAAAAACGCACATTTTACACACACACACCCTGCGTGCACAAACAAAAAAACACTTGTCTGTCGGTTTTTTTTTTTACATTTTTTTAAAGGTAAAGTACAGGTTAATTTTTTTCATTTTTACTTCATATTTTGTATTAATTATATTTTTGTATTTATTTTTTTGGGCTGTAAAACGAATAATTTAAGTTTATTATTTCCTATGGGAAAACTAAATTTGGTTTACGAGTGTTTTGCAATACGAGCCCGCTTCCAGAACGAATTATGCTCGTAATCCGAGGTTCCACTGTAACAAAAAATATAAAAATCAATAAATAAATAAATAGATAGATAATTAAAACTATATCCAAAAAATCTATTAATTAAATAATTAATTTAAATAAATAAATAAATAAATAAATATAATCTATAAAAAAAATGTATTTAATAAAATTGTATTTGTGGTTTAACTCCACACTCAGGCCAAGCCAGCGTCACCTTTGCCCCCGTCCGAGCCGGGGTTGTAGAGTTTGGGCGTCACGCCGTGACGGATTTTGATGGTGAAAGCAGCCTGATGCCCCTCCGTCTCTAACTGCACTGAAACATAAACACACAAACATCACGTCACATCACGTGTACACAATCAGAGGCGTGATTAGATTAACAGCAGGATTTTAAAACACAGAGAAGATGAGAGGAGACGTCCAAAGTGTGAACTTGGTGAAGAACTGATCGATATCCTTGGCAGTAAGAATTCTGAGTATGTGTGTGTGTGTGTGTGTGTGTGTGTGTGTGTGCGCGTACCAGTGTCAGCAGTGCTGGGGTGAAACAGCGTGTTTGTGTACGTGATGAACTGTAGCTGGCGGTTCAGGTTGGGTAAGAGGAGGCTGCTCAGCGTCATGTGCATCTCACCATCACCTCTGACCTTTACCCCCTCAACCTCTGCGGCGACGTTAAACGTACCGAGAGACGCAGAGAAGTTGAGCTAAAAAGCGACAGAGAGAGAGAGAGAGAGAGAATGTGAATCTGAGGAGAAGCCAGATATTACCCATACAGGAGTACTCTAGAGTTACAGACCGTACGATCATACACGCGAGATATTTCCACAACACACACAGTATGAAACAAGGAGTGTTCAAGTCAAACTTGGACTTTTGAGTGTGAAGAAGAACAGAACACTTTTTCCTCTGATCCTCATCCCAGTGTTTCACTTGCAGTTTATAAATCTAGTTTAATCCATGATTCCCACTTTCAGGTTTTCAGCTCATTCCACATTCCTGCCCTGAACTCTGTCCATGATTAGTCTGTTAATTTATTATTATTATAAGTAGTAGTAATACAGTGAGGTGTGTTACTGAGCCCCATCATCTCCTCCTTTTCCATGTCAATCTGTTAAGTTTTTCCTTTTAGACATGAATGATGTCACTCTTTCACTCTGCTCTTCAGGTTTGCTTGCGTTAGCTCTTAATTTGACCAACAACAGCTTTAGAAAAGAAAATGCAGAGCACACACACACGCACACACACACACACACACACACACACATGTGCATCCTGCCTCTGAACTACAACTGCTACTCTTCCATCTTTTATCCATGTGTGTGGATGATCGAGACACCGAGAGTATCAGTGATTAAAAAAAAAAAAAAAAACATGCAGAAGGCAGCGCCTGCATGCAAGATGCAGAGAACACACAGCTGCTTTAATTTCACACACACATAAATTTCACACACACATCAATTTCACTAAAACGTCTCCTCTTCAGTGAGTCAGATTAATTGACTCAGTTTACTAAAAAGAGTCAACTTCAAAACGGCCCATGTACTGTATAACCGCATGTCAGTTAGGTCTTTCACTGTGTGTGTGTCTGTGTGTGTGTGTGTGTGTGTGTGTGTGTGTGTGTTTAGTGTGGACACCATCAAGGTAGAAAGGTTTCTCAGTACGCCGGAGCCATGATCAGACTGTCTGCTACGTTCACATGGTACTGATACCCTGGCCTCCCAGGAACTCCATACGGCCTCCTTTACAACGTTTGCACTGATCCAATGTTTTACTGCGGCTGAGTCTCATCACCGTACTGTGCTTGAAGTCTTCTGTAAATGTCAATCACTTTTATACCTTCATTCACCGCAAATTTCATCAGAAGTCCAGGTTTGACTTGAACGCCCCATGTGCAGCAAAATTATACTGAATAGAGAAAAACTGTTTTAAAAATTGTAATAAAAAAAATATCTTAAAATGTTCAAGTTAGTTTGGAAATGCGCAATAAGTAAATGTAATGACAAACAGATACCCTAATACAGTACTTATACGTTAGGATTATTTCTGAGAATTCAGGGAACATAAACGGCATAAAGTCACTAATCATCACAAAACTGTTTTGACGTCTTATGTGAAATAAACTTACAGTGTAAATGTCTCTTGGCATGTCTTTAAAGGCCAAGCCTGAAACACAGAATAGACACTTCCTGTTAGTGGGCAGTTTGTTCTCCGTCAGAACCCAGTCCAGGTCTCTGGAGGATGTCCTGTGTGGTGCTGGACTTAAAGGGACTTAAAGGTTCGCTTATTATGAGTCTTAAATCTTAAATCAAGGTTGATCATTTGGAAACAGAGTACGGTGTAAGTAATCAGTCCCACAACCTGGTCATGTACAGAAATGCATTCCAAAACCGTGAAGCTTCTGCAGAGCTACAGCGAGTTTCACTGATACCATCAGGCAACACCAGCATTTCCCAATTATTTCTTCTAGGAAACCACTTATTAAAGATGACAAACCATTATGACCCAATTCACACTGGGCACTACAGTTTGTCCCCAACTTACGAATATTTGAGTTGTGAATTTCCGCAGATACAGACGGACCGCGGTTCTACTTCCAGAAGTAGCTCATGTGTATTGTATAAGAAATAGACACTGCAATGCACCAGATACTAATATTTACAATTATATGAAATATTTTCAGCATGGAAGTGAATGTACACAGTCCAATACAGAGGAAAACAACTTTGAGACTAAATGGCGTCCAGGATTCCCCTCGCGATTTAAAGGCGCAGAGACACTGTTACATTTCACAAACCTGTAAGACCTCAGTTTGCAAGTGTTTTAAAATGTATTGAATTTTCTTTATACATTTTAAATCATTTCGAATCATTTAAATACATTTTTAACTTAAGAAACAAGCGAGGTATGGCGTTATTATCTGAGCCTATGTCTTCTCTCTTTCGCTCCTCTCCATCATGCGCTGTGGGATTTCCGGAGTGTGCGTTTGGAATGCATTTGTTCACGTAACGACGGTTGTGGGATTTGGCCCCAATTACTTACCCTGTACTCGTTTTCTGTGTTACAAACATCAAGGTCGATGTGCAGAGCAGGAAAATTTATGACAGTCAAAATCTACTGTAATGTAAATACACACGTATAATTTGGATTTAAGAGTTGAAACAACCCAAACTATCCCTTAGTTTAAGCACCTGTTAAATTAACAGTTCGATACATTTATTAATATTTAGTTTAATCCATTGTTTGATCTCATTCCACATTCCTATTGTGTACTCTGGTCTTGTTTCGAGATAGGTCAGGGGTCAGGTGTAGCTCATTGGGATACAGGATCGGAAGGTCCCAGGTTTAGCACCACCATTACCCCTTTTCCACTGCTCTGGTTCCGGTGCCGGTTCCCAATTTTGGAACCAGTGCCGCGCTTTTCCACAGAAAAAAATTGGTGCCGGTGCCCTAAAATAAGCACCGAACCGGCCCCTAAACTCTGCTGGTCTAGTTGCGAGAACCCCTGATGTCACGAGCGGTGGGCGGAGTTATAGGGAGCGTTAAAAAATGGGGGAGACCCAAAGTCCGTTAATGTGGAGCGCGGACGAAACAAAAGCACTTTTAGCAATTTGGACATTCGCCGAGATTCAGCAGAATTTGGAAAGTGCTTTAAGAAAAAAAAGTGTATGAGAAAATAAGAGAAGAACTAATAGTCGCAGGCTTCACACCAACAATCAACCAAATAGTGAATAAGCTGGTTGTCTATGTCGATGTCTTTCAGCGGTTATAAGACGTCGAATAAACTGCCTTTGGATACATTTTCATACTAGTTTGGAGAATAACCAGTAAACTGACTTCGGCCATGGTCGTTTCTGTTTAGTGGGCGTGGCCTGTGACGTATTATCATGCAGCTCCCGCTGAGCTCCTGTCTAGTGTAAATGCCAGCCCGTTCTCGGTGGTTCCCAGTCCAGTACCGGCACCTGGCACCAGCACCAGTGTAGTGGAAGTGAGGTAATAGTTACCCCTCTTGGGCCCCTGAGCGAGGCCCTTAACCCTCAACTGCTCCGCTGGATAATGAGATAAAAACGCAGGTCGATCTGGATAAGGGCGTCTGGCTAATGCCGTAAATATAAGATGTAAATGATTACATTTCTATAAATGTGATTGTTTATTATTAGTAATAGTAGTAGTAATAAAGTGAGGTGTGTTACTGAGCCTCATCATCTCCCCCTTTCCCATGTCAATCTGATAGACATGAATGATGTCACTCTTTCACTCTGCTTTTCAGGTTTGACAAAAAAAAAGAAAAACTAAAATAAGAAAAACATGCAGGAGGCAGCATCTGGATGCAACATCAGACAGCGCAGCGCCGGTCTGTACAACACACAGCTGCTTTAACTGATTCCCATGCTTAGCTCTGTGCAGACCCTGTTTATGTTTTTGTTTGTTCCAATGATAAACATGAGTTTATCTTCTCCTCTCTTTATCGACACCGCTGTCCCCCGCTCTGCATGCGTGACGTTCTCACATCATTTGGGAAAAACATTCGAACAGCAGACTCATGAAAGACGTGATACATTCATCCCACGGTTAGTAAATCATCCCATATGTGGTGCGCTTGGAGTAAAATAATCACCCACGGGTTCGAGTGAAGAAGTTACTGTTACAACAGCATGTTTTTTATTCCTCTTACACCACAGCGGTTTGAGATGGTTTGCTTGTTTTCTTTCTTCTCTCATAATAAGCAATAAAAAGTGATCCTGAATCTGGAGACTCCTTACATGAATATTGACCATCACCATGGCAACAAGGTGTTTTAATCTGTTGGACACGTCGATGTGTACGTAAGAGCTGTTGCTATGGAAATGATAGCATGTTAGAAGGAATGTATTAATATAAATCCGAGATAAAAAAGACCTCTGAAAAGAACACCTTCTGACCAATCAGAGTGCAGGATTTCTCAGGGAGGTGTGAATAATGATGAGGTCGCTCATGTCACCTGGTATGAGAATGGTCTTGAGCGGCCGCACCTCCACACCTTGCGTCGGATACTGAAGTGGGCTGTTAGCTTCAGCTACAATCAGTAAATCGGCGGGGGTCTGTGACCTACACACACACACACACACACACACACACACACACACACAATTATGTATAAAATCATATTTGGTAAGCTAGAGAGTTTTTTAATGTTTCTTCGCACCTCATTTGGAAGCCCTGGTACTCTTTGGCACGGCGTCTCTTCATCACATCGAGCTGAGAAGGCTGGAAGGCCGTGTGCAGTGGGTGGGCAGAAACTCGTGGGAACAGCAATTTGGAAAAGGGGAAATTCACACCGGCCCTCTCACCCTCACACACGCAGCCATTACGAGCCAGGAGTCTGCCAGAAAAGAGAGGGAGAAAAAACTGCTGTTCTGACTTTACCAGATTTGTTTTTTCACATTGCGCTGGTTCCACCGTGCACACCAACATCTGAAAGGAAAAACGTCCTCAGGATCCCGTCCGAGTTTCTGGATTATACCACGTATTAACATCAGTAAACCTTTTAAATTCATCAACAAATAAAATAAACAGTCAGACCTCTGAGATTTCTGGATTAATCTAGAGTAGGAATACACACACACTAATGGTATCACTGCGCTCTGACAAGGAGAGATGCTGGATGATTAACAAGGAATGCTTTTGCTTTAAAGCGTATGCGTACAGCTCGTATATCAAGACCAGCTCGTTTATTAAGTTTAAATGTATTAAAAACGTTTGCTTATTTTGCAAAACGCTCGCAGACCGAGTTACTCACAATCCAAGGTTCCACTGTGTGTATAAACATCCATCCATCCAGGAACCTCTGAAGTCCAACTAGGGACTGTGAAGGCCAATGGTGACTTTTGTCTGGACAATGGGGGTCTGGAGCCTATCCCAGGAAATTTAGGGCCCGAGACAGTGTACACCCTGGACAGGGTGCGGTGCCAAACCATCACAGGAGTCTGGCATTTGACGTCTATATTACTGAATGAATAATTCAAGCTGTAACATTAATCACTGGTTTAATTAAACCCCTTGTTATTAATTAAACACTTCAATTAGAATAGCACTTGATCCAGCGCTGAGGGTTGTGAGTATAAGTGTGAGTCCGGATACCAACCCTGCGACATTGTCCTTCATGCGGTACGGGATGGAGCCGGCACTCGGGTCCGGGTCGGGAAGTCTCTCCTCCAGCAGTCGCTCGACTCCCCAGCCGGGTCTCTGCCGCAGGTCCACAATGCTGTAGGTTCGAGTGGGCCAGGAGTGCATCACCGCCATCAGCAGCAACACCGACGCTATCAGCGCTAACAACACCGTCTTCAGCAGAGAATGCATTCTACAATCTGACACACACACACACACACACACACACATAATGAATTTACACTATTTTTTCCCCTCCCTAATCCTGTGCTTTAACCTGACCCAGGTACAAGAGGCGGAGCTTTCTAATTTTCTCTCTCTCTCTTTAATGAATACAAATCTATTAGATTAACGAATCTGATATACATTTTTGTCAACAAGGCCAGCTTTAATCCCACCAGAATTACCTGCGGGATTAATTACAGGTGCAGTGCAGTCAGGTGCAGAGGAACATCTCATCCTCCGGGAGCGCAAATCAGCGCCACTAATGAAATAAGTGTCTAAATATAGCCGGTGTTTGTTATTTCATCATGTGTACCATTTTAAAACCGACATATTACATGATCCAGACAGTTTGCATGCAACAATAACTAAAGCTACTTTGTATATAAATACATATATAAGCACCAAAAAAAAACTAAAATAATAAATATTATGAAATGTTAAAAATATATGCAATTCTTTTTTATGATAATATAGTTCCATGTTGGTGAACTAATTTAAATATACAGAGGAAAGTAAATCTAGATAGTAATATTGAAATTTAAAAGAAATGCAAATGAAGGAATGTAAGCGCTTCAATTCATGCAATGTGGTGTGTGTGTGTGTGTGTGTGTGTGTGTGTGTGTGTGTGTGTGTGATGGAGATAAACTCACTGTGCTGTGTCAGTTCGAGACGTGCAGGGTGCCATTGCTGCCTCCTGAAGATCCACTTCACTTATTTACAGAGTGGAGAAAAGGAGGCTGGAGTGGCACGCGGTCCATCTGCGGAGATGATAATAACACACACACACACACACACACACACACACACACACACAACTCGGTTAGAGATATGAAGGCGTGTCATTGAGTTGGCGCTGGAAAGTCCTGTCTCGCCACCCCCTCCACACACACACACACACACACACACACACACATTTCTCTGTGCCCATAAACCCTTAAAAAACATTTCTATTTCAAAACCCTAAGTGCGTGTGAGAATGTAATAATCATGTAATAATCACACTAAATACAGTTGTGTTGTTTGTTGAAGTGTTCAGCATTTCTCACAGCGAGGGGGGAGGGGTGTGTGTGTGTGGGGGGGGGGGTTGTCAGGGGGGGCGTATGGAGTTACACCAACTGATTCACCAAAAGATTGTTATCAGTCTAACTTTACTATTTTTAATTTTAAATTCTCTTGTTTTCTTACCAGACGTCAACTACACAAAGCGACCGACACATAATAAACACCCATGCTGTACATATGGTACTGTAATTGTAATATTGCTAAATGTTTATGTCACTTGTTTACGTATAGCGGGTGCATGAAGCGACGTGCAGGAATTATGCCTCAGAAATAAGAGCAGGATGAGAAACATTACTGAGGAATCTGTATGGTCTGGTTACAAAAGAAGTGCATTTGGAAGAATGGGGGGGGGGGTGCAGGGTAACATGACTACAGATGTTTTCCTCATGAGTTTTGGTTAGGTGACTGCGCTTGTGAGCTCTGCTTCCTGTTCGTCTGACAGACGTCTTTGTTCGTCTCGGCTACAAAACTGCAGCTGCCTTCGGCCAAAATATCAGCAGCCTTCAATCAGGCTTTTTATAAAGTGAGTGAATGGAGGGAGTGTGTGAGTAGACGTGGAAGAATCTAGCTGATAAACATGCTCCAGGGAAAGTTTCACATAGATGTAATGTGAAACCTGATCTTTTAGAAATACAGTGGAACCTCGGATTGCGAGTAACACGGTTTACGAGTGTTCCGCAAGACGAGCAAATATTTGTAATAAATTTTTACTTGGAAAATGAACAAGTCTTGGTTTACGAGTACCGAGTATCATGTATCACGCATGCGCTTCTTGTTTTGCCGCCGAGCGTCACGTGATCACAACTGAGCCAACGTTTTTTCTCTCTCTTGCGCTGCGGAATTGTGGGTAATCGTCTCCCCTGCTGGGTCTTAGTGCTCGTCTCTTACTGGTATAATCAACATCCGTGCACACGTGTACTGTTTACTATAACACTGTGACCACGTGTGTGTGCGAAAAATATATTTTACTTTGTGTCTGTATGTGTGTGTACAGCAACACGTGTAAAGCAAAAGCAAGTCTCATTAGAAAGGTTAAAGATCCATTTTCTCTCTCTGTATCAGCTACTCTTTGTATCTGTGTGCGCCCCATTACTAAACACCATGCCACACACACACACACACACACACACTCAGACCCCTCCTACTTTCGCCTTTTCAAAGGTAAAGTTCTATTAGTGTGTCACTTAATCGAGTGTCATTAGAGAGATTTCTTGTTTACTTTTTAGATAAAACTGTTTCTGTTGTGTGCACACGTGTGTGTGAAAAGAGTGGAGGAAGGGTAACTTTGTAAGATGAGAATGGGGAGAGGGGGAGGGGCTCCTTACTTTAGCTTCACACACACACACACACACACACACACACACAGCGCTTGAGCGTACAAACGGAAACACTTATTTGTCAGGATTTTTTATTTTTTTTTAAAGGTAAAGTGCAGGTTAATTTTTACTTAATGCTTATTTTTACTTAGGATTTTGTATGAATTATTTTTATGTATTTATTTTTTGAGGGGGTGTAGAACAAATAATTTGAGTTTCCATTATTTCTTATGGGAAAATTCTATTTGGTTTACGGATGTTTTTGGAATACGAGCCCGCTTCCTGAAGGAATTATGCTCGTAATCCAAGGTTCCACTGTATGTAGTTTGTGGATCAGATAACAGACATCAGACATGCTGTAACAAAAGAACTGGAACTGGAAAATAAATCTATTTTTAAAACTGAAAATATTTCCATGTAAGAGCAATTGACTGTCTTTCCCTTTTTCTAGGATTAGTTTTATTTTATTTACACTTTGTACTTTTATTATATAACAGTTAGTTTTAACTGATTGGACGAGAGGCGTTATTCCACGAGTGCTGATAACAGACAGTAACAGCACTGTGAGGTGTAACTCTGTGTATGAGTGGGCGTGTCCCAGGTGTTGTCCAGTGGTTAATGACACTAACTGTGTGTCTCAGCGTGGGTGAGAGTAGGTCTGTACGGTCCGCAGTACTGAGGAGAGAGCAGCTGTCTGACTAAACCCACATTCACACCCAGTCACAGAAGCACTTTCAGTAAGAACACACATCTGATAACGTTATGGCGTCTTAAACAACACGCCGTCTCTGCACTCATCACTTCTAAGTTCTTCTGAATCGCCTCTGAACCGTCCGCGTCGTTCTGTTCAGGGCTAACGCTTAGCTACAAAGCTAACTCGCTTCTAACACAAGGCTGAATCTCAAATTATTGGAATAAGTGGAAATATACAGTAAATCTGGTAAGTTTCTCAATTGCATTATTTGGATCACGCTTTAAACATTCAGCCATTACAAAGCAATTCATTTCGTTACATAATTTTAAATAAAATAAATAAAATAATAAAATAAATAAAATTCTTTGTTTATTATTTATTTATTTATTTATTTATGTATTTAATACTTCCCTTTGTTTAACTACACAAAATTTCACTTTTTGGTTATTTCACTTAATTTATTTAGTTAGTTAATTAAATATCTACTTTTTACTAGTTGTTTGTATTTATCTATTATTATATTTTATTTAGCCAGAGAGAAATGCTCTTTTGTTTTATAGCTTTATTGTATTTCTTATTTTATATTATTTTGCCTGTACAATGTAGTTTAAATGTCTTTTTAATAGAATTTTTTGCAGGTTACTTAAAAGTATTTCTTGTTTGTTTCTTACCTAAATCATGTCCAGTGTAATAGTTTAATGGGTTATAATGTGTGTGTGTGTGTGTGTGTGTATTTATTGAACTTGAAGCACTCTCGGGTTCAGGATGTTAAACTGTGGCCTGAAAACTCTGCTGCTGCTGGCGGTTTAATCAGGATGATGAGACCTCGGGGGAGTCTGAGCGTTTTATCACAAATCAGCACAAATGTCCCGCGTCACCAGGCTTTTAAACATTTCTACAGTTATTGCGCTTCTTGAGGTAGAATATCAGCCAAGCACATCTGTAACTGGCGAACTCGACTAGCTTGGTTATGCTAAAATAACTAGAAAGCAGTTTTACTTTTAGCTTAAAAAATTCTCTACTGAAGCACTGCGCAGTTAAACTCGTTTACACAAACAACACTTATGTTATAATTAAGGAATATCACACTCGCTCCTAGCACACTCGAGGCCATGCTGTTGTGCTAAATATCAGTACGGCTGTGATATAATCAGTAACTGATTTTGATGAGAAGTGGCACAGAAGACTTTTAAATCAGTCGAGTTTACACAGGACAGAAGAATGAAAGCAGAAGTTTACACTTCTCATAAATTTGCATAAATTAATCTTACAGTTTTGTGCATTTGTACAAGTCATGCATATTTCTAAGCTAATTTATTTCATACCTCTCCAGTCCTGAAAAGCATTTAGCTTTTTTTTCATGTTAATGTCAAAATCTCAGACGTTCAAAAGAATTAGATAAAACAAGTTGAATCCATCTTTACACCACCTGAATAACCTTTTACAGTGATTTTACTAATTCTTTAAAATCTACCTCTTTCTAGGGCTAGTTTAGGAAATTACCTGCTATTAAAAAAACAAGGTTAAAACGCTTAACTATAGAGCTTCATTCCGTCCATTCAGATGAATCCTTTACTGCTTTAGGTTTTTTTGTTGTTGTTTCTGACCCAAATGTAAATCTCAGAATGCCTGCAAAGTTCATTTCCATTCCACACCAGCTCTCACTCCACATCATTCCACACACACATATAGATAATGAGATTTATCAGTAACGTTATCTGTATTAGTGTTAGTATTTGTAACTGGTCCTGGGTCAGTGAGCGCCTCTGAGCGATGATGCGAGGTTGAGAAAGTGCTGCGGCAGACGCCAACACGTGGAGGGAGAGAGAGAGAGAGAGAGAGAGAGAGAGAGGCAGAGAGAGAGAGGAGAAAGATCACAAATGTGTCTGTAAATATGGACGGTCAGAGCGGGTCGATAAGGAGTGGTCTAATGGAGAGAGACAGAAGTGCAGACACAGCGATTAGCTCTCGTAGGATTGGCCTTATAAGCCTCGAGGACAGAAGCAGGGTAAAAAAAATTTTTAACGTTCATTTAAATCATAAAACTAAGCTTTTAGGTTAATCACGCTAGACTGTCGTACATTTAGTCTTTACTAGGTCAACTTGTAAGAGACGAGCAGCGGTAGAGTAAAAGTAAACAGATCCTGTAGTCGAGCAAAAGTAGAGATATCTCATGTATAATATTAATAAATAAGCAGTACTTACACTTCTACTACTTAAGTAAAAGGACAAGTACCTTCAAATTTACAATCAACTGAATTTACTACAGGTGGACTCTGATAAGCTGCAGAAACATCTCAAGGATGATCAGGGGAAACAGGATGATCAGGGGAAACAGGATGATTAGGATGTGCCTGAGCTCATGTTTGAGCTTCATGGCAAAGGGTGTGAATACTTATGTACATGTGAGAACTTATGTACAAGTGCGTTCTCATTATTTTTATTTTTTGCTTTTAATTGTGTAATTTTATGCAAATTACACAATTACACACAACAGTCAGCAGGTGGCGATGTTACCACTTCAAGTACAACCTACCACTCTGTATAATGTAACACCATGAAGAAATGTTGTGATGTACAAGTACAGTCATGTGTTGTAGGATGTAGTGGAGTAAAAGTACAAAGTAATAAAACTACCCAGGTAATTTACGGATACAGTGCCTCCCAAAAGTATTCATACCCCATGAACTTTTCCACATTTTGTCACGCTACAATTGCAAACGTAAATGTATTTTATTGGGATTTGAAAATGTCCACAGTTTAAGGGGGTGAATATTTTTGCAGGCCAATGTATCTGCTGTAAAGCTCTTCTTAAGTACAATAAAAAAAAGTAAACGCACTTTTAGTAGCGTTTTTTAAGAGTTTTACTTGATCATGTTAATGTGCATAAATAACACAACCTTCATTCACTTCTTCTCATTAAAGAACACATTTTTATAGGTTACTATAGCGGTAGATCTATACACACCGTAAAATATCTGCAATAAACCTAATAACGTGTCTCAAACTTTCTCTAGTCCACCAGTTTCTCTAGTCATCAGCATCGGCATGCCTGTCTGGTTTTCGGCTTTCCCCCATTTTTATTGTGGTAGTTTTACTTCCGGGATCCAAGTAGAACCCTTTTTCGAAACCAAGAACATTTATCATTTAATATTCTCAGGTTCAAACAGACTCAAGTGGAACGCTCAACGGTTCTTACAGACTAGACACTTAAATCCGCCATCAGAACCAGATGAATGTGAAACGTAATGGCTTCTGCCGTGGCCTGTGAGTGCAAAACACATCAAGTTTCATTTCTAATGGACAAGGCATGTTTCTGTATTTGCCCTGATAGTTCTGACTTTTGCTGTCAAGTTTTGTTTTTTGTTTAAATATTAACTGTTGTTTTCCGAATTTGCTTTCATATTTCTAAATCTGCGTTCTTCTTTCCAAATTATCTGCCTTGTTTCCAAATTTGCTTCGCTTTCCAAATTTGCTGTTTTGTTTCCGAGTTTGATGTTGACTTTCCAAATTTGCCTTATTATTTCTGAATTTGCTTTATGTTTTTCTGGATTTGTTATCGAGTTCTTTCGCATTAGTTGTTCTGTTTCTGGTTTAGTTATCATGTTATCACATTCACTTTTATGTTTCCAAATTCAACAACAATTATTGTCTGCGTTCAAAGTCTGTTGTCCTGGGTTTAGATTAGGGCTGTGCGATTAATTGAAATCGTATCAAAATCGCGATGGGAATATGCACGATTTCTAAATCACCTTACAGCACGATTTTTTGCGCGCTCCCGACTTTTCCCGCAGTATGCTATTTGAACCAATCACAATGCAGCGCTCCTAAACAAAACGCGAGAACAGGAGACTGAGCTTAACGACAAATAGGCTGCAGAAACAGGGACACACACACGTACAAAAAATGATTGAAGCAAAATTTTCTTTTAATTATTTTAAAAGCTTGCGTTATGTTTTTGCGCAATTATTTGTTTGCCGTGACACAGTGAGCTTCCAGATGCAAGCCGCCGGAAAACACTGACGAAGAAGAAGCGCTTACTACACCCACAAAAGCAGAAGGAGACGCAAACAGTTAGCTGTGTACTGATTTGATGGAGGGTTCTATTGCTGCTGCAAAATGGAAATAAGCGATAAAAAAAATAATCAGCGAGCCGAGAGAAGAAACTAGGAAGAGAGAACAGCAGAAATTGTCAGTAAAGGATTATTATGTCTGATTATGTCTGAGCTGTAAATTTAGAAACTTTTAATTTTTAAAGTTAAATTTCACAACGTAGTGTTTTTGTATAATTATTTATTTAAATGTGTGTTACACAATCAAAAATTTATATTATTATTATCAGATATATTATTACTATTATAATTAACCCTAGGCACGTGACAAATTATTACACGAAAATTTAGACACGAAATACAAATTCTCATATAATGTTTATTTTGTGGCACATTTATTTTGCAGGTGTTTTTTATGTAATAAAAAATGTTTACACTAAATAAATATTGTTTATAAAAAAACGATTTTTATTATAAAATAAAAAAAAATATATATATATATATATATATATATATATATATATATATAATTTTTATATATTTTTCCCTATACAACATGTCCTTTTTATATTATATTGCTTATTTTATAATCAAATTCATTTGGTGCAATTAGTAATTTGTAAATCATAAACCTATGAATTTATGTTTTAATGTAATATTTGATAGAGATTATGTTGGGGGGGTGGGGGTAATCCATGCAGGGGGGCATTTTAGCGCATAACAGTGTGCCTTAGTTTTTTTGATACTTAAAGTCAGCTACAGTCCCAACACACACACACACACACACACACATTTATTTATTTTTTTTTTTTTACCATAGGTCTGTTCTAGAGACATTTAGTTACACCTGCACTAGGTGATTTGATTTATTTATGTCTGTTTTAGAGACATGTTACTGGTCTTTAATAAAGATCTATTGGTTTTCCTTTAAAAAAATGTTTCATATTCACTCTGTAAACATCCGTGTCTGTGTGTCAAAACCGTGAGAGGTTTCTTATCGGTCCATATCGCACAGCTCATGTCCTGTGGTTGGTTGTCCTCACTGTTGTTGTTGTTGTTTGTTTGTTGTTGCCGCACTTTATTGGATGAGACTGAAGACATGCATTAAAGCGGACAGGCAGAGACACTGACCGGAGGACAGGACGCGATGCTCCCGGGTTTGGCGCGTGAAGCGCGCGCAGGGAGAGTAAGACGCAGTAATCATGTAGACCTGCGCGTGCTCTCTGCTTATTTATTTATTTATTTATTTATTTGTTCGTTTGTTTTAGTATATGCATGCGCATTTGCTTGTGCACACACACACACACACACACACACACGAATTCTGCAAAATATTCGGCTAAAATTGGACCGCATGTAGCGCGCGGTGATTCCCGTTAAAACCACACACACACACACACACACACACCCCTATTACGGGCCGCGATGTGAATATATATACAAACACATCCCTGTATTACAATAAGAGGCGGATCAGTGCGGATTATCTCATTAATACACGGATTATAATAAACACGGAGCCGCGTCACCGCGCGAGCGCAAATCTGTTCCGGCGATCAGGTGCAAAGGAGCTTAAACACGCGTCTCCATCATCATCATCACCATCATCATCATCATCATCACCACCATCATCATCATTACCATCATCACCATCATCTCCATCACCACCCAAAAACAGGATCCCAGTAAATCATCAGGCCTTAAACAGATTTTACCTTCACCGCCTTTTAAACCGCCTGCAGTGATGATGATCCTAAAGCTGGTCCTGAGGAGGAGAGAGAGAGAGAGAGAGAGAGAGAGAGAGAGAGGATCCGGGGGCAGAGCATCATCCAGGCCTTCAGCAGGTGAGGGGGGACAGGATGGAGGAGCAGGAAGAGGAGGAGGATGCGGGAGGAGGAGAGTCGCCCCTCTGGCGTAGAATCATTCCGGCGGAGAGAGAGAGAGAGGGGGGGGGGAGGAGGGAGAGAGGGGGGGAGGAGGGAGGGAAGCAGCTGACCGCAGAAAAAACGCGCAGTTCCACCCTGAGACCAAGAGAGGGCGATCTCTCTCTTAAGATTCTCTCTCTCTCTCTCTCTCTCTCGCACACACACACACACACACACAAGGGGACGCAAAGTTGCACTTTATCCCCCTTCTGACAAAACCTAACACACAAGGTGGGTGAAATCTACTCACGCTCTCATCATCTATAGCAGTTCGTCCTGTATTCAGGGTCGTGGGGTTCTCTCAGGGCCCTGTGGGGTTACGGAGCCTATCCACCCTATCCCAAGAGACTTAAGGAGGCCATAAGGAGGGGGTACACCCTGAATGAGGTGCCAATTCATCACAGGGCGCACACCACCGTGTCGTCTGCCTCCCAAACAAAAACTCAAAAAAAGCAATATATGTATGTTCACATTTAACCCAGTTCCCCCAGTGATTCGACCCTTCTGAAATGATGACTTGTTTTAGCCACGCAGTGCATCAGTTTTATTCCCAGCATTTTAAACACTGCATGTGATGACCGGGGTGATGTGATTTAGTAGTACTCAGGACGCATTTTCAGTGGAGATTGTACATAGAATGAATGCAGACCTCTTTTCTTTAGCTTTTACACCAGAAATCCAGTTTCAATAAAGTCCAAAATAAACAGGATGAACGTTGTTAGTTTATATTTCTGTGTAAAATATAAACAGTGCTACCCGTCCGAACCAACTACATTATTTTATGTTTTCTTATATCGTAAACTGTTTTATTTTTATTTTAAATTATGTTTTAAGTAGTTTTCTATTTTTTATTTTAAATGAAATTTAAATTAGTTTAAAGTTTTATTGCAAACTGTCCCCAACCACAGGACTGTTAACTGGTACCAGGCCGCACAGAAAGAATGAAAAAAAAACATTTTATTGACTATTAGAGTGTTTTATTTTGAAAAACAATCAGATCATCTCCCACTCACTTCCATCTGTACCTCTGTCCTGCGCTTCTCTCTGTATCGGTTTTGATGCCCAATAAAATCAAGCTACTGTTACAAGCTAGAAATTTGTAAGAAAATGAAAAAAAAAATCTCTGTAGAGCTTCCTTAAAAAAAGGAAAAGAGCCACTGATGGGACAGCGGGTGAGACACTGAGAAGGGAAACAGAAAGAAACCTCCATTTAAAAGAATTATGTTAATTTTAAAGATTCAGAGATGGTGATTATGTGTTTAAACATTTATTTTGAACTTTTCAAACAACACACACACTTGCGATGTTATGATCTATTTGCTGCGGTTACTAGATTTTAACTTTACAGTGTTTTTTTTGTTTTATTGTTTTTACCTTGTGTTTTTTGTATGTGTGTCTGTGTTTTCTTTTTTTATCTTTTTTTGTCTGTCTTCTGCTCCAGCAAAATAATAATTAAAAAAGTGGATTTTTGTTCCAAGCACGTTAATTAAACTCCACACTTTCAGTTCAATCAAAATCCTGAGAGCTGTTTTCTGTTCCACCTCCTGTTGTTTTAGATCTTCATCCCAGCAAAGCAGTCGTTGGGCAAATCTATTTTTTTTCAGCAGGTCATCAAATCAATAAAAGAGTTAGAGCAGTTTTTCAACAACTTAATGTCACTGTAGCTCATGTTAAATCATACTGGGATGGTTTAGTTACCATATTCTTTGGAAAAAAGTCTGGACTTTACAGTTTAAATAGATTTTAATTAACAAGATTTTTAATAAAAGAAGTCTCATTTCTATTATATATATATATACATTATCCTGTCAAGTCTTTTTTTTTTTAGATTTAAGAAGGATATCAACTGCTCTTTCTGTAAATCCGCTCCTGAAACCGTAGTTTGTTGACGTGTCATTTTATTAAAACATTTTGGTTAAATATTCTTGGTTTTAGTCCAAGTGTCTTTTTCTTTTAAAGACGTAATTTTTTTTTCTACCACAAGGAGGAGAAGAATAAATATTTTAAAATGTCTTATTTTTTGTGCCCATGTGGTTGGTTTGAATGTTATTGTTTTCATTAACATCATTATTGTTTTATTATTTCATTACATTGTTATAGTTCATAAAAAAACCATACACAGTTAAATTAAAAAGCTAACACAGTGACATGCTTCACAGGGAAAGAGTATCAGAATGAGTTTATTAAATATCTTGTAAAAACAATGTGTAATGGAATAGTTACAGTGTAAATAAATAAAGAAATAGTTACAGTGTAAATAAATAAAGAAATAGTAACAGTGTAAAGAACTCTCATTTAAATAAATAAATAAATAAATAAATAAATCTTTGGCCTGGCTGGTGAAGCTGACGCGTTTACCGTCTCACCCAATCAGAGCGCCGCATCCAGTGGACTGACTCCCGCGCCGTCCAATCCCGAGTCGTGTTTCTGTGACGTTGTCCAATCCGCGTGCTCCGTTAGCGCATTACCGGGGGGCGGGGCTGCGATGCGAGAGAAACACACAATATGGCGGCTTCCTTGGTCCGCTTCCTGAGAGGGTTATATGTTTTATTTTTAATATGTCTGCTTTCTGCTTCGGCTTTTCTCAACCTGGAGGAGTTAAATGAGATGAAATATGGGATTCAGATTCTTCCGGATCCGGTGATCAGAGGGCAGGTGAGAGGGAATCCGAGCTAGCAGGCTAACGAGCTAAGCTGGTTGTTTTGATGAGAGATGTAGCCGATTAGCCTGTGTGGGATGGGATGGGAAGCTAGCATGCTAATCGAGTTAGCTAAGGTGTATGTGACGTGATATTTCTCAGCTGTGCATTTTTATACGTCTTTATTTTATTTTCTGTTGAAGTTTTATGCCTACATATATATATATATACAATATATTTAATTATTAATCTATTGTTTCCCTTTAGTATTATTATTATTAGAGGGTCTTAACATGACAGGGTGGGATCTGCTGCCATCAGGATGCCTGAGAGCCTGTGGCGTGGGCGTGGCTCGGGGCCGTGGGCGTGGCTCGGGGCCGTGGGCGTGGCTCGGGGCCGTGGGCGTGGCTCGAGGCCCTCACACGAGATTTTGCTGTGTAGCTCATACACACTTGCACACGAAACCCGGGACACTTTTGGAGCTCATTGAGCCAAACGACCTTCACACTGCATGAATTTGGTCTACTCCTTCTAGGGAAATTTTTACGGTCGCCACCAAACCGGGCTTCTGCAAAGTTGCAGAGGGATTTTTGATATCTCAAACGGGTCAGCCGAGACGATGCTTTGAACTTCGTGGTTAATAACTTCCTGTGGGACATCACGTTGAGGGACATCACGTTGAGGGACATCATAGTGTTTTTTTGTGTTTTTTTTTTTTTTTAAACATAAAATTCCACCTTTTCTAAAATTAAGTCATTACTGGTAATTGCACATGCCCTTTACATGCATGTGCCCACTGTGCCCACACCTTGTCTGGTGGTCATGGCACAAGGTTCTTGGGCCCGCACATTGTTGCTTGCAACTATATTTATTATTATTAGTTATAATAATAAGAATAATGATAACCACTCCCTGTCTCCGCTTTGCTCTCTGCCCCATCGCTATCAGACGGAAGACGTGATGTTGGTGGCGAATAAGTACAAGCAGCTGTACGAGTGTCGGCTCCCCGAGCAGGCGGTGAAGTTCCACCAAGACCTGGCTCCCGACTCGGACCCTCAAGGTTACAGCGGACCCGCCGTCCCCGAGCTCCTGAAGCCCATGCACACGGCTCCATGCCTCAGCAAGGTCTGCTCCTACTGGGCTTTACCCCCCCCCCCCCACACACACACACACACACAATGTTGTTTTAACATTTCTCTCTTTTCCTCCGGCAGACTAAAGACTGGTGGACGTACGAGTTCTGCTATGGACAGCACATCCGACAGTACCACCTAGAAGGTGCAGCGCATGTCTACATATTTCCTGTTAAACTCTACGCCCCCTTGTGTTTGTGTGTCACTAAACTACTGAACTAATCACGGTCATGCAAATGATAACAGGAGACTATGAGGACCTACAGCACGCTAGGTTTATAAAGCCGGATAACTGTGATGGGGTTAGCAATGAGGCACTGTGGTTGTCGTGGTAACGTTGAAGTTAAGCGCTTAGCTAAGTTAGTGATATCAGAAGTTAGTAACAAGAGAAGGACGTGAGGGACGTTTGTAATTAGCATGTTAATGAATGTTTGTACGGTCTGATAAATGTAAAAGTTTGGATTACCCTGTGTGTGTGTGTGTGTGTGTGTGTGTGTAGATTCTGAGATTAAAGGCGATGTGCTGTTTCTGGGCTATTTTGAGTCTGAATTTGACTGGACCAATGAAACTGCGAAGGTAAGACAACTGTCACTTGCTATCCTGTCCCATCTTTCAATTCTGGTCTTACTTTTGCTGTTTCTCTGTCCTGTCTCACTCTCATGTTGTTCTTCCCTCTTGTCTCACTCTTCTCTTCTCACTCCCATGTCTCATTAGCTTCCCCTGTAACCTCCTCCTTTAATTTTCTTGTGTCTTGCAAGTCTCCATCTTGGTGTCTCTCACTCGCTCTCCTGTCTCACTTTCCTGTCTCACTCTCTGTTCTTCCTTAGGCCAGTAAACAGCACAAGCTGAAGCGGTATCACAGTCAGACGTACGTCAACGGCTCCAAGTGCGACCTGAACGGAAACCCACGAGAGTCTGAAGTCAGGGTGAGGACCTGCTCGTGCACACACACACACAAACACACACACACGCACACACATCAAGGTTTGTGTAAGACTGTAACCTGTGTGTGTGCAGTTTGTGTGTGAGGAGGGTTCAAGTGATTATATCGCCCGTGTGGACGAACCCCAGTCATGTCACTACGTCCTGACAGTTCACACGTCTCGCACGTGTCAGCACCCGCTCCTGCGCCCCCCCTCGTCCGCCAAGCCGCAGGGCATCGTGTGCCAGCCTGCACTCAGCGCCCAGCAGTACATGGACTACGTCAAAGCGCAAGTCTGTGAGTGCACCTGTCTCACTTTCCTGTCTCTCTGAGTACATGTCACCTGTCTCACTTTCCTGTCCCTCTGAGTACATGTCACCTGTCTCACTTTCCTGTCCCTCTGAGTACATGTCACCTGTCTCACTTTCCTGTCCCTCTGAGTACATGTCACCTGTCTCACTTTCCTGTCCCTCTGAGTACATGTCACCTGTCTCACTTTCCTGTCCCTCTGAGTACATGTCACCTGTCTCACTTTCCTGTCCCTCTGAGTACATGTCACCTGTCTCACTTTCCTGTCCCTCTGAGTACATGTCACCTGTCTCACTTTCCTGTCCCTCTGAGTACATGTCACCTGTCTCACTTTCCTGTCCCTCTGAGTACATGTCACCTGTCTCACTTTCCTGTCCCTCTGAGTACATGTCACCTGTCTCACTTTCCTGTCCCTCTGAGTACATGTCACCTGTCTCACTTTCCTGTCCCTCTGAGTACATGTCACCTGTCTCACTTTCCTGTCCCTCTGAGTACATGTCACCTGTCTCACTTTCCTGTCCCTCTGAGTACATGTCACCTGTCTCACTTTCCTGTCCCTCTGAGTACATGTCACCTGTCTCACTTTCCTGTCCCTCTGAGTACATGTCACCTGTCTCACTTTCCTGTCCCTCTGAGTACATGTCACCTGTCTCACTTTCCTGTCCCTCTGAGTACATGTCACCTGTCTCACTTTCCTGTCCCTCTGAGTACATGTCACCTGTCTCACTTTCCTGTCCCTCTGAGTACATGTCACCTGTCTCACTTTCCTGTCCCTCTGAGTACATGTCACCTGTCTCACTTTCCTGTCCCTCTGAGTACATGTCACCTGTCTCACTTTCCTGTCCCTCTGAGTACATGTCACCTGTCTCACTTTCCTGTCCCTCTGAGTACATGTCACCTGTCTCACTTTCCTGTCCCTCTGAGTACATGTCACCTGTCTCACTTTCCTGTCCCTCTGAGTACATGTCACCTGTCTCACTTTCCTGTCCCTCTGAGTACATGTCACCTGTCTCACTTTCCTGTCCCTCTGAGTACATGTCACCTGTCTCACTTTCCTGTCCCTCTGAGTACATGTCACCTGTCTCACTTTCCTGTCCCTCTGAGTACATGTCACCTGTCTCACTTTCCTGTCCCTCTGAGTACATGTCACCTGTCTCACTTTCCTGTCCTGTTTTCAAGCCGACACGAAGAGGAAGGTGGAGCAGATCTCAGAGGAGCTCAGGACGCTAGATCAGATTCTGTCCAAAGATGAAAGCAGGGAGGAAAAAGGAAGTGATGTAACGGATAAGGAATCTGTTCCACCCACCGACACACCTGCGGTAGAGTCCGAGGTCAAAGGTCAGTGCACGGCTCGATCCTCGAGTAGTACCAGTCACTACGCGGTGATTGGATGGTCTGGGGTAGTGGGCGGGGCTTGTTTAGTGAGTTTTCTTTCTGATCAGATGCTGTAGATGAGGAGGGGGAGGAGTCAATGATTGAGGAGGGGGAGGAGTCGGTAAGCAAAGAGGTGGAGGATAAAGAGTTTTGGGACGGAGTCACCAAGCCACAGGAGACTGGAACACAAACACCTGAGCTACAGGTACACACACACACACACACACACAGAGCAGATACCCACTGAGAGGGTGAAAACTTATGCACCCCGCTGTCCTGTTTCATTAAGTTTGATGTTTCTCTCTGCAGGAGTCTGACGGAATGCCAGAGGCGGAGCCTGACCATAATGACAGTAAGAGAACACTGCACTCTGATTGGCCGGAAGGTGTTGATTAGTTCCCTAGAACAGCAGATCTGACTGTAGCGCGCGGGTATACTGTGTATATATAAAAGCGCTCACTGGGATATGCTATGGTTTCCATAGCAACGGATTTGCATGACGGGGTGGAGATGTTTTCTGTAAGTTTATGTGAGGTTTACGAAAGGAGTCTCCAGTTTTAGGGCTTTTTAGACTTGTTTACAAACGTTAACTGCAGCACAACATGTGGTGTTTTTAAATATATGTAAATGAGCGTGAAAATAAACATATGCAGAAGGTATTGTATACAGTAAACCATGGGCAAATAATTAACTGAGAAATATAAACAAGTCTTAAGTATTTAATAAACAAATAAACATACATGCAAGAATAACTAAATAATTTATTAAATATTAAGCAAATATCTGGGTGATTAGGAAAGTAATTAAGTATGTAAGTAAACACTTGTTTACGAGTAAATAAAAGAAATATGCAATTTGTGAAAAGTAAGTAGCTCAATAATTAAATAAATAAGGAAACGAGAACATGAACTGATCATGATAAGAGTAAGACAGTAATCAGCTATGCTAATAAATAAATGATGTATTTATTTAAATATAATATGTAAATTTTATATATATATATATATATATATATATATATATATAAGTGAAGATAATAGTTAAATAAAAAAGCAAGTAAATAAGAATTTTTTTTATAAAAGTTTATTTAAAAGAAGTAAATAAGATATTTAAATAAATAAGAAGAGTCAAGCAAACAAGTAAATAAAGTATGTAAATGGGGAAATTCGTAAGTAAATAAATAACGTATTGTGTAAATAAGTATATTTATAACCAATCATTCAGCATATTAAACAAGACAACAAAGACAAATATGTTAATAAGGAGATTGATGAGTAAATAAATGTTTGTTAGTTAATATGTAAATGAGCACATACATCAGTAAGAAAGTATGTAAATTATTATGTGTAAATGGAAGTGATTTAAGACTAAAATTAGGGCTGCAACTAACAATTATTTCAATAATTGATTAATCAGTCGATTATTCTTTTTCTTTCGATTAATTGATGAATCGGATAAAAAGGCAAAAACAAACAAGAAAAGCATTTATTTCCAAACCTTTATTCACAAACAGAACTAAAATGTTTAGAAAGTGCACAAACATGTTGCTCCTTGAGTTGGTATAATAATAATAATAATAATAATAATAATAATTAAATAATAAAAAAAATGGACTAACACAAAAAACATAGACATGTATGCTTTACATCTGTCAAATATATACAGTGGAACTTTGGATTACAAGCATAATTCGTTCTGGAAGAGGGCTCGTATTCCAAAACACTCGTAAACCAAATTAAATTTTTAAAAACACACTAACGGAATCACTGCTGTAAAGTAAAAATAAAAGAAATGAACCTGCACTTTACCTTTGAAAAGAATCACGACAGAGCAGTGTTTCTGTGTAGAGCAGAGAGAAAGAGTGTGTGTGTGTGAAGGTGAAAGTAGGAGGGGTCTGTGTGATGCGCACACACACAGACACACACAGACACAAAGAGTAGCTGATACAGAAAGTGAAAATGGATCTTTAACCTCTCTAATGAGACTTGATTTTGCTTTACACGCGCACTGTACACACATATACAGACACAAAACAAAATGTTTTACACACACACACACACACACACGCGCACACACACACACACGTTTACAGTGTTCTAGTAAACAGTACACGCGTGCACGGATATATACCAGTGAGAGACGGGCACTAAGGCCCAGCAGGGGAGACGGTTACCCCATTACGGATTTCTCTGCCTCCGCTATGTATCTTTCCTCTACCTCCACTCGTTTTTTTTTTTTTTGCTCCGCCCTGTCTGAGGCGCCGAACTCTGCTTGCATCAAATGTCTTCGCGTCGTGCAACACAACGAATCGATTATGAAATTTGTTGCCAACTTTTAGTAATTGATTTTTTATCGATTTAATTGATTCGTTGTTGCAGCTCTAACTAAGATGTACAAAAATTTTTATAAGCAAGCAAATAAGAAAAAAAATTTAACAATCGTTGATGAGTAAGTTTATATTTAATATGTACATTATTATTTATAAATAAAAGAAATTAGGGAATAAATAATTAAACACCAAAATAAAAAAAAATAAAAAGAAATGAATTATTTAGTTATGTAAATGAGTATATTAGCTTTGTCTAATTAAAAGCTAAATAAGGGAGTAAATGAGTGAATAATTAAATTAGCTTATTTATTAATAACTAAATAAAAGAGTACAGTATAATAAAGAAGGTGTGTGTGTGTGTGTTTGCAGTATTCGGAGAAGGGAAGTTTAACTTTAAGATTGTGACGGATCCTGTAGACCTGATGAAGTTCATGCAGCACCTCAGGGACACCAACAGGAAGGTGAGAGCTGATCCCCCCCCCCCCCCCCCCCCAACAACCCCCCCCCACCTCCAACAGCCCCCGATATGGTGGGGAGGGGTGCCATTACTTTAGTGACCTTTAAAACTGAAAATGAACCTCATTTCCTTCTTCACTCGCTGTGACTTCAGAATAAAAAATCTCAGGGGAGGAACGGGCGAGGCCAGTCTACCTCAGAGAAGGAGGAAGAGGAGGAGGAGGAGCGGGGGAAAAAGAATAAACAACAACACGAGGAGGAGGAGGGTGATGAAGACGAACGACTCCTGAAGGAGTTTGAGGAGGAGATGGCCGACCTGTCGGTTCCTGCGTCCAAAATCGTCCAGATTAAAAAGGAGATGCAGAAAGAGTTCGATAATATCATAGAAGAGGTACGGCGTCTGTCATCTTCATCATCATCATCATCATCATCATCATCATCAATTAAAAGGGAAAAAGACTCAAAGTAAAAAAAAAACTAAAAACAAAACGTAATCTCAGTAATTAAAAACGTGTACACTAGAGGGCGGTGTGATATTAAACAGCACTGTGGAAACTAACATTGTAAAAAATATTGTTGATAATGTTAATGTAGTAGTGAAGGTGATGTGTATTTTACATTTGTGTAAACTGTGTGTGTGTGTGTGTGTGTGTGTGTGTGTGTGTGTGTGTGTGTGTGTGTTTCAGGCGCAGCAGGAGCTGGAGAACGAGGGTCTGAAGGGAGAGTTCGATCGCTCTCAGGCCACTCAGACGTTAGAGAACACGCTGGGGAAACTGCTGGATCATCTGGAGGATAAAAACCAGCAGGATGCCGAATCAGACACAGACACACACACAGACACGGGGACACACGCGCACAAACACACACACGCTAAAGCCGACAGGGGGGACTCCAGCCCCGTCCCCAAGACTCCAGGTACACACAACCTGAGTGTGAGTGTGTGTGAGTGTGAATGCGTGAGTGTGTGGCCACCTGTGAGATGCTCCTCTATACATACACACACGTACAGCTGTCAAGTGCAAAACTATTGGCGCCCGCTTAATCAGTTTAGTTAATTACAGTTTATTTTTGAATAATGTAACATTATAAATGAAGAGATAGTAATAAAATAAAAAAAGGAATAGAGTCAATAATGCAGAAACAGAGAGCACAGTTTTAAAATAATGTAGCAAAATAAATTTCATATTAATAAAAATATATATACTTTTTTTTTATATAACAAAAAAATGGCAAAAATACAAACCTTTTTTTTTTTATTAAAAAAAAATGGGGTTTCTCATTTATTTTCGGTTATTTATTTATATTTTATTTATATTTGAAAGCACTCTGGATTAAAAGGAAAAAGTAATGAAGAGAAACCACAACATTGTGGTGAATTATTAACATAGAAAAGGTGACTCGTACATTTATTTATTTATTTTTTTTGCACTTTTAATTTAAATTATATTTACTGATAAAGAGTTAAGTTTTTTTTATTTTTGTAATGTATTGGCCTTCCAGAATGCACAAATACACCCAGGAGACCCTGACTAGTAATAATAAAAATAGAGGGTGCTAATACTTTGCACTCGACTACAGGTCAAGTTTTGTCGTTACTCTTTTTTGGTTGTTGTTCACCTCATCATCATCATCATCATCATTGTGAGGTAACACTCGGGTATAAAAACTGTGTGTGATACCGAGATCCACAGTTACCACGGTAACATACCCTCGCATAACCCCTTCCCTCCTGTGTGTGTGTGTGTGTGTGTGTGTTGCCTTAGAGCATGAGGGTGACAGTGGCGAGCAGGTAAAGATCAGGGTGACTAAGTATAAGGTGGGTGGAGCCGATGCGGCCGGTGGAGGTGAGGGGGGTGTGAGGGTGCGCGAGCTGGGCGAGAGCGACCCCCAGTGGCAGCACATTCACCACCTGGTCAAAGAGCAGCTCGAGAAAGCCGGCATCAAGGCCGAAGGTAGGACCGGGCCTTGTGTGTGTGTGTGTGTGCGCGCTTATCTTCTCCTCCTCACTAACCCTCACTGTGCTGAATAAACACTTTCAGGTTCTGAGAATTCGCTCTGCTCCTGACGCTGGTTTTTGTTTCTTCTCTCCTTTCTGCTGGTGGCTTTTTTCAGAGCAGGGTGTTGAGTGTTAATCACTGCTAAACATTTCCTCAGAAGAGGGCAGCGCGATATGATCACATGATACCGCGATAGGTGCGATAAATTATTTCCTGATTGCTGTTTTTGTTCCCGAGAGATCAGAAGGATCCTGATATATAAATATATAAGAGGGTGAGTCAAAAATCATCCGCACTCCAGTTATATTAAACTTTCTCTCGGCCGCAGTGTCGTATCAACGCTTTCCGCGCGGCAGAGTATGGAGCGGAAACATTCTCAATCACTGATCGGGTTAAATTTCAAAGTCGCCCATCAGCTGGAAAATTCATCAAGGCTTACAGTTTCCTGGGATTCGCAGGGGGCCAGAAGTATTGGAACGTTATTAGGTAAAAAGGTTCAACAATCAACAGTGCTCGTTACAGTGAGGCACTTATTGTAGAGCTGAAGACTAAACTTCAGAATAAATGAAGGGGACTGATATCCGAGGACGTCCTGATCTACGAGGACGAAGGTTCACTTCTGAAGAACTGCCGACAGCGGTGCGTTCGTGGCTCGCAGCTCAGATTAAAACATTTTTAATGAGGGAACATGAAAGCTGTTAGACAGATAGACAAAGTGTATTAAAGAGCGAAGCGATTCTATCAAAAAATTACGTATTTGTCATTTTCAAGAGATTCTATTTTTTGATAATTTTTGACTTACCCTCCTATTTATAAGCATTTATTGTATATTTATGTTTTTAAAGAATTAAAAGCTTATATGCTTTTAAAGGTAAAACGAAACAAGCAAAGATTCTATGACTATCAGTAAAGTAGCAGTTATCCAACCTGAACACACGTAAGCTCCTGCTGTTTTTTTAGCTAATTGGCTAATAAGGTTCAAGCATCTCACCTGTCATTTCGCATTTCATTAACATTCATTCGCATTGTGTAGCTTCCTTTGCTTTTACATCTCACTCTGTGTGTGTGTGTGTGTGTGTATATCTACTACAGTGAGAAAGTAAGCCACTACTGTGTTGTGTTTTTTTCCTGTTTTGATTCCTTCCAGGAAAGATCGAGGTAAAGATTTTGACCCGTAAGTCAGCGGAGGAGGCAGGAGACCAGTGGCTGAGTGAGGAGGACACCAAATCTTTTAGAGAACTTCTCATCAATCTGCTGGTATAGCACGCACACGCACACACCTCTCAGTGTGTCACACCTGAGAACCTCCTAAACATATTAAACAACTTCACCGCTATTAAAAATGACCGTTGTGTGATTTACGTGAATTAGAATCACACCCCACTTCCACTAACACTAACCCAGTCGACTTGCACAATTACAATGACAACCAGCATGGAAGTTAGCTAGGTCACTTAGCTATTTTTTTTTTTGTTCAAAGCCTTTGAGTTTAATAGTAGCTCCGCCTCTTTAATAAGATCTTATGGGCAGAACTATTTCTTAGAAATAAAAATTTAATAGGACTCTCCATTCTGCGCACATGGGGTGTACACTAATTCAACGATGAGTGGGCCCAAGCATCCATGGCCACCCGGGCTCACCAGATAATTTTAAAAACCTAGAATAGGTTTGCTTCCATATCCAGGTGTGAGTTATGCAAATGAGTTGCTTTACTCCCCTTGACATCATGGGATGGGGGGTAATGTGAACAGCGTGCTTAAACACAGTGTGTGAACAGATCTAAGGAGGAAAAGTCTTCACTGCACACATGCGCATCAATGGAAACATGGGAAATGATAAAAAAAAAAAAAAAAGTGAGAAGAAAAAGTTTTGCTTCATTGGTGACCTTTTAAAGTCATGGAATATAACTGACATGTAGACAGACTAATCACTTACTAAAATAAGTTGTTTATTATTATTATAATTATGTTGGCATAATTGTTAAAAATGAAGCTCTCTTCTGATTGGCTGTTAAGTTCTAAGGACAGATGAAAAAGACCGGACATGGTGGAAGATCTTTCATGAAGGCACTGATACTCCGTTTCTGTGTTAAACCGTGTCGAGAGCTCTCCGTTCTCACAGGTATCACGACAGGTACCAGGGGGGTGAGGCTCCTTAATAAGCGGCCGAGGGGGCGGAGTCTCCTGCAGTGAAGGACATGCAGCGTAACGATAGAATGATGTGTCAGAGTTTTTTGTACTGATGATTGCTTTGCCAATTTCAAATATTTAGCGGGCCTGAACACAGTGTTATTGTGTTCACTGGCAGTAAATCAGAAGTCACAGTTTCTTCTTTAAGAAACAAACAGGAGCAACTTGTCCAAGAAGTGTTTTATACAAACAGACTTTTTTTCTTTTTAGTTTTTGTTTTTTTCTCCTCAAACAAAAACGAGCGATGATGCATTCAAGATACATTTACACTCTGTTTGTGGAAAGGGTGCACGGTGTACTGAGAGGCAGTAATTGCCGCGGTTGCCAGTTCACGCACGCGCTCTAGATGAGTCCTGAGTCTCGTCCTGATCTTTGGCGTTAATTGTTATCTAATGATGGCGCAAGTGAGCAAGCAGAGAAATTGCTAGCCCCGTACATGTACATCTGTGTGTATTTCTATAGTGTATGTTTGTATAAGACTAATGTGTGTGTGTGTGTGTGTGTGTGTGTGTAGACGGGAGGAACAGAGGAAGTATATAAAGAGCAGAAGCGACAGCAGGAGCTGGAGAACAACTACAGGTTTGTTTGGGGAGAGAAACAGGACGAGAGTCAGCCTGCTGGAACCGGAGAGTCCGACGAGCTCGATTTCTGATTTACAGGACTGTGTGTGAGAGTGTGTGAGAGTGTGTGAGAGTGTGTGAGAGTGTGTGAGAGTGTGTGAGAGTGTGTGAGAGTGTGTGAGAGTGTGTGAGAGTGTGTGAGAGTGTGTGAGAGTGTGTCGGGTATCGACACAAACTTGGACTGAGGAGCAGCCGTACAACCATCATACAGACTGCAGTGGGAATATTCCTCTTTCTCTCTCTCGCTCTGTCATTTCTGCTTTACCTCCCAGGAACTACCATCCACAGACCCCAGAGTCTAGTTACATCATCATAAAAAAGTTTTGCACTTTAAATTGTTAATGATAGTAATTAAAAAAGCAAAAACAAAAATCGCAAAGCGTTTGTAATGCTCACCCTGGAGATGTTCATCAGAATAAAAAAAAGTAAAATCGGACATTGTGCTGTTTGGGAACGTGATGTTCTGCAGGTTCGAGGTGTTTCTAATTTAACACGAGGTCGAGGTCCATTGAAGAGATCGACGATTCTGTGATGCATCGCGGTTCTTCTATGAGGTTATTCATGTTTTTGCTTTTCATGTTTTTTCTTGGTTTTTTTTTTGCATTTGAGCTGTTGCAGTTTCTCTATAATCCATCTTTATTGATTGCATCCTGTGTGGTTAGGGTTAATTTGCCAATTTTTTTTAGAATTGGAAGAAAATCCTAAAAAATATATATATATATATATCAACTTGGGACGTTCATAAAATCTTTCTATGATATTGTATCGAATGATCCCTGGTGATTCACATCCTGACTACTTAGGTTTTATTCTCTTCAGAATTATTATTTTCAGTGATATGAAGTTTGGCAGATTGAACTTTCTGTCTTTCTAAACTCCACTTTATCTCACACACACACACACACACACACACACACACACTACAGAATCATAACTAACTCAGAACTATAACTCACAAAGAAAGAAGATTTAAAATGTAATAAAAGAAGACTAGAGGGAAATTTAGAAAATTAGAGGGAGAGCTGTAAAAAAAAGGTAAAGAGGAGGAAGGTGGAGAAGAAAGATGTAGAGAAAAGTTAGAGAGTGTAAGCGGAAATGTCAGTGAGTGGAGAGACCACGGTGTCCAAGGTTACTGCGCAACCATAATGCTCCCAACACCATGTTTTAAATATGTAATAATTATTGAAATAATCATTAAAATATTGAAATAATAAAAGAATGAAGAGAAGAATCAATAAAATTGAATGAATGAATAAAATATATTTTTTTAAAATGATATATCAGGACTAATTTAAATATAGATAAAATAAATCACAATTTATTCACGTTTTTAAAATGTAATAATTAGTTTAAAATAATATATTAAATACAATTATTAAATAAATGATACAATATTAAAATATTTTAAAACATTTAATTTATCATATAAAATTTTACAATAAATAATATTAATTATTCAATAAATTACAGTTAATGGAATATCACGCATGCAAACGTTGATGAATTATTGATGAATTAATAATATTAAAACAAATCCAGTCAGACTGGAATCCCGGCGCGCGAGAGCGAGTCAGCAGCGTGGCCACGCCCCCCTCCAAAAAACGAACTCGATCAATTACAGCGCTCGGTGTGCGCATGCGCGTCGGCTCGCTGACGCAGGCCCTTCCTGTTTTCGCTCAGGTGGCTCGCGCTGTATGTCTCGCGGCGGTGAAGTTGTTGAGGGGGAAGTTGTGCGGGCGCGCGCGAGCGAGCGGACTGTGACACGACTCAGTGTGTGTGTGTGTGTGTGTGTTCGGTTTATTAATCAGCTCGACACTCTTATCATCGGCGGTGTGAGACGGTCACAGTCGGGACTTAACGGTGAGAAAAAAAAGCGTCACCATGGCGACGTGTGGCGCCTTTAACGTGCGGAGGAGAAACTAGCCGCTGGTTCTCACTAGCAAAGCTACTTAGTGCTAACGGGCAGCGCGCGAGCTCTGTAGCGGAGGCGGGAGACAGTGGTGAGAGGAAGAGGAGGAGGAGGAAGAGTAGGGGGGGGGGTAATTATAATACCTGTTTGTGTGTTTATAACGGAGTCTGAGGTCCGGGGGCGGTCGGTCGGTCACTCGGGGATGAGCTGCTGGACCCCCAGAGCAGAGTGGAGGTCTGAGGGAACCGAGTCCTGAGATGGATGTGGACGTCACGCGCGTCCTCCCTGAGCGCGAGCTTCACTGAAGACCATCAACAGTAAACAAAAAACTCCATCAGTCCTAAAGTTTAAATCTGTGTGTGTGTGTGTGTGTGTGTGTAACCTAACTACGTCATTACCGGTTAAAGAGTTTGTAGAAACAGTTAAAAGGTTAAAGCTAAAAATAATCTGATCTGATCTTTAATGTACTCAGTGATATTATTATTATTATTATTATTATTATGATTATTATTATTATTTGAGGTTGAAGCCCACGTCCATGTCTGTGTGTCTCTCTGTACAGCAGAACTCTCTGTCTAACTTATTAATACAAAGAAATCCCATTCTGTAAGGTTGAGTATCTTACGCCTTGTTTACACTAAGTTGTCCTTCTTTGGTGGTCAGACAAATACACTCCCTGTTCGGTAATCGGAGAGTGAATCACAGATGAGAAATGGAAAAAGTAGATCAAAGGATAAAGATGAAGTTTTGTCTTAAAACCACTCCAGCGTGTTAAAATTCACTTATACCACTTCAGCGCTGTTATTTCAGCCAAAGTGAAAATATGAACTAATCCCAGTCAAAATATTCACTTTATCTTTTCTAATTAATATCTATTGGTGCAGGTGTTTGTTTACATTGAGACAGTACTGCATTAGTAGATTATTTTACAGTAGATTATTAAATCCCACACATAACTGTTCATAACATCACTTTTACTCCACATTTAGATTCACTGATGGTGCAGATTAAACTTCAGCCAGAGATCTAAGGACTGCAGGAGATTCTGCGTATAGAAATCACATTATGTATGTTTTTTTACCTCCTATTTCATATTTCTGCGTTTCCTCTTTAATACTACAGCGATGCCATATCTACACGGCATGATAGTTTATTAATACATTGTAACAGTTTAGTTTAGTAATGTGGCTGCACAGTAATACCAAATATCACCTTTTGCTATGGTAGACTACAGTTGAATTTTCATCCAGAGGAAGCTGTGATGTTGCTCTGATCAGCTACCTTGCTGGACTTGTAGTTCTCCTCTGTCAGTGGCGTGTCAGGCGTGGCCGCTAAGTTCTACAGTTCATCTCTGTCTCATGAGAAGAACCGGCTTGTACAGTCCATCCTGTCAGAATTCCTCATCCACACCTGTTTTTCAGCTCTTTAAGCTGCAGATCTTGGCTTTAAATGTTCTTTAAAGTCTCCTTCTTTGGTATAAACACCGACGACCTGACAATCTGTGTTTACGTATACCCAAGTACTGTCTGTAACATAAAACCTCAACATCGCTGTGTCTGTGACAGGACAAGTGTAACATCAGTATGTCGAAATAAACTGCACACACGTGTCTTAAAAGTTAGGTCGCACGCAGCCTGTACACAGGTTGAGTTCTATAGTAACTCTGCTCGGTTTATATTTCATAAAAACTGTTATTTTATTTGTGTAAGGAGTTAGAACATCTACAGTCAAGTCAGTCAGGCATTGACATAAAAGTTATAAGACTAATATAATGAGTGCTGCTGGAAATAGCAATAAAAATGTAGCATGTGCACAAAAACTCAGTCGTCCTTTTAACAGAAACGCTGACGGTGTCCGATACACGCAGAACAGTGTTCAAAATGTAGAAGTAGACACGCTGAAGCCATTCATTAAAAGCAGCTGGTTCCTTATAACATTAGTTTTCTTACTTAAAAAACAAATGCAGTGTTTAAAAACTACAAACTAACTTTAAGTACAAGAGTTTAATATTTAACTACAAATGTAATGAAACACAAAGCTACATTGTTACTGAGCAGCGCATATCTCTTGTTACATCATATAAATCTTTACAAAAGAATCATGATTCATAACTGAATCGATCCCTCCACATTCCTGACTCGTTCAAGTTTATTTGTATATAAAAAAAAAAGAGAGCAACACGAGCTTTATACACGGTGCAGCTTTATAAAGCAGGAAGAGACGACGCTAAAAATGCAGCGAGCTCTGGGACTGTGGCGGGGACTCGTCACATCGTGTGGGTTATTTGTTTGTCCTAATAATCCTGTGCCTCGAGCTACAGGCGTCACAGAAGTACGCGTTTCGCGTTTTAGGAGACTGAAACCGCTATTTTATTTTAAATCTGAATACGACACCCTTGCGGTTTCATGTGTACAGCCAATCCTTATATTTTGTGAAACGATGTCATCACATCACGTGTCTGCTGCGTCACACGTAACAGCAACAACAATAATGGCGGACTACATGATTGTGTTCGCGTTGCTACAAAGCCTACTAGCTTTATTACAGCTAAATCTATTGCTTCAATGCAACTGTTATGAGCAACAAGCGATAATGGACAACACCATCTTGGTTCGTATACAGCGCGAAAGGTTATGCGCATGCTCAAAGTCTTCTTCTCCGTGTATAGTGTATCTCTATGGCAGAACTACAGCGCCCCATACTGGTCTGGCATATATACTACACCGTTTTCAGTGGTTTCGTGTGTACGCAGGTATTTCTTGAGACGACGCCGTGTTTACGAAAAAAAATTATCAGATAGGGAACGCACCGGCTTCGTGTGGACGGACCCTTAATGTATCTGTTTGTGTGTGTGTGTGTAATTCAGTATTGTCTTTGTTCCAAGTTCGTAAAGTCAACAGACGACAGAAACTACAGGATTAAAAAATATAACCAAAGTAATTAGAAATAAAAGTTAAATTATAAAAAGTTAAACTTGAGCTACACATGTATACACACACACACACACACACACTGCATCCGCATCAGGAAGTGCAATATTAAAAGTTTTCAAAGGCAAAAAAGTTGTTGATTTATACATCATAAAAATCTATTTAAACGTGTGTGTGTGTAGGTTTTATTATTCTGTGCTTTGTTACGTTTTAAAAGTTACGTAAACAGCAAAAAAAAAATTTATTAATTTTTTTTAAAAATCATTTAAAAATCTTTCTTTTAAAATGGTTTCTCTTCCCTTCAACACACACACACACACACACACTCAGATGTTGCTTTGTCATTATCATGTGACACAACATTAAACACACACACACTCTGTCACATGTTACAGCTTTATTCTACAGTTTGTTGAATTTTAGTTTTGTATTTTTATTGTAAATGGTGACCTAAAGACAGATGAGAAAATCTCCCTGTCTTAAGTAAAGCTCACGTCAATCTCTCTGTGTGTGTGTGTGTGTGTGTGTGATTGAGCTCAGCAGGTCTGTTGTCTTTACGGTTTTATTTTTTCTGTTTCAGTTAGCGTGCAGTGAAAATGGTGAAAATGTTCTCGATGAAGGGGCTTTGCTCTCGCACCTCGTTCTACGTGGGGTTCCTGGTGGGCACGTGTTCCCTCTACGTGATCCTGCGTCAGGCCTGGTTCTCACAGGACGCGTACTTTGGGGCTAAAGACGCCGAAACCGTAAGGAGACTGGAGCAGGAGCAGAAGAACTGGCAGAAGAAGAACTCGGCGTTGTTTAACCTCAACCACCCGCACCACATCGGTAACTGGGCAGGGTCGGGCGGGGTCGGGCGGGGTCGTAGTGCCACGTAGCTTAAACTTCTCTTTACTGAAATCTTCTGTAGAACGCCGCGTTTTGGACTTTGCCCCCGGTTCTGTTGACTCTCCTGCAGCGTGTGTACACATCCTGCCCTCGCCTCACATCCTGCCCTTTCACCCTTACACAGATTCCTGAGGTCAGGGGGCGGGGTCAGGGGGTGGGATCAGTGCACATAGTAAAACAGTGTACGAGAATATAACCTGACCATCGTTTAACGGAGAAAAGATACGAAAATTACCGGGGTGAAAAGTCAACAGACGCAAAGTAACAGAAAAGGTTACAAAAGGTTAACAAAAAGGGGCGGAGACAAAAGGAAGGGAAAGGAAAGTGTAGGAAAGTGGTCGCGATCAAGAGGTGTGAGGATCTGTGTGTCGGAAAAATGTACACACTGAAAATCTCAACGTGTGATGGAAAAGTCAAGTGGTGCAGAAATAAATAATATAACCACAAAAACTAAACATATGAATAATTATAAGAATATAAAAAATAACAGAAACATTTAAAAAAAAAAAAGATTAAAAAAAAAAGGAAATTATAATAAAAAAATGTAAAGATAAAATAGATAACAGGATACAGAATATTACAGAAAAGTTTTTAAAAAAGCAATATAACATGTTAAAAATAAATAAATAAATAACAGGAACATATAGCAGAAAATAAAGATATAAATAAAACAAAAAGAACAATTTAAAGATAAAAAAACAAACATGTAATGGAAAAAATGATAAATAAATAAATAAAAATAACAAATATGTAATATGTAGAATTTTGTAAACAATAAAAAATTAAAGGAACATCAATCAGAAAGAAAAAATAAATAAATAAAAGCAGGAAACTATGACAAAAAAAGAATTAACAGAAAATTTAAAAAAGGAAAAAAAATTAAAATTAGAAAGCCGGAACATAGAAAGATACAAAATAACAGGAACGTATTGTACAGCAGAAAAATAACAGGAAAATAATGTAATGTCAATTTATAAACAAATAAAAAAGACAACAACATTCACAGAAAAACAAAAACAGGCAAATATAACATCTTGTGAGCCGTAATGTAAGTCTGTGTGTGTCTGTGTGTCTGTGTGTGTGTGTGTGTGTGTGTGAGTAGGTGAGGACAGCGCCCTGGCAGACTCCCTGTACAAGCGCGTGCGCATCCTGTGCTGGGTGATGACGGGTCCTGACAACCTGCAGAAGAAAGCTCGTCACGTGAAGGCCACGTGGAGTCGGCACTGTAACATCGTGGTGTTTGTGAGCTCGGTGGACGACCCGGACTTCCCCACCGTCGGACTCCACACCAAGGAGGGACGCGACCAGCTCTACTGGAAGACCATCAACGCCTTCCACTACGTGCACGAGAAGCACAGCGCCGACGCCGACTGGTTCCTCAAGGCAGACGACGACACGTACGTGGTGGTGGACAACCTGCGCTGGGTGCTGGCCAACCATTCGGCGGACGAGCCCGTGTACTTCGGGCGCCGCTTCAAGCCCTACACCAAGCAGGGCTACATGAGCGGCGGCGCCGGGTACGTGCTGAGCCGAGAGGCGCTCAAGAGATTTGTGGAGGGCTTCCGCGCCAAGACGTGCACTCACACGTCCTCGGTGGAGGACCTCGCCATCGGGCAGTGCATGGAGAAACTGGGCGTGGCTGCCGGAGACTCCCGGGACACGATTCAGAGAGAGACGTTCCATCCGTTCGTTCCGGATCAGCACCTCACCGCCAAGTTCCCCAAGAGCTTCTGGTACTGGAAATACTGCTACTACCCCATCGTCGAGGTGAGAACCAGTCGTGTCAATCAACTTGATCGACAGCTAACATGCTAATGATGATATTTAAACCACTTTGTAGCTTGTTTAATGTATAATTTATAACGCTTTTGAAGCCTAGGTTTAGTTTATCACAGAGGAAATGTGCTAGTTATCCAGAAAGTTTTTAGTTAACTCTATCTTTAACATTAAAAAATTTAAAGAAAAACATTTTGATATTTAAGAGTGCTATGATTAAAAAGTATTTTTAACAGTTTAGTGCTAGAAAGTAATAATAATGTGGCAAAGTGATATTTAACGATAAACTATAAGAGCTACGAATGAACGCTGACTTTCTAGGTTTGAGAATTTAAATAATGAACATGCCAGTCATTAAAAAGTTCTGAGCTAACACTATGCTAAAAAAGCTAACTAGCTAACAAACTAATATTGGAGTTTAAAGTCTGTGCAGATTTCCGAGCAGTAATTTAGCTGAACGTCGTTTTTTTTAGATTTCTTTGCCGTTTCTTTTGGGTGGTAAAGTTCCAGATGGATTTGGATCTCATTCAGTGTTGATTCAGCAAGAGCTTGAACATTAACTATAAAGTTCTTCAGCAAAATGCAAAAGCGCTCAAGTTAGCGTTGTCTGTTTAATTCAGATGTGATAAGGATCTCTGTGTGTTGCGGCCCTATCGTGATAAGTCAGCAAAGTGTTTGCTCACGTCATGCAGACTGGATTTACAGCCCCGTTTCCCGGATGCACTAAACTGGGATAGACCTGATCCTGAGGGCTTTAGAGTGCTACGTGTGCTACGTTTACAGTGTAAAACGGCTGTGTCTTTACAGGAACGACATTTATGGTCGCCGAAGTCACTTTTCCAAAAGCACATCTCCCCTGTTGTTTTTTATACCACACATTTATTAAATAAAGTAAATAATTACCTAAAATAAAAATAGAGAAGTAGAAAACTGTAGTAAATAAAGTGTGAGGTTTGGGTAGTGCAGTTGGCTCCTTTATAAGAGCAACACCACTCACTATAATAATAATAATAATAATAATAATAGTGCGCTGTAATAACCTAACCTAGTTAGGCAGCACGCCAGTCTCAACACATTGCGGGAGAAAATTATTCTTGAAAATCACACGTTAGAAGCCCCGCCTGCTCGCAGACATTCGAAGACTCTTAACAATTTACACATTTTCGTCCCCTGTGGTCGGAGTGAATTATTCACAAAGTTTGTTTAGAAATAATAATGATGGCGGATGATGTAACGGAGATACGCGCTGCTCAGTAACAATGTCGCTGTGTGTCATTCAATTTCAGGTTAAACGTTAAACTCTTGTCTTTAAAGTTTAAACGCTGCGCTTGGTTTTTAACTGAGAAATGAAAAGTAAATGGGATACATTTAATCACTCGTGTTCGATTCCATTATGAAGCTGATGAATAAAGCTGAATTAAAAAAATTCTGTTCATGACTCAACTTTTTTATTTTTATTTTAAAGGTTTAAAGTTTTAGAATTGTAATAAAATGGCAAAAAATATAATTTCGAATCCGGATGTTTATAAAATAGAATTGCAATGTAAATCAAATCGACACAATAGTATTGTAATAATATCGTATTGAATCGTATGGTCCTGGGTGTTTCTCGTCCCTAGTGGTGTTTAAATGAAAACAAACGAATAGTTTTATATAAAGCAAAACAAACGATAGTAAACAAAACGACTGGCGCAGTTATAACAGCAGCACACGCATTCTAATTAATTCTTTAGACTCCCACATTGTTTCCCTTGGTGATGATGTTCACTGCAGTGACTTAAATGCTTGAAGTCAGGCGTCCAAGCTGAAATATCGCCTGCATAGATCTAACACTTAAATACAGCAGTGAAAGAACAAGAATGTGGCGGCAAAGTGATACAGTGCAGAAAAGAAAAGATAAAACAGTATCACCTCGGAGGTTGTCGTCTGAGAGTTTATTTCTCATGAAAGAAACTAACACTCACTATTAGCGTGTTGATTTACCACGGTATGAGTAATGTAAGTGCAGGAAGTGTGTGGGTGTGTTCATATCGTTCTTGGCGGATCCTTACAGTTAAACACATTCTCCTTTAACGTTTATCATCAGGTGTGTGTCTTGACCTTTGTTGGCAAGGTACCAACAAATATCCTGCAGCTTTCGATCGGAGTAGGCGTGACCGATCATAAGACACTAGCAGTTCAGTCGGGTACTGTGGTGCGAGACGGTCTAGTGCAGTTCTGTAAACTTTGTGAACACATAAGTCCTGTATTTCCAGAACACATCACTAACGCACATCAAAGCGCACTGCTGTGTTCCACTGGCAGTCAGTTACAACCTGATTAATGCTTTTGTTAGATAAGTAAACTTGTTTGACATCTTGCCATTACAGAATCTGCTGTCTTTTGTTTCTTTTGTTGAACAATGCTGGTGCACTGCCCTTGTTTCTCAACGTGTCCTTCCGCATTGCTGATGTAGATCATCACATAAAAAACAACAATTAAATGATCTGAAGTAATCCGAGGGCTTATCACTCCTGTCGCACTTCATTATGAAGACAAAACTGATAAAAAAATAATAACTTATCGTCCCTCACAGAGTAGAGCAGATCATAACCCACACTCTCTCTATCTTGTCACATTATTTGCAGACAGATTTGTTTGCCCAGCCGTGAGAGCTATTTACAAACTGTTTTGCATGTAACATGAAACGCTTGTGGTTAAGGCAAGACTGTGCTGTTCACTCAGATCACAGTACACACTGCTGTAGGGGGAAAAACTAGTGACAATATATTACTTATCTTGACAATACTGAGAAATGTATTGTCACTACACATTATGTCACTACATGAGATGAAAGTTACTTCGAACTGCTAAGACAATAATTTTAATTTGCTGAGTTTGGACACACTTTTCCCAATATGAAAGTTAAATGGCCCAGATTATATTTTAGATTGGCCGAAGTAGCTAGCTGCATTTAGCTTTGATAAGGCTCAGCACACGAGTGGCGTTCTCTCATCAGATTCACGAGGTCGTCACATGCAGTGGCTTTCTGTTCACAGCTGCGCCGTGTCAAGACTTAATCTGTGAAACTTCTTTCCTTCCTAATGTGCTTTAGACCGCCAGTTGTGTTTAGTTGTGCGGAGGCAGAGCGCGTCCAGAGTCAGTAGTCCGATTAGTGCTTGGACACCCGCTGTTGTTAGTCCTTCGGCTCCTCCTATTGCGGGTACGCCACAGTGGACTACCCAACCCCCACAAACCCAGTAAATTAATAAAGTCCTTAGGAAGAACTTAGTAAAGGAGCAGATAGCGTTGTCCTCCGGATGTGCAATCAATTTGAAAAGATGTGGTTGGCTGGCGTCGTGTGGTTCTGAGGAAACTCGTGATAGTCTGAGTAGTAGTATTAGCCCTAATGTGAGAGCCCCACTAGTGACTTGTGGGAATTGGACATAACTAAATTAGGGAGAAAAATACTGGAAACTATTTTGTAGCGGGGCTATTGTTTTAAAAATGCCTGATAACTCCCAACACACCTCGAGGCTATGTACTGTAGGGGGGAGATACTGTAGGAGACGACCTCGTGAGTCTGATGGAGAGAACAGCAAGAGTGTGCAAAGCTAGCATCAAAGCTAAACGAGGCAACTTTAAAAACCTGATTCTTTAAAGTGGTTTTTTTTTGGTTTGTTTTATTTTAAAATTTATCATACAGAAAATTAGCTCGGCATATTTACATTAGATATTTTCTGTTTCTTTACAACAACGTTTGCAACTGGATAAACCACAACAAAGTCCTGAAACTGCACTAGTTTATCATATTATTTTGTCGTGTTTTTCTTTTTTCTCGCTAGAGTTTACTAGCTAGCAGACAACGTTGACAACTTACTTTTTAAACTTAGATTTTTTGTTTGTACAAATTAATAACCTAACTTTACGTAATAAATTTTAACAATTTCGCAAATTGGCGCGAAGCTTAGGCGTGTATTTTAACTAATTGTTTTTTTTTTTAATTATGTTTTATGTGACCCGAGTCCATTTCTATAGAAGTAAATAAACTGACTCAGTAATTCCTTACAATCACACACAGTCACAGATACTCCCTGCCCAGTGTGTACACAAGCGCTTTCAAAAAAACCTGTTCCTCCTTGATCACGCCCCTTAATTCCAGCGCAGGGTTTTTCCTGTTTTGCCAGATTTTTTTCTTTTATTCTTTGTATTCATTTATCAAGTTAATAAAATTTTTAATACAGCACAGAATTCTTTTCATCCCTGTTTTCCTTTTGTTCTCGTGTCCTTTGTTAAACGTTCAGGGTCCTCAGTGTTGCTCGGACTTGGCCGTGTCGTTCCACTACGTGAATGCGGAGATGATGTACCTGTTGGAGTACTACACCTACCACCTGCGTGCCTTCGGGTACCGTTACCGCTACCAGCCCCTGGAGCCGGGCCACGCCACGCCGGCGCCGCAGCAGCTGGACGAGCACGAACACCGCGAGCAGCCACAGGAGGCAGAGAAACACCCCGATCCTGAACCCGAACTCAAAAACAAACACCTGAATGTTTAAAGAGAACTATTTATCATTTTATTTTTCATTATTATTATTTTTATTCCTTTTTTTTTTTAAGTCTGGAGGGGGAGGGGTGGAGACGAACATGGTATTTGCTCTTTTTTTTTTTCCATAGACATGAAACTTGTGTTAAGTCTTGAGTCACATAAGTGTGTGTGTGTGTGTGTGTTGATTGTTTAACTTTTTCTTGACCATCACATGTTGAGTGTTTACCAAGCTCTGATGGTCTGATTATGTCACAGTGCCTCTACAGGTGTGTGTGTGTGTGTGTGAGAGAGCGAGCAAATAAGTCTCAGGTGTGTGTAAACTCATCCTCAATGCCTTCTTAAAACTCTAGACCAAATGAACACACACTCCCCAAGCAACATTTATTATTATTATTTATTTTTTTTTTAAATCTACACGCAAGATTGTTTTGTGACGTCACCAAACAGTGGGCTGTTCATTGATCAGTTGCATCAAACCACATCGAACCTGTAATCTGGCTTCAGTGATCAGGTTTAAGCAGAGACATTCTTAAATATTATCTGGTGTGTCCAATGTTTGTACACACAGTGTGACATTAACAGTGTTTATTTTGTTTTTTTAAGGAGCTCGAGTAACTGCGTTACCTGTCAGCCTTTGTGGCGCACGATAAAAAAAAGGCGCTCGAGGAAATCAAGTTGCCCTGGCGTAACCTGTGTGAGTGTAAATATACAAATTGTATACTGTTCGCTGGGTCACATGACTCTCTGATTCAACACTCTGCAGGTGCCCTTTAACGCCGCCGGTCTCTCACTGATGCACGTGTGACCGATGTGCTCAAATCATTATGATAATTTAATAAGCCTGGTTCAGAATCCCTCTAGTGGCCACGCCCACATTTTAACCACACCCCATGCTTGTCAACTCGTCAGGTTTTGTGTGTAAATCTGTCTTAGCGTGTATAATGATTATACAAGAAAACACAAGAAGGGAAATAAACATGCTCCACACGCCAGGATAAAGCCTTAAGAGGGCGCTAGACACAGCAGAAGAGAGATTCATTATGAAGTCTAATCTCTTCGTAGCTGCAACTCGGAAAAACCGAATAGATAAAAAAAAAATATAACAATGGGAAAAAACGAGTGTGTGTAGTTCCCTCATTCTGGTGTGAAATAAGTATTGTAGTGCACACTTCGTTTGCTCCCTAGCTACTTGATCTGTGTGGTTAAACCGATAACATGTTCCTCGATTCGATTAATTGAATCACTGAGCAATTTTTTTTTCGATTCTGAATTGGTTTCCTTTTTAAATGATTCAGATCAAATTACAAACATTAACCGGTCCACAACCTGATGAATGATGCGCAGAAAGTCTTTTGCCAATGCTCGTTCTTTGTGAAGTACTGCTCACTTTTTCATCTTGTGAACTTACGGGCCTTTGGTGCGACATCGCCACCTACTGGGCTGGAGCGTAGAGCGGAAAATAAATATCATGGCGTGACATTTAAACATTTAACAACACACACTGGAGAGCACGTCAGTGTTTATTAGATACATTTAGCAAGTTTAAATCTGCTTGAGATGAATCAGACAGCAGCCAATAGCGCTCCTGAATTGAATCGATCGAAGGTCACTCTGTAGTTCACAGCTCTGCTAGTTACAGCGATTATCTAAGCAATTGCATTTCATGTATTTATGTATTCAGATGAGGGAAATGTGAGAGAAAAATCATGTTTAAATCATTTCCTCACCCTCAGGACAACACGGTAATACGTCATCCTGTTGTGGTTTGTTCGTATCCATCCAATAAACACTCAGCTCTTCCCTTTGGAGCACCAGAACATGTCCTCAGCTCTCTCGTCCTCCATTTAATACAGTTTAGACATAGACTTTGGAGTTTTCTCTTTTCTCCAAACGGTCATCCATTGTATCCTCACACACACACACACACACACACACACAGATTTAGGGGTTTTATTTCAAACACACCTAAACGCGCCTTTAAATCCGAGACTGTTGGGGTGTGAGGACGACTGACGGCCAGACGGTGCACTTTCCTAATGAAAGAACTGAGTTGAACGGAGATGTTCAACTGGGCAAACACAAAACTGATTTTTGATTTTCTAAAGTGTAAAATAAACCAAATCATGGTGTTATGAGAGAAGGAGGTAATGATTATGATCAGGCCACTCATACAGTTCAGTATTTAATTTTCTGGACCTAATTAACCATGGTTTCCCCCTTTAGATTTTTGCATATTCATGAATTATTTCTAAAGACGTGACTCTGAAATACAACCGAGTGTTTAAGCCTCAAGTTTAAAATGAAACTGGACTAAATGTAAGATTAGATTTTTTCTTTGTGTTAATGGGAGCAAAATTGTGAAGAGTGATGTTATCACTCTGTCTTAATATTTTCGTATCTAAAGGTGCATGTGTGTGTGTGTGTGTGTGAGAGAGAGAGAGAGAAAGAGTTAGTGAAGGGAAACTATGTACAGTACCTTTACATCAGTCGCTATTTATGGATCCAGAAATGAACAAGAACAAAATCACTGCGGTCTGCTGATGATGATATTTAATAAAGAATTATTTTACCTTAAACTGACTGGAGTTTGATTTTTTTTATCTTAACAAAATGCATAAAATCCTGTACTGTCAAGAGGGGAGAGAAGCAGTCGCTCTCTGTCTCTCTTTCTTAAAATAGATAAATAAAGGTTAAAAGGGTGCCGATACTTCTGCAAGAAGTGATCTCCCCCTAAGGAGAAAAGAAATTCAGAAGAAAAAAAAACATTTTCTGAGAAGTTCGATTATTTGTTCTAGAATGTATTGACTGCAGGATTATTGGTTCCCCAGTCAGAGCAGTGAGTGGCAGAGACTAGCGGGGTTGGATTGGAGAAGATCTCAGACCTACATCTTATGATTTGTTTCATTCCCAGGTTTGTTACAGAATCGTTTCAGTTTGGATTAAAACACCGCCTGGGATCGTTGCCCTTTTTAAAAACCATTCTATAGGAAGGTTTTAACCTCCTGGCCGAGGTAACACTGTTTATCCAGGCACTGATAAGGACATGAGTTACGTTCCTGGATAAATTCAAATATCGATTCACATTGGCCTCATGGCGAGGTGCTCCATCATGCGGGAGAAGGCTCAGGATGCTTTACTGTTGGTCTGACACAGGACTGATGGTAACATCTGACAAAAAGGTCTAAGGACACTGAAGCAGCAGACTTTATTAAAATTTATATTCGCGTTATTTTTAAAACCTTTGAGTGAAAATTGATTTTGTACTATATTTCCTTGTAAGGCGTGTTTCAATGATGTCATAAGATCTGCTTTTACAGTCAGGACCTTTTACAACATGTGGGGGAAAAACAGAAAGCAGGAAACACTGAGGACAATCAGATGAGAAAATGAACTCCACTTCCTCCAGAATAAGACGAGTGAATCATAAACGGTGGATGATGAGATCAGCGCCACCGCCGAGACCAAGCTTCAGGGCCGAAATCTGCAAGAAGAACAACATTCACCTGAAACTTAACGTTTATATCTGTGATGTCTCTCCATTGTTTTTTTTCTTTCCCTTCCGACACCTGCGTAGAGCCTTCATTACATCCGACAAGCTCATTTATAAAGCCTTACTCCAGTTCCTCACTTAAAGCTATAAAATGTTAATACAGTCGTTATGGACGCCACTGACAGGCCTATGACACCTGAATGACAGTGTTATGATGCACGTGTTGCATCTTTAAGACTTATTTATTTAGGTTGATGTCATGGAACACCGACCCTGGCCAGAGTCTCGGGTTCTTTCTGAAGACTCCGCCTTGTCTCTCTCGTCTCCACGCAGCCGAGCCTGGAAAACCACCAGAGGAACAATTTTATGGGAACCGTTTCAGATTTTCTTTCTTTAAATCAGAATTGTTTATTGTTCTTTATCTCTATCACCTCGCTGCTCACCCGAGTCTGTGCTTCTGCGTCCGAACAGACTGACAAACACGTCTCCCATGTCTCCCATGTCTCCTGCAGCAAGCGAGCACAGAGATTCAGCATTCCTCCTTATTTAACACTCAGTAACAGTTTCTGATCTTTGAACAGGAAATAAACACCTACGGTTCAGTGACGGCTCCGCCGACAAACCTGCGAAGGAAGAACACTCAGTCAGGTGTCGATCATACACAGCAGCTAGGAATAGACAATTCACGCTGAGGTCCGAGTAAGAACTCCACATCAGGACGTCGTGTAACCTGCGTGATTCTGACCGGAGCACTAATGAAGCACTCACTGAAAATAAAGCATACGTGCATCACATGGCACTGTGTGGTGACCCAGAATGCACTCCTGATAATCAACACAATCTTTGTTTATTGTAACTTTAGGTTCCGGATCTTCACGTCCTACTGAGTCTCATTTTTGCTCCGGTGAAATAATGGAACGAGAGTGTAAAGCGTTTCTCACCAGAACTCCTTTTACCCATGAGGCCAATGAAGCTGTCATCATCCATGTCATTATACTGCCTTACTGCTCGCCCTGAACTGCCCTGTAACACACACACACACACACACACACACACACACATGGGAATTTAATAAATGACCAAGTTTAAATAAAATATTCCACAACCATAAATATTAAATAAAATTTGTCATGGTAATATTTTCATATGAAAAGCTTTTTTTTGCTCTGAAATAAACTGTATCTTATGAAATGTTATTAAATATAAGAATGTAAATACCAATGCAAATAATAAAACTAAAAAGGACAGAAGTGCACCAGCTAGTGGATTAAAGTGTGTCGATTATGCACATATAATATAATATAATATAATCAACTGTAAAAGCACTGTGGAGTGTGAGCACTAAATATGATATGTAATGTCATTACACACATCACAGATGTTTAAAATGGAATATTTAAATGTTTAATAATGTGCATATTATAATACAGACACAAAACATATTTAAAAAATGCTCAAATCGAATAATTCTACATTGGAGAGATGTGAAATGCACAGACGAAGATGTTCAAAGTGCACGCTCCCGAGGCTCAGAGGACGTGGATGGATCATTAAACACATTATTGCCGTCGCATCCAAGAACACAATGAGGTTCAGTGCAGCAGGCCGAGCCACGTAGCAGCATTAAGAGTCATGTGACCAGATTATGGAAGATCATTAGGAATTCTGTTCCTCGTCCTGTTTGTTCTGGTGTGGACGATTCTCACACTGCCTGAGGGTTTCAGAGAGACGGTAGATTTTTAGAGATTAGGACTCTGGGAAGTTTGTTGCACCTTAAAAAGAAAATAGACTTGTATTTTTTTCAGGTGTGAGGTGTTTACTCTTCAGGTCAGATCCTGTCACATGAACGCAGAAGAATTTGAAGCTGATGTACCAGTCCAACCTTCCTAAAAAAAATTTTTAAAAAGTCTAATGCGTCCGTCCCTGATCTTGTCTTTTCCACCTTCCCACTCTTTCCACCTCCTCTGGACTCTGTTTGGAGTTTGTTTTGATGTTTTTCCTGAACTCCTTTGACGACTTTGCACCACAAGGACAAAGTCTGCTCATCATATCATTTCATTATACCATTATTTGATATTAAACCGAAAAAACTTAGTTTTGTTTGTAAACTTGATTACCAAACTGTGGGCGGCAGTACAGACACTTGTGTACGGAGAGTGCAGGATAGGACTGAGGACGGAGCCTTGTGGGGACACCAGTGTTAAGGGTGAGGGGGATGGAAATATGCCTCCCCCATCCTTACACTCTATGGACTGTTGGAAAAGTCGTCCTTAATCTATTTACACAGAAAGGTTGTGTGCAGTGAGATGTTCCAGTCCTAAAACACAAAAGTCTAACGTGTGCTTCCCTGATCTTGTCTTGTCTTTCACACACTCTACATCTTTCCCCTCAGTAAGTCTCTGCGCTGTTGATTGAAGTGCTACAGTATAAGGTGCTAAAATCTCTGCCATCTGCAGATCTCACTCTTCATCAGTTTTCCTGTTTTTTTCAGCCCTTCTAGAAAAAAAAACATTAAATGCTTTCTTCCCTGATCAGTGACTCCCCGTTGGATTATTGGAATTAAACCCAAACAACCGCAACCAGAGGTAGGTGTTATGATTGTTATCATTGAGTGGATGCTGCATGAAGTACCAGAGCAATTGTGTCTTCTGTGCATCGGTGTTGGTCCAGATGGGATGCATAACTTGACATGATTTAACACTTTTATTTCAAGGCATTTTATATTCACTGCGGTTGTAGTTGTAGTTATATGAACTTGGTTTAGGGATGATAGTGGTTGTTTTGGGGGGAAACAGAGATTCTACAGAAACTTGTTGTAGTGACTGATGAAAGAACATCCTCAAACACCATCAGACCTGATGTCAAACATACCTCTGGTTTTTACTGTTGATTTTTTTGTCATGCAACTTCACCAAGCTTTACCAAGAGTTGATTCAGAACTATCCTTCCAGGTTTTAAGCATGTGTTAAAGGGTTCATTTCAGATCTCCTTATTAGTTTTCTTTGCTTGATGTTGCCCAGTAATGTGATCTTCATGAAATGGTGTATTTTTTGGCCATTTTGCAAGGTTTTGCCTAAACTGGTTATGTTGAAAGATAAGTACCTGATCATCTCCTGGTGTTGATGTGGCAAGAGTGACAGGTGCGGTTTTGCTAGATCTTTCCTTAAAAAATGCAAAAAAAACCCATTCAACTGCTCTGAAAGGTTAGTAAAGGAGTCACGGTTTAACGCACTGCCTGTGATTGGTAAGACTCGTCATTCCTGGCCTCAGGGTACATCAGTCACCTTTTTTAAACTTCCTCTTAATCTGCCTCCACCTGGTGTCCTCCAGGTGTCATGTAGCTTCAGTGTCCCAGCAGCAATGTTCATGTGTATGTACACAGATAATGCCACACGAAAAACGTTTTGGCGTCTCTTGTGCAGTCTGCTCAGTAGAGAGAGAGGGAGAGAGAGAGAGAGAGACGTGTTACTCCCACAGCACGATCAGTAAGTCTCGGTGATCACCTGACATTACACTCGGTACGGTGGTACCTTCAGCCTGGCTTGGATAACTTGGCTTGTGCTTCCTCTAAAATCTCAGTCTGTGCTTGTTTTTTTTTCAAGGTCTTGTCTTTTTTTGTGCTGTACATCAGCTGTACGTCCCAAGTACGTTTGTTTTGTGCATTTGTTTGTTGTTCGAGTTAAATACCTGACAGAATGCCAAAGTGAACTATGGGTGCACCAGGCCTGTTCCAGTGCATGAGGCGGTCTTTGAAGGAGTGTCCAAGCCAGATGACGTCATCACACTGCATCTGCACTTGGCTACATTATGATGGTTTGTCCAAAGTAGCATCTCAGCAATAAGACATTTCACATGATTGTTTGCACCTGAATCATGTTTTGTATAAGAAGCACCTCGTATACAACTCTTCGGTCCAGACTCGAGGCTTTGTGTTTCATGCTCTTATGTGATGCTTTTCCTTGAGACCACGTTTTTGAGTCTTGTATTCACAGTTCATTGGTGATATTAATTTATTTGAGTAAATAAACTAGATCTGGACTTATAGTCAGCTACACTTACACTAATCGGCATATCTGATATTATTTATTTTATGACCAATATAATAACAAACTAACAAATTAAAATTGATATAAAACGAACCTTGGTCTTGTGTTGCTTATATATAGTTAAAAGCTTAAAGCTAAAATAATCTGCTGATCTTTAATGTAATCAGTGATGATATTATTATTATTATTATTATTATTATTATTATTATTATTATTATTTGAGGTTGAAGCCCACGTACATGTCTGTGTGTCTCTCTGTACAGCAGAACTCTCTGTCTAACTTATTAATACAAAGAAATCCCATTCTGTAAGGTTGAGTCTCACTTCACTAATTGACCTGTTTAAAACTTCCTGCAGGAAGAATTTATTGATCTGTACATTCTTCTTTGACGCTTCAGTTTTCATAGCGCTCTTTCCTTTTTTTGGAGTAAGTCATGTGTTTCACTTTTGTTTCTGTTTCTTAAGGATTTTGGCTGCTTGTAGGGGTATTACTGTCATGTTTGTGTCTTCCACATACTCTGTGTATACACACGGTAAACTATCGCATTGATTGGCTCTGTTGAGTGATGCGTATAGCCACACCCACCTCCAATTTACTATATTAGTAAAAATAAATAAATAACAGCGCTAGAGGCTGTGACATAATCTGGCACATAACTGCTCATAACTTAAACATGTGTAATTATGTGTAATGAGCTTGACATTATTATTATTATTATTATTATTATTATTATTATTATCATTATTATTATTATTATCATTATTATTATATGTTGTTTTTTTAGCAGTTGCCAGATTAATGCCCGGCTGCATCGGAGCAGGTAAGGATGGACGACCTGGCTCAAGGCTTAGCTCCGACCTGACACCCTCCATTTCTTGGTCAACACCTTAACCACTGGGCTTCCCCATATCATTATTTACTGTTGGGTATTTCCAATTCAATTGTCAAATGCATTTCTTAGTCATTACTGATAAACCTCACAATAAGAATAATTTTTTTTTAATTAGTTAAGTGTTCTCTGTTGAACATAAAAAGAGGAAATATACTACAGCATTGTTTTGTTTTATTTCTAAAAACATTCATTATATGTAAAAACATTCGAAATGTGAAATGCAAAAATTATGCATCTATCATCTATTTTTAACTGAAAAAGTTACACAGTCAAATACATGAATACAGTATTAATACAATTTGTGATATTTTATTAAAGCTGAATAAATCCTTCAATACGATGAAGAAGGCAGAGAGACGTTCGATCCAGAGTGTTTGAGGGTGAAGGAACAGGAACATGGATGAGTTTCCTACCTGGAAGCTGAAGATGCTGAAGCTGGTGTTGCAAGAGAGCAGCAGCAGGAGCATCACACACGTGCAACTCTTCATGCTCACACACCGTTGGTCTCTCATAATGCTCCGAGCTGAAGAGAGACGTCTGTGTTAACGCCTTCACTGCGTCGGTTTTATAGCTCTCGCTCTGACTCTCCATCACGTCACGTCGTGTTGCCCTCTGAGTGTCCTGACAGTTGACACGTTTTCTCACCATCAGCTTACATAAAATAAGGACTATTTCAGTACCTGCATCATAAAGATCATAATTCTTAAATAATCCTCAGAAAAAGGAAATGTTACACTTTTGCATTCAATAAAAACACAATAATGTATGATTATGCATTATAACATTATCATTATTTAGATTAGCTACCTTCTAGTAAACTAGCTTACATTTAATATTTTATGTTACTATAACAATCTGTTCATCTGTGAAACTCGCTACGTTGGCAAGCCGACTGCTCTACCTTTATTATAGGATTATTATTGATAAAGTTGCCCAGGTGGATCTTAACCTCTCATTCTCTACCCATTTGCATATTACATGTGATTTGTCCAAAGTCAATTTGTGACATCACAAGTTGAGTTTTTTGGCTCCTCCCCTCCATCACTCTCTTACAAATTTTGCGTAACAGTTTTGTTTAGTTTAAAAATACACCAACGCTCAATTTTCCTGGTTAAAGACGCGCTCACGCGCTGTCCCTCCTTCCTGTCTCAGTAAGTCTGGTATGTTTCGACTTCATTAATGTGAACTGAAATCTATCTGGGACTGAGTCAGAGAAAAAAAAACAATAAAAACAGATTTTTTAAATGTTGAATTAAAATGTAAATTAGAAATATATCGAAAAATGTCTTGTTTTATGTTATTTAAATATATTTGTACTTTAAGCTCCGCCTCCTTCACCCTGCACAGTTCTCTAGTTCTGCTCAGTATTTATTATAAAACAATATTAAATAAACATTTTCAGAGAGTTTTTATTTTCATAAATGTTTCCGTTTAACATTTCCTGGTTAAGAAATTACATATTTAAAATAAGAATATTTATTTATTCCCAGCTGCAAAGGCTGTACATGAGACATAAGCTCTTCAATAATATATAGTCTTAGCTTAGTCAAAGTATAAGCTTGTCATCCATCCATCCATCCATCCATCTATATAATAATAATAACAGTAATAATAAAGATATCACAAAGGGTTTGTCATATTTGTACACCTCCAGTCTCTCACATCTCCGCCTCAGCCCGAGCACCTCAGTGTGTGTGTCGATGACACTGTGAGGCTCACAGACACTCAGTAATACTTACGTTAGCGCTTTTCTCTGATCATATGCGTAAGTGAGAAAACCACACTGCTATAAAAACCGCTACAGAAGAATCTGGTCATTTATAAACGTCTCATAAGTCTGCCACTAAATATTTATTTGGGAAAAAAGGGCAGTAAACACACAGTGAAATGAGCTTACAGTACATTACAGCACAGTGAAACTCGTATATCTCAGTTAGGAAGCAGAGCACAAGCCACAGTTAACCATGATACAGCGCCCCCTGGAGCGGAAACTGAACCACGGAGTTCCCTAATGAGAAGCCCAGAGCCTTAACCTACTGAGCTTCCACTTCTTAACTACACAACACGTATAGATGTGACCTTTAAGATGTAAACAAACTGAAAAGTAGGTGAGGATACGGGAACCAGACAATGACCAGATACGGACTGATTGGAATTCATTCTTATTAAGTGATTTAATAAAAGACATTTCTACACCATTTTACATTAACTTGCATGATCATAAAACCTGTGACATGGTGGAGCTCAGCATCATGTTCAGGGTTGTCTTTGTTCTGCTTCAGCTCTCCTTATGTGTCTTCTGTAATAGTGACTGGACCTTCACCTGTTTCAGTTTGGGTAAAGTCTGACCCTCGGTATCTGTGTATCTGAACTTAACAAGCCTGACTCTTGTGTGTTTGAACATCCCGATTTTCACCACGTCTCGTTCTTTGGACTTCTGTGTATTTTAGAATTTTCACCGACACTCTGTTTGCTGATCGCCTGGTCATATTGACTTTTTAAGCAAGATTCATTAAAAAACACAGTTGGAGATGGGTCAGTGAATCTGGTGTCTTTGGTGCCTTAATGTGGTGTGGAGTCAAATGTAGAACATACAGTATTATTGTTACGTGTGGTGCGGTATGGAGAGCCGCACCACGAGATGACCCCCTTTAGAGGGGTCTCTCTCTCACCCGCTGGCATTTTAAGGCGACAGAGGCTGCGTCTATGCCTCTCTCCCTCTCTTAGGCGCGCTCTGTCTATCTTTCTTTTTTTCTTTATATTATACACGACCGTTCAAAAGTTTTAGAACACCTGCAAATTTCTTTGTTTTTGTTTAGTGATTTATTTTCTACATTCTACAACAATACTGGGGATTTCAAAACTATAAAATAACACATATGGAATTAGGTAATTACGTAACAACAAGAAAAACAACAGTTAGTTGTTATTTTAAGACACAGAGGTCGGCCTTTCTGTAATAGTTCTTGCAAGAACAGTATTGTCAAGTGCATTTGCAAAATCCGTCAAGCACCATAATGAAACTGTCTCTCATGAAGGCCGTCCCAGGAGGGCGAGACCAAAACCTACCTCTGTCTCAGACGAGAAGTTCATTTAGAGTTATCAGCCTGAAAAATGACCAATTAACAACCAGCACCTCAGATTAGAGGCGTTATAAAGTCTTTACAGAGCAGAAGTAGCAGAAACATCTCACCATTAACTGTTCAAAGGAGATTAATGCATTTTTTGGACGCCTTCAGCATTCCTTTACAATGTAGAAAGAAATAAACATCAGGAACCATCATGGAGTTAGAAAGTGTTCTGTATATATATATATGCGTGTGCGTGTGTGTGTGTTTGTAAAGAGGTTATAGTAATATAATCATTAGTTACAGTTTTACTCCACATGTCGTCCTCATACTGTAGTTACCCCAAAGTAATTACCATCCATGATTTTACCCCTCTCTCTCTCTCTCTCTCTCTCTCTCTCTCTCTCTCTTTCTTTGTCATGACGTCTCGGGTCCTCTGACGGTTCTCCACAAGTTCCTGTATTCTTGAACCTGCGTCTGATTCCTGTTAATGATCTAATCACACTTTCTCATATCTCTGTTTGACACGTCAGTGTGACTCCACAAGGAATGAAGGTGACACAGCATCATGAACATCAGGTAAAAATACCAAGGGGAAACAACATTGGGTCTCTGTGATGCAGAAACTTTTCTTGTTTCAGAGATTATATAATTAAAGGATAAAATGATAAGACTATACAATGTTTGGCATTAAACTTTATATGCCTTTATAATGTTAGGAAGCATGTGCTGTATAAGACATGTATAATGTCCAGCATCAGCTTCAGCCAGTGTGACTTTACGTTATGTAGCAAACAGGAGATGTGATATTGTTTGGAATAATCATGTCCACCAATACACCACACTGACGTGCAACACTATTACTGCATTACTGTTTTTTGTGTTTGGGGCTGCGAGCAATGCTGTCCCGTGTCCTCCACCAAACGCTCCCATGGGCGAGATCAGGTTTTTGTTTTTGTCTTCACCTGATCCAAGATAGTTATTACAAAAAACACCACAATCTTTTCTCTTTACAGCATCAAAAAGCTGATAAACACTCTGTCCCGGACTCCCTGAGCCCATTTTCACAACAACACACGCATTCCCCCGGTACACACACCGATTTCCATAGTAACTTTACTGACGAGACAGACCTGAGGTCAGAATATTACACACGTGTGTGTAGGTGTGTGTGGACACATTATTAAGTTTGCACGTCTTTTTTTTAAAGTAAAAGGAGAAAATGCAACTTTATTTTACACAACAAAGGTAAGTGTGAGTTTATCTGGGAACAAGACAACTATTACAAATGTACTTAAAAGTTTTGCTTTGATCATATCGACTTCCAGCTGTTTTTATGGGGTCGTGTGACATCTGGTAGAGTTAGAACCTAGACTGATTGAAGTTGAACTGCTGAAAATCACAACTAAAAAGGATCCAAGTTGGGAAAACATTCATTAAAGCATTAGAGTTTTAATTAAGAGTTTAGTGGTGTACAATTATAAGAATAAATATACATAGGAATAATACAGTAGTATAAATATTGTGCAAGTATTATATATATAATATAAATGAAAAAAAGAGTGAGTACAAGTATATATATACACACACACACACACACACACACACACAATATACATACATATGCTGTATACACATATGCATACATGTATATACACATACACACACGTTTGTGAGAGTGTGTCCACTTGTGTATAAATGTATACAGAATGTCCGCAAAATAATACTGTGCAAAAAAAATGTTGTGCAAAAGGCAATTATGTGCAGTATGGAGTGCATAAAGTGTCTTAGTGACTATAAAGTCAATCAATCAAACAAACAAACAAACAAACAAACAAACAACAAAAAAGAACACCCTTCCCAACAGTGTGTGACTGATGGAACTTGTCTAATGACAAAAACTTCAAAGCACTTTTCTAAGTTGCTCTCTATTAGAGTGTCTCTTAAATACCTACGCGTAAACGTGGTGACCAGTGATTGGTTGTTGGGAACAGTGACGTGTGAGCGTTGTGACTTTGTATGAAGTTTTTTTTAATAAAACTCATTTGCTTGAACGTTATATTTCTATCTGTTTTTACTACATCCTAAGTGGGTGAGAACTTTTGCACTTATATGATTAAATTGTGTTTCAGGAGAAAGTTTTAATACAAGAATCAACAGTTCATCATAGGGTCAGTGGTCAAGGTGTTGGACTATGGTTTGGAAGGTCCCAGGTTCTAATCTCATGACTGCCAAGTTGCCCCTGTTGGGCCCTTGAGCGAGACTTTTAACCCCCTGATTTATAATGAAATGCAAATGTAAGTCGCTCTGGATGCGGACGCCTGTGTCTAAATCTAATCATTTTACAGATATTAAGTCCACATAATTTAAAGATCTACATGGACGATTGTACATCTGACTAACATTAAATAATAATAATAATAATAATAATAAAAGTAAATCATTGTGAAGTAACTATGTTTAATAAATAAAAGCTCCAGCAGCAGAAGTCGAGCACTTAAAGAATCTCTGTGGAGGCAGACGAGAGAGACGAGCGCGAACTGTAGAACTGTGTACACAGATGTGACCCTGAGACGCGTGTTTAGGTTTTGTGTCCCGCTGTTTCTCTGTATGGTGTGATAACATTCAAGAAAGGTGAGAAGATTCATGACAATCCTGTCCTTGAAGGCTGTGCAGAATTCATCCCACATCTGGCCAGATGGTCCACACGGAGTTAGACTCGATGATTTAAATGATGTCTGAGAGTTACTGTATGTGTGAGTTCTTCAGCCCTTGATCTCCTCCTCCTTCGTCTCAGCCTCTGCTCTCCCTCAGACAAAACTCACACACTTCTCTTCCAAAGTAGAGATTTGCAGTGTGTTCCCTAAAAACTCTTCCATTGTTGTTATTTAACGGAAATCTCATTTAAAACAGGACTTTTCATTGTTTCTACGAAGTTCAAAATATGATGTAGAGAAAAGAAAAACATGAATGTGTGTAATTAAAATGAATAATTTAGACAAGACAGAGCAAGGAGAAAAAACGAGGGAGACTAAACGGGTGAGGAAAAGGAAGAAGAAGAAGAAAAGAGAAGGTGGAGGAAGGAGAGCAGATAAAGGAAAGGAGAGTGTGAATGAAGGAGAAAGGATGAAGCAGAGGAAAAACTAAAGATAAGTTATACAGTAGGAAGAGGAACAGATGTGGTCGAAGAAAAAGTTCAGACAAGTAAAGGGAGGAAAACACGAGGTAGAGGAGAAGAAAACCTTTAAGGCAAAGGAGAAAAACAGATGAGATAAAGGACAAAAAAAAACAGATGTGGTGGAGAAATATTATATGCCATGGGAATTATATTGGGATCTATTTGGAATTTGAAAACCAACAAAACAGAAAAGATCTCCAACATGGAAAAAAAGTGCAACAGAATGTCCATCCAGCGCGGAATTCCTCATGGACACTGGGACGTTTATGACGTTGACACACCGGACACCTGAAACACTACGGCGCTGCACTCGCAGTCATTCCCTACTTCATCAACCCTGACCTAACTTCTAGTAGGTGTAGCTTCGTGTTGTATGTGTGTGTGTGTGTGTGTGTGTTTGCAGCTCCGTCGCCAAACTCTGTTCATTTCAGACCAAACTTACTAACATGAAAAACCAGACGAAGAAGACTTTCACACTATACCTTCATTATATTCACTGACGAGCCATACAAACCTTACAACGGAGACTTTGCTCCTCTCTCTCTCTCTCTCTCTCTCTCTCTCTCTGAGGCCCAGAAAGAGGAGCTTTAATGAAGGATCTGGGTCAGACACAGAACAAAGAGAAAGAGACAGAGAGTGACGGAAGGAAAGAGAGAAAAAAAACTGTGTCTTTGGAAAACATGGACGACCCTCTCCACGTGAATCCCTGAATCCCACCCCATTCCCTATTCACACACACACACACACACACACACACACACACACAGACACATCACGAGAGAGCGAAAAAGAGAGACGGAGAGAATCCAGGAATCCAGACATACTTTTATTGTGAGTAAAATAAGGTAAGAGCAAAATACATTGTGTTTTAATGCAGCTGTTGGGAAAAAAATATGGTGAACGTAACTGAAAAATAAAGTGAAGTAGCTGAAGAATACTTTCACTTGGTACGATTACATTTCCCTCCAATCGCTGTAGACAAATTCTGTATGTTAGCGTAATCAGGTAGCCAGAACATTTACTTTAGTTTGGAAGAAAAAAAAAAGGTAAATAATTTATATTATATTTCCTGAAGAACATGAGCAGTGAAAATGCCCCAGTCTGTGAACTCTGCCCCCTGGCTTAATGCCAAAACCATGTGGATGTTTTGCAGACAAAAGGAGAAATGAAAAACGTGAGATGAGGACAATACGACAGCATGTACACGTTAAACTCACATCCAGTGGAGTTGGTTTGTCTCTCCACTAGATGGTGGAGGCTTTATGCTTTAAGAGTTTGTCTGAGATTCTCGTTTCGAGAGTGAGTGCCTGTAGGATTCACAGATTTACCGTACCTGGACCCATCATTCTAACCAGTAAAATCATTTCTTTTCAATGACTTTTTTGTCTTTTAACTTCAAGAGAAAGAAATGAAGGAAAGCTGATGTATGTAGGAACCACTGTTTAGAGCTGGAACTTTTATTGTAGATGTTCTACAGCACTACACGTAGCCGTGAATAACATGTTGTTCTTTATTAAAACTATCGCTGTGGTGTGAGGGGAGTAAAACACACAAGGAGATGCTGTGTTGGCAAAATGACAAACTTCAGAGTGGTTACAGCAGATCCACTCCATGACACTGGTGACAATATAATTAAGTAGTTTACTGTTATAATTTTATAAACAACAGTAAGGTGAAGTACAAATTCCACAGTACAAACATATTCCATGCAAAAAATATTTTCCAGCACTATAAACTCACTTACACTCACTCTGCTTATCTTTTAGTCACTTCCTATTGGATAACAGCCATGTGGGGTCACAAATTCCGACTGCTGCTTCTAATCCACTTCCTGTTGTCCGACATGGCCCATCTACAAGCCCCGCCCTCTTCACGCTTCAAAAACAGAATTGGGTTTGGCTTTTCCTCCACCAATTCTCCTTCCTTATCTGCAGTCCCACCTGAGAAACCGAGGTCCATCCGAGGTGAAAAACCTAACAGTGACCCAGTCCTCGACCTGGTCTCTGGCCTTGCAGTATCTTTAGATGGTCTTGTGCATCTCCATGGGAATTTGAGCTGCAAGGAGCTGGAGGCAGGGCCTTGGAACGGGGCAGGGTTTTCACATGAGCTTTTGGGGTTGGTCATTGTGCCTGTACTAGTGTCTGCAGGATGTGAATATGAGGCAGAGGAACTGGTGAGGAACTTGTTTACAATGCTGGGTGAGGATGACACACAAGAGCTCCTGGAGGACATAGTTGTTCTGATTAGAAGGTCATTTCTAAATCGCTTAAATTCCCCATCCATTCCAACCAAGTCAAGCCATCAGTCGGAGCGCCACCTGCAAGCCATGATGTTCAACATCCAACAGCTGGCGGAGCGTCAAGATGTGGCTGAAAATGTTTCTGGCTTGGAGAAGCGATGCCAAGGCTGGATGAGGATAAAGGGCATGGTCTTATTAGGTCAGAATATCAATCATGAAAAGCTGCGTCTCAGTGAAGCAAAGCGTGTTTGCCGAAAAATGGGATTTGTTTGCGCAGGCGTGACGCATGATGTCCCTAACAGCCCTGAGTCCTACCATATTGTTCTCAGACCAGGCAGCTGGCTCATGCCCTCATCTACTTTGAACCAATCAGAAAGCTGGATTCAGAACTGTAGGGTGTGGCCTGTACGCTGGCGAAGACATGGCGTTCATCAGCCAGGCTGTGCTAATGAAAAAGAGGAGCGTGTGTATAAAGTGGTGGAGTGGATCCCTGCAGTCTCCACGCTCTATAACCTGGGGACAGCTGTTTATTATGCCTCCATGCGCTGCTCCGATACAGCAAAAGAAAGAGCCCTGATGAGTGCTGTGGATCTGGGGACCGATGCTATCGTAGCAGCCACTGGTGGCACAGCAGGCGTAGCTGGATATGCCTTGGGGGCGGGGCTTAAAACAAGCCTAAAAGCAGGAGTTAAATACCTGCTGAATAGAATGACCCAGGAAGAAGACCTAGTCTTAAACCAAAACAGCTGGGAGGATGGAGCTATTAGCTTACAATATTAATAATAGTAATAATAATCGTAAATAATAATAATAATAATAATAATAATTTGTAACAATCGTTGGGTGCCTTTTCACTGTACAGTTTATTTAACAGTAGAAAACTACAACAGTTCTTTTTCCAAAGGAAGCAACATTTAGGGCAAAAACCTAAAATGATTTCTGGTTTTGATGTAGAGTCCAAAAAATCCTGATGTCTGAGAACTGAGAAATGTACAGTCTGGTCACATGAGACATGTCTGTCTCTGTACTTGTGTAAACTCTGTACTCTGGAACTCAAGCCAATGTTTACTGACACCGCAAAGAACAACAAAAGATTTTTGATTTTTGGTGTCTGCATTAAAATCATGTTTGTTTTTTATCACAGCGTTCTAATGTAAACACTGATGAATGACTGTCGTTTGAATTCATCTAATGGAATATATTTACATTTGGCAGACGCTCTTATCCAGAGCGACTTACATTTTTTTATCTCATTACACATCTAAGCAGTTGAGGGTTAAGGGCCTTGCTCAAGGGCCCAACAGTGGCAACTTGGTGGTTGTGGGATTTTGAACCTGGGATCTTCCAAACCATAGTCCAATGCCTTAACCACTGAGCTACCCCTGACCCATATTTCCATTAGATCCTGTTTAGATGTACATTTCGAGTGTGCAGTAAAAAAAATGTAAATACATAAAATGCATGAAATAATACAGAAAATAATTAAAAATAAATAAATAAATAAAATGTCCTGCTGTGTAGTAAAAAGAGAACTTATTGGATGTGTGACTCCTCGCAGTTTCTAGGTAAATAAACTAGATTTTAGAAAATTCCTAGATTTGTTTTTAGTTGTCCAGATGATTGAATTATTACCAACATGACTTAAAATGAAAACACTTTGCTAATTATATGCTATACTGAATTTAAGGTACGGTGGCCGCTCAGAACAAAGCACTTACAAAAGTGAAAGCACAAACAGTACTGCACTGCAAATACAAAAGCACATGCAAAAGTCTAAGCACATGGTTAAACAACTATGTTTAAATAAATTAAGGCTAATATTTATCATATGATTTTATTCTGTTTTCATAATAATAAACAACACAATGTTTCTAATAAATTTAAAACAAACAGTTAATTTTGTTCAGATTTTTTTGGGGGACCAATACGTTTACACGATATTGTGTTGTCTGACTAAAACCTGACTTTTAAGATAAATCTAAACAAAGTCAGGCTGAAATCACACTTCTCAAAGTCGCACCAGATAATGCGCTTAGGAGTCGAGCTGCTCCTGCACGTATACCTTTAGTCCAATACAGGAATCGGTCGAGGTACTCTGGACATGTCCTACACTTCTCACCCTGGGCTTTGACCAGGAACTTAAAAAAAATGCATACAGTAATAGTAAAAAATATGCATGTTGTTTTAGTCAAGACCTTTATAATTATTCTACCATCATCACTCAGTGAAGTTCTGCCCATAATCTGTTAACGACTAACAGATGGGAATGACTGCTGGCTCGCAAATTACATAAACTGCCTGAATAACAGATTACATTAAAAAAAACAACAATACGAAATAACTTTGTAACGCGTTACACCCAACACTGGTAACACCATAACCACAAGGGATAGAGTGTGTCTCATCATGCTTCACTCATACAAAAAGTACAGCAAATGCACAGCGCTTCACTGGTAAAAAGGGTCATTTGTTTGGTGATTGTTTTGGTGTGTGATGTCAACTGGCAATACAATGATAACAAGCTAAAAAGAGAGTGTAGTGGAGTCAGGTGTACTTCGGTCAATAAATTAATTCTCCTGCCCTGCTTGTGTACTGGAACATGGACAGTGATCCAGTACACAAGCACAATACGTTGAGCTGTAACCACAGCAAGTAAACACACAGAATAATTGGCATCTCCTTCACTGGTACTTCCTGTTCTGTGTAGCCGCTAGGTCAAATCAAGCTCATCACTCCCCCTACTGTCCCGGGGCACTTCAGGTGTAGCGTTTCCCTTTTGTATGTGCTAGATTCCTAGGGTTTGCCTGTTCCATAATGTAAATATAATAAAAAATAAAACACTACACATAGTGCTGGTAATAATATTAATACTGCATGCTTTATTTCACTTATATCATAGTAGTTCTTGGACACCATCAAGGTAGAAAGTTTTTTCAGTACAATAATTGGACAGTTTGCTTCATTTATGTTCCAAACCCTGGCCTCCCAGGAACTCCTTTAATGGCCCAACATCTGGAGATGTCTTTGAGCGAGCTCAGGACCTTATACAATGACTGTACAGTAGATGTAGCAATAACTCGCAGCCCATTAATGTGCAAGTGGTGTTGATGAATGATTGTGTGTACAGTTCACCCAGATGGCGGCATCTTTTCAGCAAGATGGATTTTCAAGGACTAGGTTTTCCATTCGCTGAATGTTTAAGGGAAGGACTGCAGTGGGCTCCGAGCCACCTCAGGCGATAACTCACGGACATACGACCTTCATTAAAAAGTTCACACCGTTCAAATGTTTCACTACAGCTAACGGTCTCATCATCGTACTGTGGTTTAAGTAGTAAAGCATTCAGACCTTGAAATAATAACGAAACGAATATCCAAACTTCAGACATAAACTCTTAGAACTCAAACAATTATACATTGACCTGGTATTCAGGGTGGCACGATGGTGTAGTGGTTAGCACTGTCGCCTTGCACCTCCAGGGGCCAGGCTCGATTCCCCTCTCTGTGTGCCTGGAGTTTGCATGTTATCCCTGTGCTTGATGGGTTTCATCGCAAATTTTACATAGTATGTGTGTTTGCCCTGCGATGGATTGGCACCCTATCCAGGGTGTACCCCGCCTCGTGCCCTAAGTCTCCTGGGATAGGCTCCAGACCCCCTGCGACCCTGAACACAGGATAAAGTGGCATGGACAATGAGCGAGAGAGAGAGTGATGCGGTATACATCATTTAAAGATTTAAAAAATAGATTTTGGACGTTCTAAGTTTGGTTATATGTAGAAAGGCTGCTGTTAAGAAGCGCTGTGGGGGATCTCCACTCAGTGTAGGTGTGATGTTTAACACAGTCTCATTCGATCCTGAGTCAGAATCTTAACTGTAGTGATGTTATGTATGACACTGAAGCTTGTGTCAAGCAGAAGGGATGTTCCCAAATAAAGCCTTTACTTCTAAGCCTGTCGTTTTCCTGAGAGTCATGTGACCAGTGACAAACGAGGCCGCGTGTTATCCTGAATCACATGACTGACTCTTTCTGCGCTTGTTCACTTGGCATCTCACTTTTGGGAATCAATATTTTGGAGAGTTGTTTTTTTTTTATTCATAAATCAAGATATAAGGAAAAGATTTATTTTTTTTGCATTTCATAATAAATTTTATTTTTACTTCTTATCTAATATATGAATTAGGAAGATGCACACAAAAACTATCTCATAAACTCTATTATTGTTGTATCTAGGTTTTTATTTATCTGAATGATTTTTTTATTGTATTTTAATTATTGATTTCTGTATTGCATTACTATTTGCTACACAAAATTTGGCCACTAGATGTCAGTACAATAAACCCTTAAATGAAGATTTATTAACTCAATCTTTTCTATTGGCTGGGAAGCCCTATGCAGTAAAAGGCTTAAATTACTGGTTATGGCCTAAAAAAATGAAATATAAGATAGAATAAGAAGATAGAAAGATAGAAAGAGTTTCCTGCAATTATAGATAAGAAAAATTGAAAGAACATAAAATTTTAAACCTACGAATTTACAGATTTACAGTTACAATAAAATTAAATGTTACATATATACGTTATAAGACGTATATACCTAAATACGTATATAAAGTGTATGTAAAATATGTATGCAATATGAATGATCAGTCGTTGGACTGGTTAATTATGTTTGGATGCAGATGGATGTGTGAAGAGGGTGATGGGCTGATGTTGACCTTATTGTCAATGTCGTCCGAACACATGTTTTTTGTGTAAAATCAATCTTTGTTTTTCATTGGATAATTTTTTACATGAATATGTGTTTATATTGTTTATATATTATGTCTGGTCAGCATTTCTATATAAAACAGCTTTTAAACTATCAGATCACTGATCAGTCTCATCATCAGATCTTACCCTTATAAACACCTTCTAATCCTGTCACTGTTTAAAGACATTAAAGTATGCTTCGCCTGATTCTTATATATCACCTATTTCATATCAATTAACCCATATAAATAAAAGAAAAGTTTTATCCCTACATTGGTCAGAACTCGCTCTTTTAATGATATCTTCACATTGGAGGACCCAAAACCAGAAAACCATTTTCTCCCTGTCAGTCTGTCTATCTATATGTCTTTTCAGCGAGATTTTGTCACAGCATCACGCAAAACTAGCTGGACAAAATTTAATGATGGTGTTCAGTTCAACAAGCTCTGTTTCGAGAGCTCATTCGTAAGTCCAGTTTGTTCGTAAGTCCAACAGCTATTGTCTAGGTACTAGGATACTAACACAATTTGGCTGAACACACTATAACATGTTTCATGATTTTGTCCTTGTTCTTTAGAATCGTGCCAAAGTTTAAACAAATCATGTTAAAAGTATAAGCAATGTCTTCCATCTTTTCACCTTACTCTATTCTTTCAATTATTCACATTTAGGCTTTTGGTGCTCTTATCCAAACTGACTTATAAAAGTGCTTTGAAGTTCCCGTCATTGGATAGATCCTTACACTGTGTTACTCGGTTACTAACTAAGTGCCATCAGTCAAACATCAGTGTTGGGAAGCTTTTTTTTTGGCTTTTCGAGCCCGTTCCATTCTGAAGTGTACTTCACAGGGTGCTCCCTACTCCCTGCTCCTTTTTTAGTGAATATAGTTAAAGGGAACTTCCCTTGATAAAACAAAGTCACCAGTGCAGATGTCACTTCCTCCGTATTATTAATGATGATGATAATAATAATAATAAAAATAATAATAATAATAATAATAATTGATTAAAGATGTAGCAAGATTTATTTTTCTTTTACAGATTACTAGCCTATATAATATTAAAGTTTTATTGATTTAATTTAAGTTTACATTTTTGTATCATATTTACATTATGTCATTGTCAATAATAATGATAATAAACATTTAAATCTTTTTTCAAGCTCTACTTTTTTGAGAAAAGAATGATGGCAGATGGCATTTTTGGTTTGCTACAGGTGGATAATTTGAGTTCTACTTTTTATTTCATAAATACGAGGATAAATCAAATAGACATTGAGTATTTTGTTTGAACGTATCCTTTAACTCAGCATCAAAAGTTCAAAATGGGTTTTTTTTGTAGGATGCAGAAATAATATCTCATTTTCTCTGTAGCAGTAGAACACTCTGTAGAGGGTTTAAGGTTACTAACCCCTGACCTAGTTAAACAACCAGACAGTAAGGCTTTAGAATAGTCCAACCTAGAGGTAAGAAAGCATAAAATATTTTTCTGCATTGTTTAGTGACAATATATTCCTCATCTTGGCAATATTTCTGAGATGAAAGAATGCTATCCATGTATTGTTTCCTACGTTAGCTTTAAATGACAGACTGGAATCTATAATCACACCGAGGTCTTTTACTGTTGCACTTATTGGAACAGAAAGGCCATCTAAAGTTACAGTGTGATCAGAAATCTTACTTCTAGCTGCATGTGGTCCTAGCACCAGAACTTCTGTCTTATCAGGATTAAAAAGTCTAGATGCATTTCTTCCGTGATCTCCGAGAGATGGTACGTGGGACCAGCCGTTTGAGTGTTAGAGGGAACGTGGTGCGGGGCGGGGAGTGATTGCTTTCAGACATCCTGGGATATAAACGCTGGACATGTGATCCAACTGCCATGATTGAACATGCACGTACTCATGTTTGTATCTTGTAAAGTTCGTAACTCGAATGTTTGTATAGGTGACAGTGTACTTAGATCTCTGCCTGAAGTTTAATCTGCACCATCAGTGAATCTAAATGTTGAGTAAAAGTGATGTTATGAACAGTTATGTGTGGGATTTAATAATCTACTGTAAAATAATCTACCTCAAATAATAATAATAATAATAATAATAATAATAATAATAATAATAATATCACTGATTACATTAACCTTTTAACTGTTCCTAGTATTCATAAAAAGAAGAGCCGTTTAAACGGCGCGCGCTGCCGTGACGCACTTTAACTTTCGCAGCGTCATTTCTTGGAAGCGCCGAGTCTCACAGCTTTAAGTTTCGCTCTCCCAGTTCCTCATAGTCTCCCACTTCCGCGAGTTTGATTGACGGGGCCTGGCGTCCAATCGTATTCCTCAAACTTTGTCACGTGCGTAGCACTTTAATTAGGGCGGGAGGTGGAAGTCGAGCAGCCAACTCGTGGAGCTGAACAGAGGAACAGAGCGGCGCGTTTTGACCAATGAGCTGCAGGGAGAGGCGGGACTTACAGCAACGCCGCGTTCAAGTCTTCCAGCAGGAGAATTGTTTATTTGTGTTTTTCGGTGATATTTGTCGCGATTGTAGGTTTTAATAAGCTGGGGAGGGTGGAGTGGTGTGTGTGAGTTACACCAGGTCAATGTCAGTGACGGGTTTGGTCTAAGTTTAGCTCGTGGATTACAAAAAAATAAGTAAAAAAAATAAAAAAAACACAGGTAAGTTACCTAAAGAGGAGCTCTGGGTTTGGATGTTGTCTTAAAATAAACTGTGTTATTATTATTATTATTATTATTATTATTATTATTATTGATATTATTATTGATATTTTTTTAGGGTATTAAAGCTAGCTCTGAAAGATAAAGTGTAAAAGCATGTCTCACGTCTCATGTTCATGTTGTTGTTGTTGTTATTCATATAACTCTAAACTTTAATGTTTACTTTTGTCTTTACTCAATGTATTTACTTTACGACATTTTAAAAATATTTATAATTCTATTGATGATACAAATTGCATTTAATTAAAAAAACAAAAAAACAATATATATGTATATTTTCCATTATGTAGCCACAATGTTGCTCTGATACTTTGAACAACACAACTGTCTGCACAATTTCCGGTGACGTCATTCCATCACCGCCCTCTCTTTTTCCCTATTTTGTTTAAAATCAGTGAGAGTACATGCAAAGCTGGTTGAGATGTGTGTAAAGGTGGAGGGATTGAAGATCAGTAAGAGCAAGACGGAGGACACATGAAAATGAGAGGAGTGTGTGTGTGTGTGTGTGTGTGTGTGTGTGGAGGTAGGGAAAGGTAGATGAGTTTAAATACAGTATTAAGTGGCCGCTGTCCAAAGCAGTGTGGCGTGTGGTAGAGAAGTGAAGAAGAGAGGGGTGATGTGGGGTATATCAGGAGGAGGAGGAGGATGGAGATGAAGCTGCCAGGCAGGAGGAGAAGAGGAAGGTCTAAGAGAAGGTTTATGAATGATGGACCAAATGAGTGAGACAAATGGTCCGCTGTGGGCGACCCCTAACGAGCAGTCGAAAGAAGAAGAAGTAAAATAAAAATTTGTCAAAGTCCTAAAGATTTTGGAAACTTTACACCTGGAATCCCACAATGCACTTATTCGATAGTGAAGCGCTGTACATGTCATAAAAACTAACATAAATGTAATAACTACATGTGCATGATTCTGTTTTATGTGTGTGTGTGTGTGTGTGTGTGTGTGTGTGTGTGTGTAAAGAATGGCACAGTGGGAGCGTCTGAAGCAGCTCGACTCTGCGTGTTTGCAAAGGGTAGATGATCTGTACCACACTGATGCTCTGCCCATGGCTGTGAGAGAATATCTCGCTCATTGGATAGAGGATCAGGACTGGTGAGTAACACACAGAACTTTATTAACCAACACCTGAATAAACAGAACTGAATTCATTTCAATTAAATTTTATTTTTTTATAGCGCTTTTAACAATTGTCATTGTCGCAAAGCAGCTTTACACAGTCAAAAAAAAATTACTTAAGTTTGTATGAAAAGTGAATGTGTATGAATCAAAATGATCAGATCTTCCTTGATAAACGAGCCGAGGACGACGGTGCTGAGGGAAAAACTCCCTGAGATGGCAATAGAAAGCAACCTTGAGTGGAATCAGACTTAACAGGGAACCCATCCTCATCTGGGTGATAACGGATAGCAGGGATTGATCTGCACTCATACTGTGTGTTGCGAGGCTAGAAGTTCAGTATAACAGGAGATGTGTTTAAGTTAATGTGGAGTCTATTTTTGTTATTGAACTGAACCATCTCTCTCTCTGACTAGGGAAGGGGCTTCGAGAGACACATCCCGGGCCGTGGTCCTGTTCCAGATCTTGCTTGAAAACCTGGATAATCAATACAGCAGATTTGTGCAGGAAAATAATTTCCTTATGCATCGTAATTTTCGTCACTTTAAACAAACATTTCAGGTAAAACCCGTTCCTCTCCTTCCGCTTTCCAGTTTCATGAACTACTTAAGAATGCCCGCTTGATGAAGTTGTTTCTGTTTATAGCAGAGGTACCAGGAAGACCCATGCAGCTTGGCTGAAACCATAAACTGGTTCCTGGTTAAAGAGCGAGAGATTGTGGAGGCTGCGGAGCTGGCTCAGGAAGTGAGAAATGGTTTATCACTGGCATTGTTGTCATGATTGTCACTAGAGGCATCACTGTCATCACCATTTTCATCATCATCACTTTGTTATATTAATCTTCTCATTATCCATAATTATCACTATTATAGTATATACACTGATCAGTCATGACATTATGACCACCTACGTGATATTAAGTAGGGCCTCCCTTTTTCCACCATAACAGTGATGTACCTTTCTATCACAACCAGCATTAACCTTTCCATCAGTTTCACCTACACTAGCACTTACTGTATATTGGATCAGACTACATGGGCCAGCCTTCACTCACCATCTGCATCAGTGAGCCCTGGCCACCCATGACCCTGTCACCAGTTCACTGTTTTTCCTTTCTTGGATCACTTGTTGTAGGTCCTGACCATTGCAGACCGGGTAAATCTCACAAGAGCTGCAGCCTTGGAGTTGCTCTTACCCAGTTCACTAATTATCACGTTCTGGTCCTTATCAGAGTCATTCAAATCCTTACACTTGCCCATTTTTTTCTGCTTCCAACATGGGGACAAAAGGTTTACTTTACATTTACATTTACATTTAGGCATTTGGCAGACTCTCTTATCCAGAGCGACTTACATTTTTATCTCATTATACATCTGAGCAGTTGAGGGTTAAGAGCCTTGCTCAAGGGCCCAACAGTGGCAACTTGGTGGTTGTGGGGTTTGAACCTTGCTGCCTAATATATCCCACTCACTTCCAGCCGCCATTGTAACGAGATATTGAAAATGTAACTACTGTGACAAGGGCCAAATTATAATGGCTAGAGGACTGGGTCAAAGCAACTCCAAGACTGCACTGGTTAGGACATGCCAAAAGTAAACCATGGAAGGAAAACCCGGTGACCTGATGACAGGGTCATGGGTGGCCAAGGCTCAGTGATCAACATGGAGAGTGAAGGCTGGCCCGTGTAGTCTGATCCAATAAAAGCACTAGTGTGGATCAAATTGAGGTAAAGGTTTATGCTGGGCCGATGTAAAGGTGTCAGAACACACAAGTCATTACAGTTTTAATGGCAAAGTTGGGACTTCCTGAATATTAGACAGCCATCATAACCCTCACTTGCTTTGCTCCCGACAGGTGCAGATGTTACAGGTTCAGCAAAGCTCCATGGAGTCAGAAACTCAGAGACACTTGGAGAAGAACATCCTAAATTTTAAAAACAAAGTCCAGGTGTGTCTCAGTAAATTTCTGCTGTGTACCTTTTGGATGAATAGATGGATGGATGGTTGGTTATTAGGTCTATTGATGGATGAATTGATTGACAGGCAATGGAGCACTCACTGAGGTGTTTGGAGGAGCAGCAGGACGAGTTTGACTTTAAATATCAGACGCACCGGATGGACGGTGAGATCAGCCTTCCTCCGCATCAGACACTCCATGTGCTTACATCAATTTCTGTTTCCTATTTCACAATGGCAATTTGCGGATATATATATTTATATATCCACACATGCTAATGCTTGTAGTTCAGATGCTCATGCGTAAAAGAAAAACAAAAAATAAAAAAATGAATGAGATGTTCAGAATTTAATTTAAATATAAGTGGAATCAATGCGATTTCAGGAACGACAGATGAAGAAGAGAAAAAAGAGCAGATAAAAGTGCTTAAACTGATGCTCAACAGACTCAACGCTGCCAGAAAGGTATGTCTGTGATGTCTGCATGTGTGTGCGGTCTTACAGTTGTTTTCTGCCATCGTTCTATTTGTGAACAAATCTGTGTTCCTCAGTCGTTCCTCTCGGGGGCAACGTCTCTGCTGGAGACTGCAGATCAACTCCAGGTCGTCCTTCTGGAGGAACTGGATGAGTGGAAGCGCAGGCAGCAGGTCTCCTGCATTGGGGCTCCGGAAGACACCAACCTGGAACCGCTGGAAAAGTGGTACGACTATATGACTAGAACTTATAATCTGCTCAATAGTTATTTTGATCTTCAATTTATTTTTAGTGTTTTAAATGGAAGATCAAAGAAGTATTGATCAGATTATTAGCTCAAATTTTAAACAGAAAGAAAAGAGCTGAGGCTTATACTGTATATTTATTAATGAACATATTTAATACACAAAAATTGACTGATCTGAGGTAAAAAAAAACAAAAAAACTGACCAGTCAGATAGCAGTGATATCAGATGTGATGTCGTTTAAACCCTTCTTATCTACGGAATCCTGGCTAACTACAAAATATAGTAGTTAGAGTTATAATATGGTTATTATTTATTTTTATTTTTACTTTACTTTAATTTAATAAAATTAAATTAAAATTTTTAGTTTTACTTTACTTTAATTATTAATAAAATAATTTTTATTAATCATGACTATCATTATTTACTAAGTGTGATTGGAAATTTAAACTCTTTCCAGTGATTTAAATCATTTGACTTGGTTCACCAGAAAGAGTCAATTCTTTCAGCTCTTGAATGATTCTTTCCTCTAAAAGCTTTGGGCAAATACATTAGATAATCTCAGACTGTTACAAAGCACTGACACTAGAGACTTTAGTGAGAATTAACAAAACAAGAGAACAAACTCTACAGTACAAGTGAGTTGACTCTCGGTGTTCATTTGAAGGTATCAGTTTGTACTTTTGACGATACGTAACAAGTAGCTGCACTAATGCAGTGCCATCATTTTACTTTCTTTATGGCGTCTAAACCCTGTTTGATATCCGTCTGATTGCCAACCTTTGTCTGACTCGGGCAGGTTCACAGCGGTCGGGGACGGGATGTTCCAACTGCGAAAGTTCCTGCAGAAACTGGAGGAGCTTCACGGCAAGTTGAGTTATGATGAAGATCCCATCAAAACCCAGAAACCTGGCCTACAGGAAGGAGTGGATAGACTGCTAACTACTCTGCTGAAGAGGTACACACACACACACACACACACACACACACACACACACCACTCCCTACACCTGCCTCTGGCACTTTATACATATCTGTGTTTATTATGTTTTTTTTTTTTTTTTTTACTTTAGCGCGTTCGTGGTGGAGACACAGCCCTCCATGCCGCTGGGCCGAGGTTCTCTGGTCCTGCGCACAAATGTCCAGTTCTCCGTCAAGACCAGGTAAAAGATCCTTACACGCCTCACTATTTTATACACCTACAGGTGAAAATAGCTTTTGTTCTGTCCTCGGGTACAAGAAACAAACCAGAACGTTCAATTATCAGCTTGAGAGAAACTTGAATAGTTACCATGATAATAGGAAAACTTAACTTTAATAACTCGTTATTATTCTGAGGTAAACAGGATTATTTGGAGATAGGAACAGAGAGATCAGATTAATGCCGTTCCTACGACATACTTTCAGATTTTCAGATCTGCTGGCTCTGACTCCAATACGCCAAGAAATGAAATATAAATATGTAAGTGTGTATGAATGTACAGAATGAGTGCATAGAGACAATGTCATGATTGTGCATGTTTTTGAATGGTTTAGTCCTTTGTGGTGTTAAGAGACCATATCACCTGTGGGAAGAAGCTCCTCCTCAGTCTCTCTGTGTTTGCCTTCAAGGAGCGAACTGCTTTCCTGACCGCAACAGAGAGAACAGTCCATTGCTGGGGTGGCTGAGGTCTTCCTGGCCTTGGTCCAGCACCGCTTGCCATAGATTCAGTGCAGGTCAGGGAGCTTGGTGTGGATGATGCACTCAGCTGATCACTCCACTTTCTGTAGAGCACGTCTGTCCTGCCTGGTGCTGTTTCCAAACCATGTCAGGATATTTCCCATCAGGATGCTGTCTACGCTGCAGGAGTAGAAATTCTTAAGCACCCTGGAGGGCAGTCTGAAGTATCTCCCTGTGGTGGTAGAGACGCTTTCAGGCCTTTTTTACCGTTGTTGATGTGACAGGCCCATGACAGGTCCTGCATGATGTGAACACCGAGGTATCTGAAGCTGTCTACTCTCCCCACTGGGCTCCTGTTGATGACGGGGGTCTGGTAGTTCCTCTACTGCTTTGTACTAAAGTCCACTATCAGCTCCTTTGTCTTGCTGACGTTCAGGAGGAGATTGTTTCTCTGGCACCATTTCTCCAGATTTCCACTCACCTCCAGGTTGGCTGTCTCATCGTTGTTCATGATCAGGCCCGCCACCACGGTGTCGTCAGCAAACTTGATGATGGTGGTGGAGTTGGTAGTGGCCACACCGTCATACATGTACAATGAGTACAGCAGGGGGCTCAGAACACAACCTTGCGGGGGCTCCAGTGCTGAGGGTGGGGGAGGATGAGACATGTCTGCCCATCCTTATTGCCTGTGGTCTGCCAGTTAGGAAATTGGAGATCCACTGACACAGAGATGAGCTGAGTCCCAGGTGCTTCAGCTTGGTAGTGAGTGTGAAGGGAATTATGGTATAAAATGCTGACCTGTAGTTGACAAAGAGCATTTTAACATAATTCCCCCTTGTAGTGTCCAGGTGAGTGAGTGATGTATGTAGGAGATGAGAGATGGCATCATCTGTAGAGCAGTTTGGACGGTAATGGGTCCAGTGTGTCAGGTAGTGAAGAGATGATGAAGTCTCTGACCAGCCGTTCAAAGCACTAATCACTACTGAGGTGAGGGCTACAGGGCAATAGTCATTGCGAGAAGCATGATGGGGTTTCTTTGGGACAGGAACAATGATGAGCTTTTCAAAGCATGTGAGGATCACCGACTGAGATAAAGAGAGGTTGAATATCTCTCTGAACACAGGTGCTAGCTGGTCTGTGCAGGCTTTGAGGACTCGACCTAGATGCCGTCTGGTCCTGCTGCTTTCATAGTGTTTTCTCTCCTGAAGGCACGCCTAACGTGATGCTCGGAGATGAAGAACTCTGCCAGAGTCACATATGCGTTCGTCATACTGAGATTTGGTTGGTGCTTTGTAGTCTGTTTTTGTCCTAAGTCCCTGCCACAGGCTCCTAGAGTCACTCTGTTGGAGCTGTGAGTTTTCTCCCGTAGCGTTGCTACGCCACTTTCACTGCCTTCCGGATGTCCATGTCCCCCGTTATAGGGAGCGGTTTGAGATCTCAGAGTGTCGCAGATGGTTTTATCCACCCACGGCTTCTGATTGAGAAACTTTCTGATGCTTGTTTTTTCCACGATATCATCTGCTAGTTTCCCGACGAATCCCACAACCGATTCCGTAAAGTCTCCCGCCACAATAAATGTAAGGTAGGTAAATGAGCATCCCAGTTTTGTCTGGTGTCCCGTGAGTACCTCATGCAGGCCGCAAAAGGCAGTGACCATGTCCGCTTGTGGTAGAATATACACTCACCTAAAGGATTATTAGGAACACCTGTTCAATTTCTCATTAATGCAATTATCTAATCAACAAATCACATCACTTCAATGCATTTAGGGGTGTGGTCCTGGTCAAGACAATCTCCAAACTAAATGTCAGAATGGAAAAGAAAGGTGATTTAAGTAATTTTAAGCGTGGCATGGTTGTTGGTGCCAGACGGCTGGTCTGAGTATTTCACAATCTGCTCAGTTACTGGGATTTTCACACACAACCATTTCTAGGGTTTACAAAGAATGGTGTGAAAAGGGAAAACCATCCAGTATGCGGCAGTCCTGTGGGCGAAAATGCCTTGTTGATGTTAGACGTCAGGGGAGAATAGGCCGACTGATTCAAGCTGATAGAAGAGCAACTTTGAATGCAAAAAACACTCATTACAACTGAGGTATGCAGCAAAGCATTTGTGAAGCCACAACACGCACAACCTTGAGGTGGATGGGCTACAACAGCAGAAGACCCCACCGGGTACCACTTATCTTCACTACAAATAGAAAAAAGAGGCTACAATTTGCATGGGCTAACCAAAATTGGACAGTTGAAGACTGGAAAAATGTTGCCTCGTCTGATGATTCTCGATTTTTGTTGAGACATGCAAATGGTAGAGTCAGAATTTGGTGTAAACATAATGAGAACATGTATCCACCATGCCTTGTTACCCATGTGCAGGCTGGTGGTGGTGGTGTAATGGTGTGGGGGATGTTTTCTTGGCACACTTTAGGCCCCTTAGTGCCAATTGGGCATGGTTTAAATGCCACGGGCTACCTGAGCATTGTTTTTGACCATGTCCATCCCTTTATGACCACCATGTACCCATCCTCTGATGGCTACTTCCAGTAGGATAATGCACCATGTCACAAAGCCAGGTTGGGTGTGCAGGAGCATGTGAGAGGAACAATGCTTGCGCTATTGCACCAGCTGTTGTTCACAATTAAACACTTGTGCCTCCCCTTGACTTCCCCCAATCTTGTGTTCTGTCCATACGGTGGACCAAGAAGAACTCGGCCGGCTGGATGGCGTGGTTCGGCAACGCTGGGTTCAGCCATGTCTCATTGAAGCAGAGGTGCTTGCAGTCCCAAATGTCCCTCTGGAACTTTAACCTGACCCTGAGGTCATCGAGTTTGTTCTCTAGTGACTGGGCATTGGTGAGCAGGATGCTAGGCAAAGGTGTGCATTGTGCACGGGCTCTCAGCCTGTCCCTGACAACGACTCCTTTCCCTCAGGGCCACCGCTTCGCCTCACGTCCTTTGTTCTCTGTCAGGATCTCACTCGGCCAACTTGGATCTGGAGTTAAAATCTAATTGAGTACATTGTAATAGAAAAAAGGGTGTCTCTGTCATACCAAATGTACTCAATGGTGATAAATTTGCCGATTTTAAATGACTGAAAATTAACTTAATAAACAAAAACCAAAAAAAACAGCCGACCTCACCAGCGCCATCTTGGAAGTTTAAGTTTCTTAATGGGGTTCCTCTGGGTACAGGCTAATTTGGCATGCTGGAGTAAGTGTGTGTGTTTTGTGTTTGTATACTGCGATTGATTGGCAGCCTGTCTAGGGTGTCCCCCGCCTTGTGCCCTTAGTCTCCTGCGATAGGCTCCAGGCCTCCCGCCATAGGATACGCGTTATAGACAATCAGTCAATAAGTAAGAGAGTGAGTAACTCATAGTGTTGAAGTGGTTTTGCATAATATTTCTCAGCATCTTAAATGTCAAATTCTAATTCTAATTTTATTTGTCACATACACAGTCATACACAGTACGATATGTCTATGTCTTCAGGTTCCTCTTTAAGGTTGCTGAACTTAACCATGCCATGAAGGTGGTCGTGTCCGTTGATGCGTAAGAACATGTCTTTTTTTTTTTCTTTTTTCTTTTTAAGCATTACATTAATGTGACTTTAGAGATGATAAGTGTAACGTTTAATATTGTTTTAACTGTGTGTGTTTTAGGGATGGCCCAAATGTGAAGGGGTGAGTGTCTGTCTGGGTTTTTAAAATTTTATTTTTTAGAAGGATTATTGTATGTTTCCTAATAAAAGCATAATATGGAAAATGTGATGGTTAATTAATAAGTTTGTTTGTTTGTGTGTGCTGAAGCTTCCGCAAGTTTAACGTTCTGGGGACACTAAGTAAAGCCTTAAACATGTCTGAGAGCATGAACGGAGGAATGGTGGCAGATTTTAGACATTTGGTAATTTTTTTTTTTCCCATCAAAATGTCAGACTTTACCTGTTGTTAATTTAATCCTGAAGCGAATAAATGAAATGATGCGTTCCCTTTTAGACCTTAAAAGAGCGGAAGGTTGGAGCAGGAGGGAAGGGCAATAATGATGTGAGTCATGTTGTCTTATTTTGTTATTTAATTAATTGTAAGTTAATTAATTGTTGTAGTTCTTTTCTGAAAACCAACACAACAAACATGCTTCCAGCGTTAACTGACTGAAACGGACAGATGGGCTAGTGACCACTGTGGACCATTTAACCACCACAAGGGGGCGGTTAAGTCAAACTGGGACTTGTGGATGAAAACATAAAAGCGATTGACATTTAAGTCCCCCATAAAGAAGTACAGTTCTGACCTCGCTCCAAGCCATTTTACTCTCAGAACTGTGTTCTGCTATTCTGTACAATCAAAAGTCCCTCTTTGACTTCAACACCCCCTTAATGGTTAATGTTTATTTTTTGTGTTTCACGCTTTTCGTACATTAAACACGATACAGTTGATCAAACAACTTTTAGCTTTGAACTCTTCTACACAGTTCTCAGGGTTATTGCTGCATACTGAAAAGATTTTAAAAGCAGTGTGTTTGTGTATATCCAGCTGTCTCTGAGCGTGACCGAGGAGCTCCACACCATTCACTTTGAGACTCAGTTCAGCCTTCATGGCCTGACTGTCAGCCTGGAGGTGAGATTGCTTTGATTACGCTTTATAAAAATTGTTGTTTTTCATTTTTATTTTTATTTAATTTTTTTTACTTACAAGTATCTCTTTATCCTGTTGTCAGGCGTGCTCTTTGCCTGTCGTAGTAATCTCCAACTCCAGCCAGCAGCAGAGTGCCTGGGCCTCTGTCCTGTGGTTCAACATGCTCTCTACCGACCCCAAGGTTAGAGGGTCGAACACGGACCCACAAACATATTCTTTTTAATATATAAAATTGAACTTGCATGTTAGGCATCATTAATAGGACTAATCTAATATTGTGTGTGCATGCTTTGTTAGAACCTGGTGTTCTTTGCGAGCTCCCCTGTTGCCACCTGGTCCCAGCTGGGGCAGATGCTGAGCTGGCAGTTCCAGTTGTGTGCTCAACGAGGCCTGGACGCAGACCAGCTTAAGACTCTTGCGCAGAAGTTTTTTGGTAAAAAAAAAAAAAATCACAGAACATATTTTTAATCAGAGGCGTGGTTTATTTCACAGAGGAAATATTTTATGAATAAAATCATGAATTAACTTAAATTTTAACTTGAGTGGATAATATTCTGATTTCTTAATCATATTTTGTCCATCTGAGTAACCCATTAATGTTGTGCTGGACCACTGCTGAATAATTAGAGGGATCCGATCTGCTAAATCAAATCAGTAATTAATGGCACAGTAAAACTATGAATAATTATGCAGCTGTATATCATCATTATATTAGACTTAAAGGTAAACACTATTTCTTTATTCCTTACACATTTTTTAGGCCACTGTTTGTAGAAGTGCAAACAGAAATGCGGGTTGTACCATTGGGAGTGGCTATTGCTATTCTAAGAACAGTTTTTCCAATTAGGGCCATAGCTGATTCAGTAGGAATTGTCTGTCTGTGTATCATAGAGTGGAAATATGTAAGTGCACCAGAGAATGTGCACAAAAAAATAATGAGAACGCTGTTCGGGGGAGTAAGGAGGAGTGAGCAGTTGTTTTTGAGCATGGTACAAATAAATCGTGACTAGTGTAAAAACGCTGACAGTGTACAAAGTATCCCTCAGGGTTCTGCTTTAGGCCCGATGATGTTCTTGTTTTTATATCTTTGTAAAAATATTTACAGAGATAGTTTAACCTAAACTATAATCTAAAAACACGAGGTGCTGATGTTTTATTTGGATTAGTTACAGTATATAATTTTTTGTTTAGAAAAATTATTTAATCAGGGTCAAAGTATGATCTTGATAAATTGTAACCTGTCTGTACATAATTTAATTCAGTCAGTTGTTTTTTTTTCTCCCCAATATTGAAGGATAAGTGAACTTCCTTGTTGTTTTGGGACTAAAACTGTTGTTAAACTGAACTTTTTCATGATTTTTAAAAAATGCTTAGCTAGATTTTAACTTCTCACTTTGTAAGCGGATGCAGTGCGATATGTTCTAATCAGTGTGTAAATCTTGATGTTTTATCTGTTCAGAAAAACAAGACAGTTATGATAACTGTAAAATATCCTGGACCAGATTTAGCAAGGTAAGAGCAAAAACTTTCCTAAACAACTAACAATTTCTGTATTTGTAATTCTTGTTTGTGTGTGTGTGAGAGAAGAGTTCTAACGTGTGTGTGTGTATTGCTTTTTTAGGAGAACATTCCTGGGCAGAACTTCACACTGTGGGTTTGGCTGGATGGAATTTTGAACCTTGTGAAGTCTCACCTCGCTAATTTGTGGGAGGATGGGTACGTGTTTGTGTGTTTGTGTGTGTGTGTGTGTGTGAGTGAGTGTTAAATGACAATAATGGTGTTGAGTTCTGGATCCTTCTTGGTAAGAAGGGGTTGAAAAACTTTCTATAACATGCTCACTCTATTGCGTTATTGTTTCCATAGCAACAGCTCATTTGCACGGGCGAGTACGAGTCCAAATAAATATGTGGATAGATGGATATATCCTCTCACATATATGGATATTTGAGGGGATATGAGGAAAAGAAAACAACTGATAAAACCTTATTTTGTTTGTGTTTGTTGTAGGTCCATCATGGGTTTTGTAAGTAAAGGGACAGAGAAGGGTCTGTTGAAAAAGAAACAGGGTGGAACATTCCTCCTGCGCTTTAGCGAAAGCATCAGAGATGGAGGAATCACGTTCAGCTGGGTAGAGTACTCAAATAAAGGTAAGCGCACACAAACACACACACACACACACTGAAAGATCTAAAAGAGATTACATCGATATTGCATCATGCTCCAGATTTATTATTTGTTTTATTTAACCTTTATTGATCCAGGTAAACTGTTTGAGAACCACTTCTCATTTACAAACATGACTTGGCCAAGAGGCTACAAGAGTCAAAAGGGAAATACTGTACAACTATACATAGTCAAATACATGACACACAAAAAATTGAATAAAAAAATAGAAATATATAAAAAAATAGACAACAAAGAAAGAAAAAGAATAAAGTGCTCAAATATGTGTATAAATATGTTTCATAATTGTCAGCAGGAACAAGAGTCAACTATGTAATTTTGGAGGTTTTGCTTAAAGGTGGAGATTGGGATCAGAGATGTATGTTCCAGTCATGTACTGCTGCAAAGCGGAAGGCATTACGTCCGAAGATAGTAGAAGTAGGAGGGGTACTAAATTTAATCAAATTACTTGATCTTGTTATGAGCAACATGAAGAAAAGATGACAAATAGAGAGGTGTCTTGCCCAGGATTGTCTTGTATATGAAAAGAAACCAGTGATGGAGCCGCCGAGTATGAAGGGAGGGCCAGCCCACCAATTTATACAGCTCGCAGTGATGAGTGCAAACGGTGCATTAGTGGCAAAACGGATGGTTGAATGGTAGAGTGTGTCAAGTTTTCTTAGGGCTGTATTTGGTGCCATTTTATAAATAATATCGCCATAGTCCAAAATTGGCAGTACTGTCATCTTGACAAGGGTGCATTTGGTAGCATGAGTGAAGGAAGCTTTATTGCGGAAAAAAAAACTAGCCTAGATTTAACTTTTATTTGAAGGTTATTGATGTGTGTAATGAATGTCAGAGATAAATCCAACCAGATACCTAGATATTTATATTTGTTGACATACTCCAGAACCATACCATTCATGCAAGTGATTGTAGGTGGAGTCACGGTGACTGGTTTTCGGCTAAAATGGATACATTTTGTCTTACTGGTGTTAATACGGAGGTGGAGATTGTCAAAGAACTGCTCTATAGAGCTGAAGCTGAGTTTAAGACTAGAAGCCGCAGAATTGAGAGAAGAACCAACTGAATACAAAATGGTATCATCTGCATAAAGATGAATCCTGGAGGTGCCAGCAGCTCTGGCTATATCATTGATGTAAATAGAAAAAAGGGTTGGGGCCAGAGAGGCACACCTTTAGAGATATTAAGTGGGTCTGACATAATGTTTTCAACCTTCAATTGCTGGGCACGGTTAGTAAGATAATTGGCAAACCAAGCACAGCTAGAGGAGGGCAGACCAATACTGGAAAGCTTATGTAAGAGGATCCTATGGTCGACAGAGTCAAAGGCCTTGGCGAGGTCTATAAAGGTGGCAATACATACCTGTTTGTTGTCTAATGCTGTAATTACCTCGTCAAGGACCTTTGTAGTGGCTGTTATGCACCCATGTCCTGTCCGAAAACCAGATTGTATGTCAACTAATATATGATTTTTATCCAGGAAATCATTTAATTGTTTTTGGACGAGCTTCTCCAAAACTTTGGCAAGACATGGTAGAATGGAAATTGGGCGATAACAATTTGGATCAGATTCAGAACCCCCTTTAAAGAGAGAAAAAATTATGGCTGATTTCCAATCAATAGGGATCTCAGAAAGCTGTAAGGACATGTTAAATAGTCTTGTGACGGGAGCAGCAATAATACAGGGTGCTGCTTTTAAGAACATGGGATCAAGACCATCAAGGCCAGCAGATTTGTTTGTGTCCAGCTTGGAGAGTTCATCCTGGACTTCAGAGGTGGAAAGAGGCATAAAAGAGAAGCCCTTGTTGCTCAATGGAAAAAGTTGGGCATCTGCTAAGGTTATAACTGAAGTATCCGTTGAAACTGGATTAGGGTTTGACATTGAAACTGTATGGGTTGCATTAATAAAGTGATGGTTTAGAAGTGAGGCCATTCGAGACTTCTCAGTAATAATGATGTCATTAAATATCATAGAAACTGGTAAATGAGGTGAGATAACTTTATTTTCCATTACCTTAACTGTTTTCCAAAATGCCCTAGCATCAGTGCCACATGTGGCGAGTTTTTCCTATGAATCCCAAGGTGTGCCAATAGTTTCCCTCTACATGTGTTTCAGTTTCTCATATGTGTCATGTTTTTGCACTCATCATTTCTTAATTAAAATTTATACAATACCCAGTAACTTTCCGTTACTTGCTGCAATTATGTATTTTTCCTTGCTGTTTTTTTTGCCTTGCCCTATTGTTCGATGGATAGAGAAACTTTGTTTATTTGTTTAATTCAAAATGGGACTTTTGATTAAAAACCTATGGCCTTCCTTAAAATATCCGCACCGTTTTACTGCGGCTAAGAGTTTGAAGTCTTCTGTAAATGTCAATCGCTTTTCCGCCTCCATTCACTAGTAATTTCATCCCAGTTTGACTTGAACACCCCTCGTGATTACATCCCCTTTTAATATGCACAAAATAAGCTCTCAGAACATAAAATTTTACACCCCGTGTGAAGCTCCACGGTCTGCGTCCTAACATCCCGTGGTTGCAGGTGAACCCAATGTGAGGACGGTGCAGCCCTTCACCGGTGTGGACCTCAAGCAGATTCCCTTCCCTGAGATCCTGCGCAACTTTCAGATTATTGAGGCGGAGAACGTGCCCGTGTACCCGCTGCTGTTCCTCTACCCCAACACCCCTAAAGACGAGGCGTTCGGCAAGTACTACAACGAGAAGACTGGAGGTGAGGAGCAGATCATCGGATTGTTGCTGGAACCTGTTACAGGGCATAACTTTACACTTATTTGGACCAATTCTTAAAAATTGCATAAATCTGCTTTGTAAAAGCGTTTAATGAATGAAAATTAAACTGATTGCTAAATTTGGTTAGTGACATCACCTGCATCTGTAGCATGGCTATAGTTAGTTAACTCAAATAACTAGTTCTCAACCAGCATGAAGAAAAGGAGTTTAAAAAAAAGACAGCATGGCTTTCTTTTTTTACATTTAAAAGTAAAAAAAAAAAAAAAAAAAAAAATATATATATATATATATATATATATATATATATATATAACAGAAGACACATGAAAGTTGACAGAATAACTCTACAAGATTCTCATTGTGTTTATGAACTGTATGACATTATGATCTGTCTTTGTGTGTTTGTGTTTCAGCGGAAAGCCCTTACATTAAATACATTAAAACCAAGCTGGTCTTCGTTTCAAAAGAGTAAGTATTTGTTCTGTATATTCTAAAAACTGCTGGGTTAAAAAAACAACCCAACCATAACTCAGCCGCTGGGTCACTGTTGGACAGAACGCGCGCTGGGTTTAAGCATTTAACTCAGAATTTTGACACTCTAGCTGGGTTGACACATTCCATTAGATTTTATTTATTTATTTATTTTTCAAAAAAGATGCAAAATGTACACAACTTCACATTATGTAAATAGACTATCACAGAATAAGAAAAAGTGAATAACTCAATCATATAATCCCAAGGTGACCGCTTGTTAAATATAAAATAAATGTAACATAAACACTCCGTAAAAATTTTTTTTTGCATTTAATACAATGCTTAAACACTTTTTGTATACTGTAAAAGTTTTCAATATAAATTTTATAATGCCCACATTACATCAAACATTCCCCATCTTAATATTTTAACTATTACTATTTAATTTCCTTCAAAATGACATGAAATGTGGGGTTAAAAAACTGTTGTCCTCAAAATTTTAACAGATGAGTACTCGTGCCCATCAATCTGATCAACAGTATGCTTCCACCAAACAGTCTGTATCAGTAGCATCGCCTCCAACATGGGAAAGGTCCGTCAGGGCCCTCTTGTCTCATTTACATCAAGGACGTACATGTATTTAATGCAAAACGTTTTTTCTTTCGTCAATAAACAAAAATATGAATACATTAAAACGTAATGTAAATATGAATTTAGTGTGTATTTCTGACTAATTTACCTCACTATTTAACGTGTGAGGGATAACGGGATACGGCGCTCCATCTGGATTTAATACGAAACATTCACCCCCTTTCAAATTCTCAACAAACCCTAGATAAATACGATACTTTAATGATAAATGTACAATTTAAATATTTTGTAAGGATGAAGAAAAAACTCATTTTAAACTACACATTCTCATTTTTTAAATAATAAAAACAGAATGAAAAAAAAAAAAAAGTATTCACGCCAAATCACCATATCAAAGTAATAAATTTGAAAAATAAAATGATTGCTCCTACCACAACTTAATAAAAAATAAGTAGAAATTTACATTAACTTACCATAATATACTGATTGCTCTGAGTGTGATCCAGTCAGAAGTGAAGAATCCAGAAATTTCGCCAAAGAATAAACCAACTGCTGGGTGACAATAACAGACAGAAACAGAAGACAACTGCTTCTTCTGACAACTATAAAATGTTATAAAATAAACCATCGGATTTTCCACACACAGCTTTAGTAAAGATTACTGGTAGTTTACCTAAAATTACATTTAAGATTACATTTAGTAAATTTCGTTTTTGTATTTGTGGGTGCTACAAACGCACTTTTCTCAACTCCCCACACCCCACACATATCAAAGTGCAATGGTGGAAAAGTGAATGAACGTGGAAATAAGCTGCTCCTACCACAACTATAACATTTAAAATTTTGGTTAAAAATTATATTAACTTACCATAAAATACTGACAGCTTTAATTGGCGTACCACTCGCTTCAGGAGTGAGGAATTCAGACAGTTTTTCATGCCGTGTCTCAATTCCAAGAACAGACTTGACGTGGAAGTGCACACTTAAGGGTTTGAGGACACGGGGGATATTGCAAATGGAACGCAGCGTACAGGATGCGTCTTACAGCCGCGATATACTTATACCATAACCAGATTACTCCAAAGATTGCCTTTTAGAAATACACAAAGTGAAATAAATCTGCTGTTTTAACCATTGCAGAGACTCACAGCCAGCGGTAGTTTTCAAAAGTTCTTTTTAAGGTGTGGCTGCGTTGGTGCGACTACATGAGCTTATAGCACCTGTATTGTCTGCCTGGAGCTTAAATCTCTGAAATCGTTGGGGCATTTTTTAAAAATAGAGGCTATCTTTAATAACCGATTGATGTTTTGAGCTCTACACACATACATTCTCGCCTAAACAATTTTTAAAACTACACTTTGTAACAAAATAACAGTAATATTTCAAAGATTCTGAAGGCTGCTGTTTATAGAAACCAGAGAATAAAGAATAAACCAGTTGTTGGGTCAAAATAACCCAACCAGGTGTTTATTTGTAAATGACTCACTACATCTCATTTGCCCCAACATGAGCAACACAACAATGTGTTTACAAAAACAACCCAGCATGTTTTAGAGTGTAGTAATGTCTTTTTATGCTTTTGCGCTATTTGTGTCAGGAATAAAACAGCAGGTGTTGTGCTGTTTCAGTAAAACCATCAGTTAGCAGTGGAGTTACAGTTACCTGTTCGAAGTTGAGTATATAACAGCATGTTCTGGAGTGTTTTATTTCTCTCAACAAAACAAAAATTGACAATCATTTCTATTTAGGTAGAAAGGTCGGGATTTAAAATAAAAATAATTTTTTAGTTCATATGTGGCTGCAATATTTGACATCAAAAATCGTCTGGATCTCAGCTTCTGAATTAGTTTTAAAATGTATTGTTGCCTTAAAAGCATGTGATCGGTTGCCACGGTTAAGTCGATTTCTTTTGCTAAGTCAGCATTAGATGTTAATAGCTAACACTCATCTCTAAAAACCGTCCGAATGAAACGATGATAAAGCTAGTTCGTGACCGCTGCCAGCACAGTGTAGCTGTAGCGTAGAGTCAAGCTGCGGTGATTCTTATTGGTCGCTGAGATGGCTGAAACATTGCCATTGATTGGTAAGGGCTGGTTGCCATAGTAACAGTGGTACTGTGTGCTTGGTTGCAACAGGAACGGGTGTACGAGCGCGCCGGAAGGCCCAGCGCCTGATCTGTGTGCTCAGCACAACGGTGAGTCCCGCCTCCCCACCACCCCGACAACCAATCAGATCACCCGTCTCGCCTCCTTCCTGTCAGCGATTCGCTCATACACTGCACGCCATGCTTCAAACGCTGTCTGAATGTTGAGCGGGGACGGGTCATGTGTTTTTTATTTTTCACACTAATGGGAGGTTTATCCATGAATGATGTTTTGCTTTTTACTAACCCTTACTTTACTATCACACTGCATGCATGTGTACACCCTTACACCTATCATAAGGTTTATTTTTTTTCTGTTTAAATAATAATTCCATGAACGTAATTTACACCAGGGCCTGACTGATGTATCCGATACAATCAGGCGATCCAATAAGTTTGAATTTATATTGTGAGAAATTTTCAGTGTTACTCCAATGAAACAGCTTTCATGACGAACATTTCAAACACTAGGGGGTGCTAATCACATAAACTGTCTGTGATGTATACATTGGTCCGTTAAATGCAAAAGTTTTCAATCAATCAACATTTATTTATATAGCACTTTACAGCAACTCTTTATGGGAGCAGCGTGGGGGGGTTGGGTCATAAGGCACATGTGGGGTAGAAAATCAAATGCATGTTTTGCAACAAGGACATTTTACAGACTTATGAATGATTTTTATATTACATCGAAAGGAGGATGCAAACTTTTAACATGTTAAAAGTATATATATATATATATTTTTTATTCTTATTTACACACCTCTGGTTCTTTGTATTTTGTTTAAACACACCTTTTCACTCACCAGTAGTTGGCTTTAGCGTAAATTGTACCGCCTCTAAAGTCAGTCAGGCCTTCTCGTTCTCACCTCGTCTTCACACAAACTGATAATCTTTTGTATCGTCTTTCTTTAAGACCCTGTCTCACCTCCTGACATAAGCAATGACGTCATGCTGCAAGGGCCGGAGAACTCCCCGATGCTCTCGGGCTACAGCGACAGTCCCGCTCCACCCAACAGCGTTCCTGAAAGTTGTCTCGATGACAGCCCTGCAGATCTCTTCATTACAGCTCCTTTCGAAGAGGTTTCCCTGAAGGGTCCTCGCCCCGGTGACGGAGGTTTCCTGGAGTTTCTCTCGGAGGCGTTTTCTCCAGACAGCTCTACTTGTCTAACGACGCTGCAGGAATTTCTAAACGACCCGAACCTCCTGGATGGAGTGAACAGTCCCATGTAGAAGAAGAAAAAAATCCTTCGACCCTGATCATGTGATCATGTTATTTTCTTCAAAATATAACCCTCTATGATTTATGGTACTTTTAACTTTCTTATGCTCTCCTGTTGTACTAGGACGCTACGCTGTGCTATGTTACGGCTAAACCACTGCTAAACATTTTGATGTTTTTCATACAGTGCAGTTCAGAGGGGGGAAATAAACTAATTATGTTATTTGTCTTTGAGAACTGAAGAACGATGCCTCTGTGTTTAATGAGTCGGTGGGAGGGGGGCTAAAACTATTGCAGCACGTTGAGGACGTACAGTCATCCAGCTGCTTGTTTTGTGCACTTTTAAAAACGGTCATATCCTCAAACAGGGTCGCCAGTTTTCAGCAAAGTCAGCATAAAACGATCCAATCCAAACTCCACCATTATCCTGCTTCTGTTAAAATGAAATATATATATATATATATATATATATATATATATATATATATATATATATATATATAATTTTATTTTGGGAGCAACAAAACTTTTTAGCTACAGAAATGTTCTTCCCATCGCGCAGGAGGAGTCTTTTCCACACAGATTGATGCAGTTCCCAGTATTGCCCACTAGTAAATAAAGGCCAACTGCGGCAGCACGCTCTATCTGAAGAACACGATGTCAAATACCAACATTTAGTAGTGAATTATTAATGAAGAGGTGATTTGTAGTGGTCTGAAATATATTAAAATGTATTCAGCTGGGAATCTAATCTTTAAAAAAGAGGAATGTACGACTAATCGTTGATGACGCTGGGGCAAGCGTCACTTACGTTGCATAAGTTTTGACTCCCCGTCCCTACAACTTTTTCACATTCTCCGCAACTTGTCAAGACACACTCCTTCACTCAATTACTTGGTTGCCTAATAACAGTACAGTCCCCTTAGTACCTCATACAGTGACCACAGTAACCATAAGAAACCATTATTACAATAACCAAACTGTGACCATAGTAACCATGCTATACTGCCCGATGGAAAAGTCCATAGAGGAAGAGTAAATTCTGTGCCTGATACATGATGATGTCACTGTCCTTGTCTCTCTCTCTCTCTCTCTCTCTCTCTCTCAATTACGTTCTTCTGCTTTATTTTTGCCTTTCATTTCCTTCCTTTCTCTTTATTACATTTTGGTTTTCCTTTTCCTCTTTCTTTAAATTCTTTTATGTTTCTTTTGCTTGTCCATTTTTCATTTACTTTGCTTACTTTATTATATTTTAATCCTCCTTTTCATATTTTGGCATTTTTGTCATGTAAAAGAATCATTAACAATGTGTTAAAAACATAAAATTATGTTTTTTATCTGCCTGTTTGGACTCTGTTGGGTTCCACTCTGTCAGATGGCGATAATTGATGTTAAATCGATGCTTGTGAATGTGGAAGTGAAACGATGGAGCTGAGGTCGACAGAGAGCTCAGACTCTTTCAGTTCATTACCGAAAGACAAATACAAAAATATGACGTAATGTCAGCCAACAAAGCACTTTATATGATTTACAAATATAATGAAATGTACTGGAAGAAGCTTTATAATTAAATATAAACACCATAAATGTCAAACAATAATGATCAAAACTTTGAATATTTTCAAAGAGCTTCTGGATTACAAGTTGGAATCTGATGATCCTGTGATGTCACTTCCTGGAGAGGTTTTCTCCTCTCTGACCGAGAAATGAAAAAAACAAACAAACACTTCTTGTAAACAATTCTGCATCCAAATGAACAGAATGTCACATAATGCACTGCTGATGATGATTTTGTCAGAGATATAGACATGTACATGTTCTGTTTTGGTTTGTTATAATAATATATAATTTTTAAAAACACTCGGGTTTTGAGTGAAATTCTTCATGACTGGCTGTTTTTAATTCTTTAAGAGAAGAACCAGCGTAAAGGCTGACGTCAGGGGAAACTTAAGCTTTGTAAAAAATAAGATGCGTTATGTAAGAGGAGTGATGTCCTCATGCTTTACACTCTTACACAGGAAACATGCTGTGTGTGTGTGTGGTTGTGTCTGTCATCAGAACCACAAGTCCCAGCTTGTCAAAAAAAAAGCATTTAAATTGCTATCCTCTGTGTGTGTGTGTGTGTGTGTGTGTGTGTGTGTGTGTGTGTGTGTGTGCGCGCGCGCGCATGCGTGTACATATATGGACATAAGTCTGTGCACCCTTAGGCTGAAATTGCAACAGACTCTCTGTCATAGCCCCCCCCCCCCCATCACTTACTCGTTCTTTCCAGCGTTTATCCTCATTTTCTAATTATCTATAGCACCTTATTATAACTTTATTAGGCATTAATAGATGTTTTAACTTTTTATTTTTTTACATTTTCATACTTTAAAAATTAATAATTTATATAATTAATAGCATTTTTAATATAACTATTTTAAAATGACATTAGTGAGACATTAAATAATTATTATAATACGATACAATAATATGTGGTTTGGTTGCAAATCAATTATGAAAAAAATAGAAAAATAATGAATGTTTTAACATTTTATTGTCAAAAAGTATTACACAAAAATATTCTAAAACATCCAAAATATTAGCAAATTATAAAAAAAAGTAAGGCAAGTTTTAAATGATCAATTTATTTTCTAATTATTATTAGCATTGTAGTACAGCTTTGTTAGTCATTGTTAGATTTTTTTTTAAGTCATTTTTTTTAAACAATCACTGTATTTATAACAAGGAATTGTTACTAACTTTAATGAATTATAAGCATGGTTATAATAATTTATAAATAGTGATCTTGTAAAAAGTTTTTTTTTTACTTATTCATTTAAATTTATTAAAAATTTTATTTCATTCATTGTTTTTGTTTTTTGTTTAAATCAAAATAAAGGTAAATTTCATCCCTTTGGGTTCCATTATAAAAAGGTGGGGAGCACAAACTTTCACATATATGTGTGTTGTTTTGGGGCATCCTACTAAAGAATATTTAATTTTATTTTGTTAAGCCCAGTAGGAATCAACCTGAGGTTACTATTAACTAAAAAAAAAAAAACTATTGTAAAATTTCTAATTCTGTAATAATATGGTAAGGTGCAGGTGTCTGTAAGGAGATTTGCAAATATTATTGACTTGTGATCAGTCTGAGGCAAAAACTGGTTTTATAATTTATTTTAAATGTACAGATTTTAAATATACAGTAGAGATACAAGAATACCTAGACGTTTATTCATACTATATTAAAGACTTTGATATTGAGCCTTTAGTTTATACTTGATCACGTCTTTCTCTAATCGTATCTTTTGGTAAGTAAGGCGTTATGAAAACAACTGGTGCTGCTTGTTTTTAAACCCTACCACTCTTGGCCTAAGCATGGAAGATTCTGTCGAGTCTGAGTTAGCAGTTTTGCTCTGTCCATCATTAGCATTGATTACTATTAGTTATGGTTAATAGAGTCTCTACTCGTATCTTGGCAGAGTTGAAGCAAAGTTCCCGGCAGTGGAGTTGGACACTGATATGGCGAGTCCATGGTGTGGAGTCAGACCAGGTAGTGGAGAGAGCATACACGATAAAGTCCTTCGTTGGTTAGACATTGTAGGAAGAGTTGGATCAGTTCCAGCTTCACCCCCTTGCAAAAATGACTGTTTTTGCTGGCTACATTTATTTTTTTTTCCACAAACACATTATTGGCCACGCTGCTTTGGCCAGAAGGTCCTTATACGCCTGGTTAAACTGGCGGTTCATGGCTGCATACAGCAACGGGTTGATGCAGCTGTTAAGCCACGTGAGGTTTGCACAGAACATATGGACCACCTGTGGAGCTTTGTTTTTTTTATCTGCAATGTTCAGGAGCAGAAAAGGCACAAAGCAACCTACAAAGCACAGGAAGACAGTAAAGCACATCCGGGTTACACGTTTAAACTCGTTGTCTTCTCCCGAGGATGATGCTTTGGCTTGGGTTGCAGCTGGAGTTGGAGCTGCCGCTTTTGGGGAATCCTTTTTTCCATGTGATACCACACTAACAGCATTGGTGTCTCTGGAAATGGTTTGTAGTTCGTTCACACTGGTTTTATTGTGGTCTACCTCAACAGCTTGCCCGCTGAATTCACTGCTCTGAGTCGTTGCAGTCCCGAGTCCAATCCCGCTATCATCCCCTTCCGTGCCTTCGGGTTCAGGCTGTTTGCGCCTTGAGGAGCGTCGACTTGGCCTGTACTTGATCAGTGCTTTTGCAGCAACACGCACCTTCCGGTAGATCAGAAAGTAGAAAAGTCCAACAAAGCCCAACCCTAAAAAGAAGTACATGAACAGCAGGATGGTGGTGTAAGGGCGACCTTTTACACGGTGGAAGCTGCAGGTGCAGACCTGAGGTGCGAAGACGTAGACAGGCCACAAAGGGGCAAAGCTGGCAAGCCCGAGCGCCCAGGAACTCACGAGGAGCACAGCGACACCCTGTTGAGACAACAGCAGCCGAGCGACTTGTGAATTCCGATGAGCAACCACCAGGTATCGACTCACAGCAATGAGACACAATGTAATAATGGACACACTGTTGGACAGGAATAGGAGGAGTCCAAACATTTGACACCAAGTAGCTCCGCCCCTCCAGCGCAGGTGCAGGTAAGAGTCAATGCTCACTGGCTGCAGGATGGTGCAGTAAAGGATGTCAGCCACTGCCAGGTTGACAATGAGGACATTGAAGCGAGTACGCAGACGGGAATCAGTGGTGAAGGCGAGAACGGTCAGGACATTCCCCACAGTTCCCACCACCATAACGATGGAACCCCAGAACACACCGAAGTAGCGGTAACCTTCCACTGAGGGGGAGGCACAGGAAAATGAGTCATTGTCATAGAGATCTGTGGTGTTTAGCAACATCCTGGTGGGAGAAACAGAAGAAATATTAATGCTAGACATTAAGGAAACACACAAGAGTAAATCATAAGAATTTGTAAGGTTCATTAAAGATTCTTTAACATTTTGCAGTCAATCTTAGGTTTAATTCAACTCTGTAAACAATTTACTGTGAGGCTAGTCATAAATAAATAAATAACTTGGATCAAAGGAATGAATATAATATGATTTTTATTAGGGGAAAAAACATAATATTTTAAATAATTTGTTACCAAAATAATTAAGTAAGTTAAAAGTATTTATAATTTTTTATAATAGTATTTATAAACTTTAGAATTATTAATTTTCATATTCAGTAACATCATGGTGCTAATACAAATTTATGTACAATTTCAGAAAAACAAACAAAATGTGTTCTTTAAGGATTTATTGCATCATTAAAGGTTCTAAGATTTCAGTAAAAGATTTTTATCTGGAATTGTTTCCAATTTCATTTGTAACGTTCCTCGAGAAAGATGACTGAAGAACTTTTAACAAATGTGAAATAAAATAATTCAGGACCAACTGACAGAATTCTTATTTTTTTTTAGCTTATCTTTCTCCTGAGCCACTTTTCCTCTGGTGGAGATATAAACCTTATAATGGAATTTTGGATTTTAGTATCAGGGTAATTAGGTTGCTTTAGGCTGTGCATATTGTTGCCCTTTAGACACATTTCTGTGACTTAAAGAGGAAAATAAAATGCTTCATGGCACTGAAACTGTTTCTCATTGCTGAGTATTTTTTTTTCTCCCCAAATCAGCTTTATGCTTCCACACTGAAATAGTTTGGAGTTAAAGCTGGAATTTTACATTGTGAAATCGTGTACTTGCTACAAAAATCATAACGCTAAAAAAATTGTATAGGGAAATAAAAGTATCATTTTTTAAGTAGACCCAAGCTACATGTTGTATCAGCTAACTTTAATGTTACATTTAAAGTAATAAATAAAAAAAGAAACTTTTCTGATATCAAGAAGGTAAAAACCTAAAGTTAAAGAAGAACACTTTGTTCTAAGAGTGTGTACAGCATCTGAGTAAGTGTGCTATACTTCAAATTACTGCTCAGCTCTTCCTGCTTAACATCTAGAACGTGCCTGTGGCTTAACATTAAGCTACTGATCCATGAGTTCTTTAAGGATTTAATTGAAAAATTAAGACACTAAGTAGCCTTACACATCCATGGAGTCATTAAAGACACCAAGCACAAGCACCATAAGATCTTTAAAGGATCTCTCATAGGAACAACTGTAGAACTCTTAAGAAAATCTAGATGATATATATATATATATAGAGAGAGAGAGAGAGAGAGTGAGAGAGAGAGAGTGAGAGAGAGAGAGTGAGAGAGAGAGAGAGAGAGAGAGATTTATAGAATGAACTGATTTTACTACACAATATTTTATTAAGGAAAAGTAATACAAAACTCAAAATCAACTTTTATTTCCTCTTACAAGTGACACTGACTCATTCCGTAACGATGCTGTGAACTGAAGTAGGTTCATTATTTTTAAATTACAGGTTGCTTCAGTTCACAACATTGTTTCGTATTACTTTTCCTTAATAAAATATTCTTTTTGAATATATGTATGTGTTAAGTCACATTAGAGTATCTACTGGACCTGGTGTTCTTAGAGCATGTATTAGTTCTACACTGGCGTTTCGTTCTGTTCTACCTACAACAGAATGTTTTCTTATCAGTAAGGGTTTCAGTAAAGATACTATAAAAGTTAAGCATGTTGTAAAACACTTTTTTTTTTTTTTTTTCCCTCCTTGGTATCCGACTCCAAATTATGGCATCTTGTTAACACCTAGAACACCTGTGATTTAACTAGGCAAGGGTTGATTTTATAAATGAACGTTGACATACAATATTCAATGAAACAACAAAGAAAAACAAAAACTTGAGCAACAACCTAAAGGATAAGAATTGTGACACTTTACCTTTTTCTTCTGTCTTCGGCTCTATATTTATTATTCCCTTCTCCTTTATATGAACTCTTCTCTCAGTGTTCAGCTGTTCGCTGCTTAAATCTCCTCCCACTCGGCTCGTCTTAAGTCATAAAATACAAAGGTGTGTCTCTGTGTGTGTGTGTGTGTGTGTGTGTGTGTGTGTGTGTGTGTGTGTGTGTGTGTGTGTGTGTGCCAGCTCTGTTACTCAATACTGGAAGGAAGTCATGTTGAACATGTGTGCTATTTAGAAAGACTAAATTTTTCCCGGTATGACGGGGGATAAATATTTATAAACACCAAGCTGTCTGTGAAAAACACTTTGAAAGATCTGAATGCTCTTAAAATTTTAAACAAAACACAGCGTGGAGCTGATACTTTGGGCAAATAAAGAAATGAAGATGTAACATTTACAGTACCTTTTCCACTCTGACCTTGTGAGGAAGTTTCTCTAATATTCCATGTCGGCTTTACTCCATTTCCTGTTTCATATAGAAATGCTAGCTTTTTTGTTATAGTCTATTGTATCTTTATTGTAGTTTATAGTATCTTCAAAAGCGAAATTAGTTTTTCCTTAAAAAAAAACAACCAAGTTATGATTTGTCAGCCACTGTAAGTTAAGGTTGAGGTTAGTTGGTCTCTAATCTAGTTCAACCTCTGTATATGTATACACAGGAGATGAACAATGAAACAGGAACGCCTGGTTTTAGACCACAATAATTCATTAGTATGGTGCAGGGCCTCCTTTTGTGGCCATGGTTCGGTAGTCCTTGGCAGTGACGTGCCCATCTAGCACAAGTATTGGGCCTAGGAAATGCCATGATATTGCAGCCCAAACAATCACTGATCCACCCCCATGCTTCACTGTAAGCATGCAACAGTCTGGATGATACGCTTCTGTCGGGTTTCTTTACACCATAACTCTCCCTGATGTGGAAAAGACAGTGAAGGTGGACTCATCAGAGAACAATACATGTTTCACATTGTCCACAGCCCAAGATTTGCTGCTGATCCCCCATGTTGGTGCTGCTGGCACCATTAAAACCGACGTTTGGCATTAGCATGAGTGACCAAAAGTTTGGCTATAGTAACCTGGCCATGTACATTGATCCTGTGGAGTTCCTGATGCACAGTTTTGGTGGAAACCGGAGAGTTGAGGTGCACATTTAATTCTGGGTTAGCACCCAGACATCTCTTTCAGACAGCTTCCTCTTGCATCCACAGTTACTCCTGTTGCATGTGGTTCTCCCTTTTTGGTGATATGCTGACATTACCCTGGATACCGTGGCTCTTGATAGATCACAAAGACTTGCTGCCTTGGTCACAGATGCGCCAGTAAGATGCGCACTAACAATTTGTCCACTTTTAAACTCTGACATGTCACCCATGAAGTTGTTTGAGCAAATATTTTAAGCAGAACTGTGCTATTACTCTGCTAATTAAACCTTCACACACTTACTGGGGAATGTGCAATCAATGAAGATTGGCCACCAGCCTGGTCAAATTTAGCTATGAAATCTCCAACACTAAATTGGCCAGTGTTTTAGTTTTATTGTCCAACCCCTATATATATATATATATATATATATATATATATATATATATATATATATATATATATATATATATTTTTTTTTTTCACAGTATGATATTCAGTGAAATGCTTATATGACCGCTCATGACCTTAAAATCTAAATTTATTAATAAAAAAAATAATTAAGAATAGAAAAACTTAGCTGCAGAGAAAAAAGAAAACAACAAAATATATAATATAGAATAAAAAAAATATATAAAAACTTAGCTGTACAAATATTTAATAATGGCTGTACAAATATAAATACAATAATATGAAATATGAAAATATTAAGCAGCTATGTAAGACTCAGAAAATATAAGTTATTGATGTCCATAATACAGGAGAAGCCTACAAGAAGATTGCAAAGCATTGTCAGCTTGCAGTTTCCACAGTGAGAAATGTAATTAAGAGATGGCAGTTCAGGAGAGCTGTGGAGGTCAAGATGAGATCTGGAAAACCAAAAAAACTCTCGGAGAGAACTGCTCGTATGCTGGACAGAAAGAGAAATCAAAACCCTCATTTGACTGCAAAAAGCCTGCAGGGAGATTTAGCAGACTCAGGAGTGGTGGTCCACCGGTCCACTGTGCAGTGATGCTTGCACAGACAAGACCTTCATGGAAGAGTCAGCAAAAGAAAACCTTACCTGAGTCCCTATCATAAAATCCAACGTCAGAAGTATGTAACAGAACATCTACAGACGCCTGATGCAAACTAGTGCTGTGGACTGATGAAGTTAAAATAGAACTCTTTGGCCACAATCAGCAAAGGCATGTTTGGAGAAAAAAAAGGAGCAGCATTTCATCAAAAGAACACCTTGCCAACTATTAAGCATGGGCGTGGATCTATCGTGCTTTGGGGTTGTGTTGCAGCAAGTCACACAGGAAACATTGCAAGGGTGGAGAAAAGAATGGGTTCCACTAAATACCAGCAAATTCTGGAAAACATCACACCATCTGTAACAAAGCTGAAGCTGAAGAGAGGATGGCTTCTAACACAGGACAATGATCCTAAACATACCTCGAAATCCACTATGGAATACCTCAAGAGACGCAAGCTAAAGTTTTTGGCCATCAAAATCCCTCATTTAAATATCATTGAAAATTTGTGGGTAGATCTTAAAAGAGCTGTGCATGCAAGAAGACCAAAGAATATTACAGAACTAGAAGACTTTTGTGAGGAAGAATAAGAGGAAATCCCAAGTACACGGATTAAAAGACTTTTAGCTGGCTATAAAAAGCGTTTGCAAGCTGTGATATCTGTCAGAGGAGGTGTTTACTGTTCTTCTTGAATTTGCATCCTTCAGGTATACTCTTAATTAAATTTTAGAAAAGTTCCTAAGGTGTTCATTTAGTAGAGTGAAATTAAAATGTTTTCCTGCAAATAATTTAATCATTAAAGTATTTTTTTTAACATTTAACTTAGAGTTTCTGAATGAGTTTAGTTTTTGGAACCTTAATTAACCTTTTAAAGGGTTTTTCCCTTTAAAGTGTGTATTAACTAGTGGCATGGTGGCGTAATGGTTACCACCGTGACCTAATACCCATCATCCAGGGTTAAAGTCACACCTCCAGGTCTGTCTAGATCTGGTGTGTCCGCTGAGAGGTTCCCCAGAATCCCCTGGGATAGGCTCCTAGACAGGCTCCGAGTCCCTGTACAGGATAAGAACTATAGAGAATAGGATGAGTGAGTTAGGGGAAACGTGTATTAACTGGGTTAGTGTGTGGTACAATCTTTTCTTTTTTTTGTAATATATCAAACCGGTCAAGTGTTTAACTTATAACTATAATGTTATTTGAATTCATCGTTCGATCTTTAAGCTTCCAAATTGGTTCATCTTGTAGCCCTTTTTAGATAAGGAAACATTTGGTTATAGCATTTGTTGCAAAAACATCTTAATGGTCCTAAGGCCTAGATCTGAGTCCTAACAACAGGAATCCCTGTGCCATGAAGTTACTTTTGTTGTAAGAACTTGTTTTGTTACTGTGAATTATTCTGAGACTGGTGTGATGTCCCAACTAACAACTTCCCAGTTCACTGCTTTCACCCAAAAGTTCACAATAATCCTAGAAAAGAACCCAGCTTTACCCGTAATTTCTATATTTACATAATAGCACTGTGCACCTGAGCATGAGTCACAAACCTACTGTACTACCAGCTGAACATATTCTCAGTCAATCTAAAGGTTTTATAAACCACTGACTTTACCCACAAAGCTATACTGTTTAGTTTCCCTGAAACTGACCTACAAAAACATCCGAGAAAAAGTATTTAGGTCAGAAAAATGGCCAAAATTTTAATTTCCTCTTACAAGAAGCTATTCCAAAAATTCTTATTTTAAAATACTTTTCATACAAGTTTCAATTGTTAACTTTTATAATAAAAGTATTTTCAACAATGAGCAGTAGTTTTATGTTTCATATAATTAATAGTAAAAGTTTAAAGACTTATTTTATTAATTTATTTCCAATTAATACATAATTTATTTAATTAATTCATTTGTGCAGTATATCAGAACACAGTTCTGTAAAAACTCCCCTTTTTTTCTCTATATAATTCCACTAATGTCTGAGTCTGAGTCAAAGTTACATAATTTTTTATCTATCAAACTGGAAAAACACATACAATGTGTTTGTAGCTACAAGCAATCAGGCTAACATTTTAATGACAATGAGCTTATGGCGTATTTCCTTTAGGTCTGGTTGTAGATTAAACGCACTAATGTGTCTGTGATGAATAATCTAATATGACGATTCTTTATGTAAATTTATGTTTAAGGAAGGACTGCATCATCTGCTTTACATTTAATCTGTAGATATATGCACTTCTCTTTTTTACAGACTTCTCAACAAAAACAGGAATCTGATTATGGGAATCCACAAACCCGAGGAAGTGGTAAAGCTCACTGAGGTCAACACAAACATTTGCCACATTTTTATTAAGTTATCCCCGAGGCAAAGTGGACTATATGGTATGCTTGGATTTTCTAAACTGTTAAACCCTTGGAGATTAATTAGAGTAGTAGAGTAAATTAGTAGAGTAAACCTGTTCTGATTACACCCTGAGTGTGTGTATCACCTGCCTACGTGTGTACAGTACATACTTCACATTAATGCTCATTAGTTTCTAACACTTTTAGGAGTTCAACATTTAGAAAGATAAATATTTTTTATTTAGGTTAGCTGTTGTAATCTAATGACAATCACGCTATCCAGCAAGACTAACAAAATATATATATACTGTATATATTCAGTTCAATTCAATTTTATTTGCATAGCACTTTTTACAATTGGTATTGTCACAAAGCAGCTTTACACAATCAAAAGAATTATTTAAGTTTGTATGGAATGTGAGTGTGTGTGAATCAAAATGGTCAGATAGTCCCTGGTGAGCAAGTCGAGGGTGACAGTGGCAAGGAAAAACTCCTTGAGATGGTAATAGGAAGAAACCTTGAGAGGAACCAGACTCAACAGGGAACGCATCCTCATCTGGGTGAAACAGAGAGCAGGAATTGATCTGCATTCATACTGTGTGTTAGGTGGCAGGCAGTTCAGCATAACAGTTGATGTTAATTGATGTTAAGTGCCAGGGGTAGCTCAGTGGTTAAGGCATTGGACTGTGGTTCGGAAGGTCCTAGGTTCAAAACCCCACAACCACCAAGTTGCCACTGTTGGGCCCTTGAGCAAGGCCCTTAACCCTCAACTGCTCAGGTGTGTAATGAGATAAAAAAAATGTAAGTCGCTCTGGATAAATGCCTGAATGTAAATGTAAATGTTAATATGGAGGCCAGGTAGATCCTGGTAAAATTCCATTCCTGAACTATCGAGCAACTGCAGCCAAGTCAAGTACTCAGAGAAACAGCTGTCAACATCAGTCAAGGCCAGAACCGTCTTCATGGTAGAGTATAAATCGTCCCCAGACACCAGAAACATCCCAAAGAGATGGGATGTCCATGTGACAAGGATGAGTCAGAAAGGTCCAGAGGGCAGAAGGAGTCTGGATCAATGAAAGCTCAGCAACAACATTTGTAGCTCAAGAGAGAGAGGGTGGGAGAGAACAGGAGAGAGGAGTGAAGAAGAGGAGAGAAACAGTTAGGTATGGTCACAGTCACATAATGTATAATGTGAATGTATATTTAGTGTTAAGTGCAAGCAGGAACTCCAGCAGGACTACCGTAACTATAACAACATAACTAAAAGGGAGAGCCAGAAGGAAACATAGACATGAGGGCTCCCTAAGATGTAAAGCAACCAATCACTTTACCGTTAACAAACCTGAGTGATCAATGACAGTGAGGAAGACAGCATCCAAACATACCAGTTCACCTAATACTCTACGTCCATGAGTCCCCCAGATCTGCTCCTTTACCTAAGGCTAATCTATTTATAAAAATGCTTGGCTAAATAAATAGGTTTTTAGCCTGGACTTAAACACTGAGACTGTTTCTGAGTCCCGAACACTATTTGAAAGACTATTCCATAACTTTGGGGCTTTGTAAGAAAAAGCTCCGCCCCCAGCTGTAGTTTTCATAATACGCGGTACTGATAAGCAGCCTGCATCCTTTGATCGAAGTAGGAGTGGCGGATCAGAAGACACTAGCAGTTCCCTCTAGTCACAGATACGGCAGCACGGGACCATTTTATGCTTTATATGTCATAAGTAGTATTTTATTTTAGCATCAATGTGAAATTTCACAGGGAGCCAATGAAGTGAAGATAAGATAGGGGTGATGTGGTCGTATCTTCTGGTTCGAGTGAGGACTCTCGCTGCTGCATTCTGGACTAACCGAAGCTTGTTTATGCACCTAGTTGAACAACCAGACAGTAAGGCGTTACAACAGTCCAACCTAGAGGTGATAAAAGCATGAACTAGTTTTTCTGCATTGTTTAGTGACAATATATTCCCTGGCAATATTTGTGAGGTGAAAGAATATTATCCTGGTGATATTATCTACATGAGCTTCAAATAAAAGACTAGAATCTATAATCACACTGAGGCCTCTTACTATTGCACTAGATAGAACAGAAAGGCCATCTAAAGTTAGAAGAAAGTTAATTAGCATCCAGTCTTTTATATCCTTTACACATTGCTCAACTTTAGCAGTTTTTTCTCATTTGGTTTTGCTGAGACATATAACTGTGTGTCGTCAGCATAACAATGAAAAATAATACAGTACCCTGAGGAAGCATGTAAGGAGAAAAAGGAAGCATGTAAAGAGAAAAAAAGCAGTGGGCCTAAAACTGAACTTAGTGGAACACCAAACTCCACTAGAGGACATGCAGAATAATCACCATTTAAATCTACATACTGATAACGATCGGTCAAATAGAATCTGAGCCAGGAGAGGGCTGTACCCTTAATTCCTACTACATTTTCTAATCTGTGAAGATGCTCTTGTTTGAACATTTGCACGTGCACTTTATGTTGTCTGTAAAATAGTTATACTTAGCTAGTTAGTTTTTGTTAATTTATGTTGTAATTTATCTTAGGTCTCTCTGTCCTGTCTCTGCTAGCCAGCTAACTAGGCCTCTTGGTTAGCTAGTTTAGTGTCTATGTTAATTTATGTTGTAAATTTATGTTGCATGTAGCACCTTGGTCCTGGAGGAACGTTGTTTTGTTTCACTGTGTACTAACTGTATATAGTTGTAATGACAATAAAGCCTACTTGAACTTGAACACTATAATCAACGGTGCCAAAAGCTGCACTGGGGTCGAGTAATACAAGCATAGTTACACAACCCTGATCAGAGGCGAATAGGATGTCATTTACCACTTTAACGAGTGCCGTCTCTGTACTGTGATGAGGCCTAAATCCTGACTGATACAGTTCATGTATGCCATTTCTATGTAGATATGAGCATAGCTGCTTCGCTACTATTTTTACCAGAATCTTAGAGATAAAGGGGAGGTTTGATATTGGCCTGTAATTGGACAGCTGACAGGGGTCGAGGTCAGGTTTCTTAATTATCAGTTTCATAACTGCTAATTTAAAAGATTTTGGAACATAACCAATGCTGAGTGAAAATTTAATTATTCTCAACAGGGGTTCTGTTATTGCTGGTACTATCTGTTTGAGAAAATGTGTCGGTACAGGATCTAATATACAGGTTGATGAATTTGCAGAAGAGATGAGTGAAATTAGTTCATTCTCTTAAAGGGGAGTAAAGTATTCTAGGTTCCGATCTGGCATAGTTAGTTTAACATCTGCATCAATTACATCATCCGGTTTCAAAGCCTCAACTTTATGCCTAATATTTACAATTCCATTATTATGAAAGGTCATGAAGTCCTCACTATTGCACGATGTTGTTGTGGAGATTTCTGCAGTGGTCTTTTTCTGGTTAATTTAGCTACAGTATTACATAAAAATCTAGGATTATTTTTGTTATTTTCTGTAAGAGTACAGAGATATGTTGATCTAGCTACACTAAGAGCTTTTCTATAGTTCAGGATGCTCTCCTTCCATGCTATTTGAAATACTAACAATTTACTTTGACGCCATTTAGGTTTAACTGGGGCTACGTTATCCAAGGTATAATGTAATGTCGACTCTAAATATTCAGTCGCCTGATCGAGTTCTATGGGGTCAGACGGTGATCCAATCAAAGTTGATAACTCTGGGGGATTACTAATAAAACTCTGTGTGGTATTTGCTGTGAATGTATGTTTAATTACGGTAGTTCAGCGCTGTGTAAACAGAACAGACACCGTCTCAATATGATGAACCCTGAGTGATGACTACAGTATATGCAGCTAGCAGACGGTTGGTTTAGCCTGTCTGTCTGCTCTCTGGCCTGGGCTCTGGATTGTCACCCATCAACTAGGCCTCTTCTAAAACTATGCGCTATACTACAGGAAATAAGAGCAACACCTTCCCGAGTGGGATGGACACTGTCCCGCCCTAACAGGCCAGCTTTGCCCTTAAAGGTCTTCCAATTGTCTATGAAGCCCACGTTGTTTTCAGAGCACCACCTGGACATCCAGCGGTTCAGCGACCATAACCTGCTGAAAGCTATGTTGTTCAAATTTTATAACAAACGAGATGAGATGAGATTAAGTTTATGTTCAGATGAGATTCAACTTAATTGTGTCTGTACAGTACATGGTTGGTACAATACAGGGTATCTAACCAGAAGTGCATCTGTTGCAGTGCAAAATAATTTGCATATGTAAACAGTACACAGAGAAGGAGTTATATACAATGAGTGCAATTGATTATAAATGAAAGCAATAAAGGAGGATATTGTATACCATGGTTATGATATTGTGGTTTGAGCAGTTTATATACATGTGCGCATGTTATTGTTATGGGGAGTGCAATGAGTGAGGCTATTATATACACAATGTGTGCAACAGTTATAAATAGTGATGAGTTATAGTTATAAAAATAGCTTGCCTGATGAACCAGTACTCATGACAACCTGGTCCAGATGTGTGGCATGTCTGCTCTTAACACTGTTTCACTTTTTTTAGGGTTTATTGGGGAATTTCGGAAACCCAGCGTTATGTTTAGCACCGTTTCTCTTAGATAAACAGTTTGTGGTTAAGTCCCAGTTATCGTTAAGTTGGAGTGTCTAGTGTGTAGCAACCTGCAAAAAAGTGATCCCTCAACATCTCTTTCTCTAAACTTCACTAAACTTCCACTTCCAGTCATCAACTGGTCTCTTACTGTAAGGGAAGTGAAAATAAATCAGAGGTCAAAAAGTTCTGACTGGAATGAGAAATACTCTGTTAAGCTGATAGTGATAGCTGAAGGTGATACACTGTGTTATAAATCCAGCAGCTCTTCAGTCAGAAGATTTAATTCAGTTTTGTTCAATTCAGTTTTATTTGTATAGCACTTTTACCAATTGACATGGTCGCAAAGCAGCTCTACACAATCAAAAGAATTAGTAAGGTTTGTATGAAATGTGAATTTGTATGAATCAAAATGATAAGATTGTCCCTGATGATCAAGCCGAGGACAATGGTGACAGTGGCAAGGTCGAACTCCATGAAATGGTACTAGGAAGAAACATTGAAAGAAACCAGACTCACCAGGGAACCCATCCTCATCTGGGTCAAAAAAGAATAGCATTGGTTCTGCCCACTGTGATGATGGAAAAGAACTTGTGTGTGATTAATATCCACTGAGCTCTTGCTTAATGAAATTTATTATTTTACAGCTGATCAAAGTGAAAAGTGTGTTTTCATTTTATGACTCTAAAGATTTTTCTGAAATGGTATATTTGCACACAAGCAGTTTATCTGATCTCTCTCTCTGTCTATAATTGATTAGGACCCGGGCAAAGACCCAAATTACAAATGTTTTTTTTTTTGTTTTGGAGAAACTCAAATTACCTTTTAAAGAAACCTAGATAGAATGTACTGCACATACATACATGTTCATAAGACTGTGTTTAGTTAGAATATTTCTATTTAGATTTCTTTAGCCAATTTATTTGGGCAAAAATTCATGTTCTCCCTGTGCTTGGTGGGTTTCCTCTCGGTACTCTGCCTTCTTTCCACAATCCAAAGACATTTCCAAATTGCCTTGCAATGAAGTGCCACCCTGTCCAGTGTGTCCAGGGAGTCCCCTGGGATCGGCCCCAGGCCTCTAGCAACCCTGTACAGCAGAGCTCTCAAACTGCCGGCCCATGGGCCATTTATGCTCCTCCCCCCTCCGGCCTGCAACTCTTATCAAAAATATAGTATAATCCAACCAGCAATTTTTTTCTAGTTGTTTCATAAGAATTTAAACTATATTTATATTAAATTGGGGGAAGTGCAGTTCAATTAAATATCTGTAAAAGTGTAAAAAAGAAGAGCTGGTAGTTAAGTAGTTTATTTTTTAGTAGTAGTGGTTTGGCTGCTAATGAAAACATGTCTCTTTACAAATTTAAAAAGGAAGGTGGATGATGAACATAGACAGATTCAAGAAAGTTGCCGTTCTAAAGGAATATAATCTCAAGTGCCATTACTCAACTAAACACAGAGAACAGTATGATAATTACCAGGAAGACAAGAGAAAAAAAAAAAAAAACGAGAGCGAACTAACGTCCCAGCAAAGTCTTTTCCATTAAGCCAAAAAGGATGCTGATGCTGCAGTTTAAGCAAGTTATATGATGAGTGAGTTGATCACTAAAGCAGGAAAGCCATTTTCTGAAGAACAGTTTATAAAGAATTGCATGTTGAAAGTCGCTGATATTCTATGTCCAGAAAAGAAGAGCTTGTTCAATTATCTCTCTCTATCGGCAAACACTGTAGCAGAGTCTATTAGCGAGTTATCCGATGACATTTATGATCAGTTACGCAACAAACCTCGAGTTTTCACTGCATACTCTGTGGGGCTTGACGAAAACACAGACACTGCTCAGCTAGCCATTTTCATCAGGGGTATTAATGATCAATTTGAAATAACAGAAGAGTTGCTGGGTTTGTCTCCGATGCACGGGCGCACATCAGCCACAGATATATTTAATCAGCTTTGAGATGCAATTGAGCGCACTGGTTTGTCGTGGAACAGACTGGTAGGCATTACCACTGATGGCGCCCCGTCCCTGACGAACAAAAAAAAGATTGTTAGTTCAGCAAAGTAATTTAAGTTAAATTAAAGTAAGGAAAAGGATTTGCAAACTGTTAAAAACTAGCATATAATACAATGTAGAAAAACTAAATCTAAAGCTAATGTCTCAGTAAGTAAATGCAATTTACAAACATATTGCGCTTTCTCGTTGTGCTTGAATGTTGAAATGGCCCTCCTATGTGATGTCAACGTCTATGTGAGTTGCAGACATGCCAAGCTCCCAGGTTTCAGCAGTCTTGTAACTTCTCACACAGTACAGTTGTGTGCCCTGCAGCTCAATGACATACAGTAGGTGTCACAAAAAGTGAAAATAAAAATGAGCATCACCACAAACTACAGTAAAGTGTACTCCTGCCTATAACAGAAGTGAAAATAATGACATTGTGACTCAATGAGTGCAATGATGCTAATGATATACACATACAGTGGTGTGAAAAACTATTTGCCCCCTTCCTGATTTCTTATTCTTTTGCATGTTTGTCACACAAAATGTTTCTGATCATCAAACACATTTAACTATTAGTCAAAGATAACACAAGTAAACACAAAATGCTGTTTTTAAATGATGGTTTTTATTATTTAGGGAGAAAAAAAATCCAAACCTAAATGGCCCTGTGTGAAAAAGTAATTGCCCCCTGAACCTAATAACTGGTGTGGCCACCCTTAGCAGCAATAACTGCAATCAAGCGTTTGCGATAACTTGCAACGAGTCTTTTACAGCGCTCTGGAGGAATTTTGGCCCACTCATCTTTGCAGAATTGTTGTAATTCAGCTTTATTTGAGGGTTTTCTAGCATGAACCGCCTTTTTAAGGTCATGCCACAACATCTCAATAGGATTCAGGTCAGGACTTTGACTAGGCCATTCCAAAGTCTTCATTTTGTTTTTCTTCAGCCATTCAGAGGTGGATTTGCTGGTGTGTTTTGGGTCATTGTCCTGCTGCAGCACCCAAGATCGCTTCAGCTTGAGTTGACGAACAGATGGCCGGACATTCTCCTTCAGGATTTTTTGGTAGACAGTAGAATTCATGGTTCCATCTATCACAGCAAGCCTTCCAGGTCCTGAAGCAGCAAAACAACCCCAGACCATCACACTACCACCACCATATTTTACTGTTGGTATGATGTTCTTTTTCTGAAATGCTGTGTTACTTTTACGCCAGATGTAACGGGACACGCACCTTCCAAAAAGTTCAACTTTTGTCTTGTCGGTCCACAAGGTATTTTCCCAAAAGTCTTGGCAATCATTGAGATGTTTTTTAGCAAAATTGAGACGAGCCTTAATGTTCTTTTTGCTTAAGTGGTTTGCGCCTTGGAAATCTGCCATGCAGGCCGTTTTTGCCCAGTCTTTTTCTTATGGTGGAGTCGTGAACACTGACCTTAATTGAGGCAAGTGAGGCCTGCAGTTCTTTAGATGTTGTCCTGGGGTCTTTTGTGGCCTCTCGGATGAGTTGTCTCTGCGCTCTTGGGGTAATTTTGGTCGGCCGGCCACTCCTGGGAAGGTTCACCACTGTTCCATGTTTTTGCCATTTGTGGATAATGGCTCTCACTGTGGTTCACTGGAGTCCCAAAGCTTTAGAAATGGCTTTATAACCTTTACCAGACTGATAGATCTCAATTACTTTTGTTCTCATTTGTTCCTGAATTTCTTTGGATCTTGGCATGATGTCTAGCTTTTGAGGTGCTTTTGGTCTACTTCTCTGTGTCAGGTAGCTCCTATTTAAGTGATTTCCTGATTGAAACAGGTGTGGCAGTAATCAGGCCTGGGGGTGACTACAGAAATTGAACTCGGGTGTGATAAACCACAGTTAAGTTATTTTTTAACAAGGGGAGCAATCACTTTTTCACACAGGGCCATATAGGTTTGGATTTTTTTTCTCCCTAAATAATAAAAACCATCATTTAAAAACTGCATTTTGTGTTCAATTATGTTATTTTTGACTAATAGTTAAATGTATTTGATGATCAGAAACATTTTGTGTGACAAACATGCAAAAGAATAAGAAATCAGGAAGGGGGCAAATAGTTTTTCACACCACTGTATTACACATTTATTTTAATGCTTTACCATTTGAGATATACTTATAGTAAGGCAGGGGTGGTTTAACAGCAAGGCTCTTACCCCTGTCTGAAACTGTATGATATCTGACCTATGACCCCAAATTCCTCACATGCTGGGACACACAGGACCTAACGCCACTGGGCCTTCCTGTATATGGGACAAATAACGACTTCATAGCTGATCCTCTTTTCATATTCTTGCCAATAAATATATAGGATAAATAAATAAAAATAATAGTTCATACTGGATCATTTAAACAAAGTGTACAAACATGTGGAAAATTATAGGTCCAGTGTAAATTTTATGTACACTTTTATGCAACATAGCGGCCAAAATTACATAAGGAATCTTATTTTAACATAACATATACAGAATACCTGCTTACTAACATCACATGTATTATCAGCTTCAATATGATTTAAACTATACAATTTTAAAAGCCCTGCTATATACCCAAGCCTTAATGTTATGGAATATAGACGTATGTCTGTGATGTCTGTTCTTTGTGAAGAGTTTTTTTTAATGCGGAAGAAGTAAGAATAGAAGTTGCCTTAGTCCCAGCACAGCACAGCAAAAACCTTGAAGAATTTCAGCTTTAGATTTAGAAATTTTGCATTTCATAAGGCTTAATATCTACCACCAACAGTCTGTACAGATGTTCGTTGTACCTTAAGTTTTTAAAAAAAATAACTATTCGTAAGGAGGAAAGGGACTTGTAGAAGCCAACAGGTCTATTTTCTGAGACTGTAGGCTGAGTTGCTTGGAATTTCCCAAGTGACAATAGGCCAATCAGCAGCTTCTAAAAGTCAGTAGTTGAAAGTCATACGCTCTAAAACTCAGCAGTTGAAAAAAAAATGATTATATTATATAATTAAAAATATACAATTAAAAATCTAATTTACACTAAAAATTTTAAATAAAAAAAAAAAAAAAAATGTAAAACCGAAAAAAGGATTACACTAAAAGTAAAATTATACTGAAAAACATCAAATTTACACAAAAAATAAAACTATACTACAAAATTTTACAAGAAAAAATACACTAGAAACATCTGTTTTACACAACCAAAATAAAAATTGTAATAAAAATACATTTTACAAAATAAAAATAATAGCCATAAATATAGAATGTACACAACATTTACGTAAGAATAAAATTTACTAAAGGAGAAAATGAAATGAAGAATCCAGTATAGCTGGGTTAGAGAAGGCAGCAGCAACGCATGTAAATTAATTCAAGTGTATAAATAAAACTGCTGCACAAGTAAATTTCTGATTTATCATTATAATAATAATAATTATTATTATTATTATTATTATTGGATTTCCAGAATAAACACTGGTCAGTGTCTGGTCAGTGCAGGGAAGTGAAATAATAATATACTGTATAAGAATGAAACACAGGATGTTTTTAAAAATCTTTTTATCTGTGGTTGTTCTGTATATCAACTTGTGGTTTGAACTGTACACTATGTTTAAAGGAATATTTTGCAGAAGTGCATTAGCTCAGTAATGGGGAAGTGATTACTGCAGCTTATATAAAGCTCAGAAAGTTTGAGAGAAGTTGGAAAGTTTGCAACACTGCAATAATCCAAACATAAACTCTCCATTTCCTATTGCTTCCTTTTCTTGTGCGTGTATGCCAGGGTTAACTTAGAAGGCGCCTTGCGTCCTAAGACTTCTGTTTTGTTTCTTCTGAACTTAGTTTCCCAGGATGCAGGTGAATGATTGATTAGTTTGGCTATAAGAAGCCTGGATTTTACTGATTTTACTGATACTGTTACTGTATGTTCTGTTCAACTGTTGATTTGTTCAAGCTGTTTAGATATCTTGTTTTTAATTCTGCTGTTTTGTTCCATTGGCTTTTTTAGCGTTTGCCCCAGTTCTTGTTTTGGATTGTCTTAGAGTTTTGTGTTTGTTTGTTTATGTTTCCTTCATTAATTAAACTTCTAAATCCTCACCTCCTGCGATTACGCTTCGCCTGCAAAACCATTACTTTTTTGACAGTGTCTCATTCATGAATTATGCATAACACACACACACATATGCACAGCACAAAATGTCTCAACTTCCTATAGCAACATATCAACTGTAGGTGCAGCAGAGTAACTGTTACTGTGCCAAAATTCACTAAATGCTCAGAATTTTTTTTTTATCAAATTGCGGTAAATGTTAAAAAAAAAAAAAAAACAGGTTAGTTCTTGTTTTCACTTAGGTTATGGCAGCTATAAACACCTGTGTTCCCTTAACAACCTCTCTCTTTTATTCTCTCTTAAAGTTAATAACACCAAAAATACAGCTTGAAATATCTACTGTGCAAAAAGCTTGGACATGTGATATATATTATGGCAAGCCATTTAGGAAAATATTCATGAAAGAATCAAATCAACTCTATATATATTGAATGAAAAGTCTGAATATATTAAATGAAATTCTATATATATTGAATGCATTCTGAATATATTGAATTAAATTCTATATACAGTGGTTTGCAAAAGTATTCGGCCCCCTTGAACTTTTCTCCATTTTGTCACATTACAGCCACAAACATCAAAACAACAACATGAATCAATTTAAGTGGAATTCCACGTGAAAGACCAATACAAAGTGGTGTACACGTTAGAAGTGGAACGAAAATCATATAAGACTTCAAACATTTTTTACAAATAAATAACTGAAAAGTGGGGTGTGCATAATTTTTCAGCCCCCTGAGTCAATACTTGGTAGAACCACCTTTTGCTGCAATTCCAGCTGCCAGTCTTTTAGGGTACTGTATGTCTCTACCAGCTTTGCACATCTAGAGACTGAAATCCTTGCCCATTCTTTCTTGCAAAACAACTCCAGCTCAGTCAGATTAGATGGACAGCGTTTGTGAACAGCAGTTTTCAGATCTTGCCACAGATTCTCGATTGGATTTAGATCTGGACTTTGACTGGGCTATTCTAACACATGGATATGTTTTGTTTTAAACAATTCCATTGTTGCCCTGGATTTATGTTTAGGATCGTTGTCCTGCTGGAAGGTGAACCTCTACCCCAGTCTCAAGTCTTTTGCAGACTCCAAGAAGTTTTCTTCCAAGATTGCCCTGTATTTGGCTCCATCCATCTTCCCATCAACTCTGACCAGCTTCCCTGTTCTTGCTGAAGAGAAGCACTCCCAGAGCATGATGCTGCCACCACCATATTTGACAGTGGGGATGGCACATAATTAGTGCCCAAGGGATTGCTACCGATCCAGCCAAAATTGCTGCGGTAAAGAATTGGCCCGAACTGCTAAATGTGTCGCAGCTACGCACCTTTCTCAGGTTAGCCTCTTATTACCGCCGGTTCGTGAAAGATTTCGCCACGATCGCAAGGCCACTGCACGGGCTAACGAGGAAGTACCAGCCATTTCGCTGGGACAGTGTGCATGCGCATGCTTGCGCTCAATTGCGTGAAGCCTTGGTCATGTCGCCCGTCCTCGATTATCCTGACATATCTCGCATGTTCATCCTCGACACGGACACAAGCAATGTAGGGCTGGGGGCTGTATTTTCTCAGGTTTTGGAGAATAAAGAGCGTGTTATCGCCTACTTCAGCCGCGCGTTGTCTGGACCTGAGAAGAATTACTGCGTCACACGGCGCGAGCTGCTAGCGGTCGTCGCAGCTCTTAAACATTTCCGGCTATTATTATTATTATAATATTATTATTATTATAGGTTTATGGTTATTATTATTGCTAATAATATATGATATCTCCAATGGCTTCTTGTTTTTGTTTTTTTGTTTGTTTTTTTTGTGTTATGTGTTAAATGTTTGGTATAAAAAAATAAAATAAAATAAATAAATAAAATAAAAGCTGTATTAAAACTTAAAAAAAAAAACATTTCCGGGCATATTTTTATGGGCAACCCTTCTTGCTGCAGACTGATCACGCTTTGCTGGGTTGGCTGCTTAGTTTTAAAGAGACTGAGGGGCAGTTAGCGCGCTGGGTCGGGTGGTTACAGGGCTACAATTTCACCGGTTAACACCGAGCGGGAAAATTACACGCTAACGCCGATGCTTTATCCTGCCGGCCGTGCAGCGAAGAGCGTTGTCGGTACTGCGAGCGAGTTGAAGAGCGCGTGGGTAATTGTGACGTAGAACACTCTCTGAAACCCTCATCTCAGAACATTCCCCCCGTGCAGTCTTCCGGACTCTCCAGTGGTGATCAGCCGTCCGAGCCGGCATGCAGCTGAGTTATTGCGTTGTCTAAGGCATCACCTGTAGTCGCTTAGCCTCTGCCACAACTGGACCGGGATCAGCTTGTTGCCGAGCAGGAAAAGGATCCGGTCCTGCATAAGGTACTGGGATGGGTTAAAGTGGGCCAGAGACCGGATTACACCGCAATTGCTCATCTAGGGCTAAAAGTAAAAGCTTTCCACTCCCAGTTTATGCACCTGGTGTTGCATGAATGTTTACTCTAACGCCGGTGGAAACGGCCGTGCGGCGCGGGCAAATGCTTTCAGCTGCTAGTGCCGCGGGCTTTTTCCGGACGTGTGTACTGGGTTTGGTACATGGGCATTCCGGTTCGGGACACTTCGGGGTGACTAAAACGCTGCGGCGGTTGCGCGCTCGGTTCTACTGGCCGGGCTGTCATACGGACAGTGAACTCTTTGTCCACCGATGCGACCTCTGCACGGCAAAGAAGGGCTGGGGCCTCTGGGCATATCGCACAGCAGTGCAAGAGTCCTCACAGCTGACGCCAGCTGCTTTAATGTTCGGCCATGAGCTGCTAACTCCGTGGACCTGGTGTTCAGGCCACCTCCCCAATTGGACTTATCCACGAAGCCTGGGTTAGATTATTTTTGTTTGTTAAAAGACAAACTGTCCTGTGTTCACGAGTTGGCACATGAACACTTGGCGGACGCTGGTGTTAAGCAGCGCCGTGTTTATGACACTCACAGCCGGGGGCGAGATTTTGCTATTGGAGAGCAGGTTTGGGTGTATTCCCCCGGAAGGAAAAGGGGGCTTTCGCCTAAGCTTATGTCTCACTGGGTTTTTTTTTTAAATAATTTACAAAATGTGAGTAACAAAAATCGGGAGTAAATGGACAAAATCAATAATAATCAATTAAATCAATAATTGGTGTGACTACCCTTTAGCTTTAAACCAGTATCAAATCTTACACTTGCACAAAGCCAGGGATCTTGTAGGATCAGTGTCAAGTATATGATTAATCAATTACACCAAGCAGGTGTTAATATTCATCAGATTTATATGCAGGCTGAAATACAGTCATTAACTGAGGTTTAAATCTGGATGAGGAACTGCCAAATTCTGCTAATAATATAGTGTTTTAAAAGCCAGTTTCATGTCACAGGTCATATACCCTGGCAATACTGTTATACGAATTATACTGCATCGGCAAGGTCTCTCGCGGTTCAGTCCGCGAAGATCTAGGATTGGACGCAGACCCCGTCTTTCTTGGGAGACAGGAAATAAAGACTGTAGTAGCTTGGAAAACCTGTTTTATTTCCCCTTTTTCCAGCAATGCCTGCAGTTCGAGAGTCAACAGATGCGCCCTTTCCGGTATCACAGAGGTGGTAATCATGCCGTGGAAATGCGGAGGGCGATGTGCAAAATGAATCCTGTAGCCCTTTTCTACAGTCTTTAACACCCAGGGAGATATGCTTAGCACTTCGGACGACTCTATGTGCCCCAACATTTAAGATCTTCAACCCAACAAAGTCTTCTGTTTATCACGGGCGTTCTGGTGGCCCTTCAGATCTAATGCAGTCAAAAAACAGTACACTTCCTGTCCGTGCCATCCTATTTATCTGGTAAGTATAGGAAAACATCAGAAGGGGGTGGGGGGTGGGGGTGGAGAGCCGTGTTCTCCACCACCTCACACCGCAGGGCCGCAATGTCTTCGACGCTCCAGTGAAGAGTAGCGATCTTCCCGGTTAGCTTGTCAATTAGCTCGGCATGCTGGTTCACCACGTCGCAGAGATGCGCGTAATCTGCTGGGTTCACCGCTCTGGGCTCAGTCATTCAAATCCAAATTTAAATTCAAATTTTGTTTGTCACATACACAGTCATACACAGTACGAAATGTAGTGAAATGCTTATACGACTGCCATTGACCCTAAAAGAGAATTAAAGTTTACAAATAAGAATAAATATGAATAAAGAAATACGATAGAAAAATTTAATTAAACTAGGAAAAATAAAACTAAAAATAAAAATAGAAATATGCTAGGAAAAATAGAACTAAAAATAAAAATAGAAATCTGATGTACATAAAAATAGAAATATACTGTACAAATTGAAATATACTGTACTGAGAAATATACTGTACTGAGAAATATACTGTACAAATTAAAATATATTGTACTGGGTGTGCAAATATGCATAGAACCAAAGTGTCTTTGTGCAGAGGTTATTAAAGTGTCTTTGTGCGCTGGTCCAGGATGTAAACGTAAACATGTAGTGTAGTTGTGAAGGTAGGTGTGCAAAGTTATTAAAGTGTCTTTGTGCAATGGTCCAGGATGTTAACGTACAACATGTAGTGTAGATATGAAGGAAGCTGTGCGTGTAATTGTCCATAGTGTCCATGGATGTAAAAAGACTGATTGATTGATCAATTATGAAAAGATTGTGTTAGTCACAATCAATCATGATTGATCAATTATGAAAAGATTGTGTTAGTCACAATCAATCATGAACTAACCTGAGGAGACCAGAAGACGTACAGATGGAGCCACATCAAATAGCTGCAAACGTGCGAATGGCGTGCGAATGGCATATGGCTGCCCTATGGACACCGTAATCCCCCCTCCTTTCCCTGCCAGAAAGGCATGTCACAGTTCACAGTTCACAGTAAACTTGCCCATATAAGCCCTATTTATTTATTTACCTGGTTCCACCACTAGATGGCGCTTCGTTCTCAAGAACACTATCAAACTGCACTACAAAGATGAAGATAGCGGCTTAATGGACTATTCACGGTAAGGGATTTTATAAAATTTTTTGGGATTAGTTTACAGTTTATTTTCCAGTTTAGTTTTTTATTGGCCCTTTTGAAAATCACTGGCAGGACCAGCAGTGGTCAGATGTTACTTCAGATAACTTAATGGTCTGTTTACCAAGTCTGGAGTTAACATTTCAGCTTACTGTCAGTGTCACAAACTCACAATGTCATTCCTCTTTAACTCAAAAAGACACTTAAGCTTCGAAAATACTATTAATGTCCATATTACAAAAGCTGCACTACCCGAGGGTTTGTGAAAATACCTTCAGAATCTGACTGAGTGTTGTCTGGATAAATTCAGCATTTATTTATTCTTTAGGTAAAAGTTATTCTTCAGGTTATTTCTGTGAATATGATGTGATGCAGTTCATGAAGAACACAAGCTGAGGATAGATGTACAGGAGCTAGCGAGCTAAATGCTCATAACCAGGTTTATATTTTTCTCAATTTGACCGAGTTTGCGTGGTAGCGCGAGCGCTTAGTTAAGGAGCTGGATAAAAACTCTGAAGTGTTTATCAGTTAAGGAGTGGGGGGAGGGGGTAGGTGTGTGTGTGGGGCTTCAATACTCGGTAAGTTATAGTTTGGCTTCAGAGATGAACTAATGCTCATATACGAGTGTTATATCGCTTAACTTATTGGTATGAAAAGCGCATTAAGTAAATTCTCGGTTAATTTAATGTAGACAATAATACAGACATGCTAACGCTAACAAAGGTTCAATGGTTAACATTAGCACAGGCAGTTTATTTACATTCCAGAGTTCCTAAAACAGTATTTTACACACTCTGTGGTGTAGGTTTACTAATATCTTTTATATTTATTACAACTAGATATTCTGTAAAGTTTATTTATCTTTGTCTTCACTAAATTCTTCTGTTATCTTTAAGCAGAGCTTCGCTGTGGAGGATTGGGGGGTCAGACGGGTGACCGTTGGCCTTTTAAAGCTACTGGAGGAGCCTGAACAAGCTGTTTGAGGGCGCTTTAGTAGGAATGACGTCACAGTGCAACAGCTTTAGAATGATATTTGGTCAGGTCTGTATTCTGAACATAGAGTTGCAAAAAGTCTGAGGGAAGAACGTCTGACTTTAGGGGGGAAACAAAGAATTAAACTGTTCCATCTTTGATATTTGTTAAAATTGATATTTTAATATAAAAGGACCAGATAGAGACTAATAAGCAGCTGGTGTTATCGGGGTATTTTAATGATCTTTAAGCAAAAATACAACATGTATTTACCTGTTTTATACAAATTACTGTTTTCCCTTTGACTAGTTTTGGAATAATAAAATTTATTTTTAAAGTCATGTGTGCATGTTTTAATTGTTGGGAAATTTTTTGGGGTATTTACAAATACATTTACTTGAACTAACAACTTCAATGGGCAAAAAATGGGAGACGACTTTGTTTTAAATAGTCCAAGAGTTGGGCTAATAATAATAATAATAATTATTATTATTATTATTATTATTATTATTATCAATATTGTAGCGTTTTTACGCCGGAAAGGATGGTGGAGAGACGAGTTAGTTTATTTGCTGCCCAATGCAAATGGCTGGGAGTATTTTATTTAATACACACAGTTAAACCAGCAGCATAAACAACACACACACATATCACACATACCCTGGCTGAAGCCACTAAACCAAACACCTTCTCCCAACAGGGTGAACACATAACAGCCCCATCCCGCAAAGCATGATGGTTCCCGAGCGAAACCCTGCCCCCGCCACACTGCCCCCACCCGAGCTGTGACCGTCCCCGGTCACCATGGCGCACTCAGTCTAACAGACGTGACGTTGGGAACGCCGGAGTCTGGTTGCGGAGGAAGGGGGCCCGTCGCCCTCCTCCTGAGGCGGACTGGCCTCCACAGAATCCGACAATGCCCTGGCGTGGGGCTGATAAGGAGCCAGACGGTCCCGGTGGAGCACGACCAGTCGCGACCGCCCCGTCAACCGCACCCGGTAGACCACATCAGAGAGCTGTGCGACGACCGTGCAGGGGCCCACCCAGTGCGACATAAGCTTAGGTGAGAGCCCCCTTTTCCTTCTGGGGGAATACACCCAAACCTGCTCCCCAGTAGCAAAGTCTCGGCCCCGGCTGTGAGTATCGTACACGCGGCGCTGCAAAGTCCGCGGCAACAGCAGCTGAAAAGATTCGCCAGCGCCACACGGCCGTTCCCACTGGCGGTAGAGTAAACCCCCCAGCAACGCTAGTCGGTGAAACTGCGAGTGGAGAGCTTTTTCTTCTGGTCCAGGGTGGGCAATGGCGGCATAATCCGGTCTCTGGCCCGCGTTAACCCAACCTAATACCCGCTGCAGCGCCGGGTCCTTCTCCTGCTTGACCATTAGCTGATCGCAGTCCATCTGTGGCACAGGCGAAACAACCACCGGCGATGGTTTAGGTGCCGCAGTGACTCGGCTGCACGCCGGCTCGGACGGCCGATTACCGGGGGCTTTGGAAGACTGCGCAGGGAGAATGTTCTGATTCACGGGGGTCGGGGTGTGTTCGATGTTGTGACCACCCACACGCTCTTCAACCCGCTCGCAGCGTCGACAGCGCTCTCACGGCCGGCGGGATAACGCATCGGCGTTAGCATGCAATTTTTCCGCTCGGTGCTGAACGGTAAAGTGATAGTCCTGCAACCGCTCGAGCCCCTCGAGCGCTAACTGCCCCTCGGGCTCTTTAAAACTAAGCAGGCACACCAGCGAAGCGTGATCGGTCCGCAGCAAGAAGGATTGCCCGTATAAATACGGCCTAAAATGCTTAAGGGCCGCGACGACCGCTAGCAGCTCGCGCCGCGTGACGCAGTAATTCTTCTCCGGCCCAGACAACGCGCGGCTGAAGTAAGCGACAACACGCTCTTTGCCCCCGGCAACCTGAGACAGGACGGCCCCCAGCCCTACATCGCTCGCGTCCGTGTCGAGAATAAACGTACGAGCTATATCAGGATATTCGAGAACGGGCGACGTAACCAGAGCTTCCCGTAACCGAGTGAACGCACGCGCATGGCGGGCTGGCAATCGTGGCAAAATCCCTTACGAACCGGCGATAGTACGACGCTAACCCGAGAAAGGTGCGTAGCTGCGACACATTTGACGGCTCAGGCCAATTCTGTACCGCGGCAATTTTGGCTGAATCGGTGGCAATCCCTTGAGCGCTAATCACGTGTCCCAGAAAGACAGTTTCTTGCCGCAACAACTGGCACTTTTTGGGATTGAGCCGCAAATTCGCCCGCCGGATAGCTAGAAACACCTCCCGTAGGTTAGCTAGCGCGACCGCAAAATCCTTGCCGTGCACCAATAAATCGTCTAAGTAGACGACACAACGGTTGCGAGGGATCTCTGCCAATACTCTCTCCATCAACCGTTTGAACGTAGCGGAAGCGTTGCAGAGGCCGAACGGCATGCGCCGAAATTGCCATAGCCCTTGTCCGATCGAAAACGCGGTTTTGGGTCGTGCTTCCGGGGCGAGCTCTACTTGCCAGTACCCGCTACGCAGATCCAACAAGCTAAACCACGCCGAGCCCGCAACGTGTTCCAGCGCATCATCTATTCGCGGTAACGGATAAGAATCTTTGCGCGTCACCTCGTTTAACCGCCGGTAGTTCACACAAAACCGCCACGATTCGTCCTTTTTACGCACAAGTACAACGGGTGAAGACCACGGTCCGGATGCTGGCTCTATGACGCCCGAGTCGGCCATCTCACGCAGCTGCTGCTCGGCTATAGCTCGTTTAGCTAATGGGAGGCGTCTCGGATGTAACCGAACAGGAGCGGCGTTACCCGTATCGATATTGTGCTGCACCAAATTGGTATGAGTGCACTCGCGCTCATCTACTGCGAAAATATCTGCGAATTCGTGCAAAAGGGACTTCACGGCGTCGGTCTGCGTCTGATTTAGCCCCACACTGCTACGCCGCATCAGCTCGGCCATTATTCTCGCTCGGACAGCTACCGGATGTTTACATGGCGCGTCCACTGGAAGTTCCGCCCCCCTGGTGCAAGCTACTAACCCGTCCGGCTGCGCTTTGGGCACTAGCAACCTAGCTAAACCGAAACTACCACGCAGAGTCCCGTCAGCGAGATTCAGTACCGCACCCCACCTTTCCAAAATGTCTAACCCCAAGATACAATCATCCTCGATATCCGCCACAAAGAATGGGTGAAAAAGAATGATTGCACCTACTTGTATTCGCACTGTGCGACAGGCCCGTATCCTCAAATAACTCCCCGACACGGTGCGAATGTTCACGGCCGGGTCCGGCAGCACACGACCGCGCTCTCCACGCTCCAACAATCCCCCGCGCAGCAGCGAAACTGTAGAGCCGGTGTCCACGAGCACCCGCAGCGAAACGTTGTCCAGGCCACAGTCCACATAGACCCCCGCGCGATTTCCGACACGTCCCGACCGGAAGTTAAATCCGGCAGTTGGGGAAACAAAGATGGCTGCGGGAGGCGGGTTCCCCTCGGCGCCCCCCGAAGCTAAACAACATAAACAACACACACACATATTACACATACCCTGGCTGAAGCCACTAAACCAAACACCTTCTCCCAACAGGGTGAACACATAACAGCCCCATCCCGCAAAGCATGATGGTTCCCAAGCGAAACCCCGCCCCCGCCACAATATTATTACTGGTCATAGAAACAAATGAAAACAACAGTTGATCATATGTATCTGTGCTAGTTTGTGTTTGTGATTATGTGACCCATAATGATTTTTTCTCAATATAAATTTTTGTGGGGGTTTTAAGAACTTCATCAAAAGAGCAAAGACAAACTTAGAAGGAGTGGAAGGTAAGAAACCTCAGTGGAGAATACTGACTATGACATGGTGCTGATTGCTCTGTGTGTGTGTGGTTTTTTTGGCGGGGGTTCTTTAGACTTACTTGTCTGTGCGCAAATGTGTTTGTGTTAAAGCCAACGGAAAAATGCAGGAGCGGCTTGTAAATCGTTGATTAAACCTATGAACACTGTTCAGCATCAGTCCTAAACACAAGCGCAGGGTCTGTTTTTGTCCTTAATTAAAAGACAGCAATATGTTAATAATTTACACAATGATAACATTGTTTATTTTACAAGAAAAGGTAATAAGCAATATTTAAAATAAAACAAACCAGGAAGTAAGTGTTTCATACACTAAACTGTGTATAACCAAGTGCCCCAACAAAAAGCAACAGTGTGGAGAGTGTGTGCGCTGTGGTGGATTGGAAGGTGAATGAGGATAATCATTTACAAGACATGAAGTCGTTTAGAGGTGTGTTATGCCCTAAAACGCCCCCCTGCCACGGATTGCCCCCCATTACACAAACGCTATCTTCAAAGAAAAGCCGCCGCCCCTTTTTATTCAAACGTGATAGTAAATGTTTTTTTTTCCCTACGCTTGGTTTTGTGAATACAGTTGCGTTCAGTAACACGATAGAACCAATTAAGTTCAAGTTCAAGTAGGCTTTATTGTCACTTCAACCATATACAGTTAGTACACAGCAGGGGCGGACTGGCCATCGGGAGCACCGGGACATTTCCCGATGGCCTGACGGTCGTTCTGGCCTGCCGGCTGCCTCTGTGCAGACGATCAGCCTGGCATGTGATAGACTGGTGTATAACTACGAATTAATTGACGGATCTCTCAATCTACGAATCAGGCAATGGAAAGGGAGGGGAAGATTAGAAGATCGGGAGGGAAAATTACACTCCCACATCACATGACCCAACGTCAGCGACGCACTGCCTAATATCTGGCTATATCCGGAGACAGGGTATATCTGACTAAATCGTTCAAAAAATGGAGCGTAAACGCAAAGGAAGAGCAGAGAGTCAGCGTAAAAAAAAAGGAAAAAAAGCCCTGGCCGCAGACGCAGCAAGCTGCTGCAAAATCCCAGCCATGTTCGCCAGTAAGGGAACAGGTCGGTCAAGATTACATTTACATTATATTTATAACTAGATACAAAAGTTTGTTTAGACAAACTTTAAGTTGGCTTGAGAAAGCCGGAGATAAAAGTTTAAAAGTGTTAAAAAGTTTAAAATAGTTTAAGAAGTTAAAAAAGTTAAAACAGTTTAAGTTTAAAAGTTTTAAAAGACAGATAGATAGATAGTGTCAGACAGATAGACAGTTACAGATATATAGATTGATAGATAGATAGATTCATGATTGAGTCTATAGATAGATAGAAATAGTCAGATTACAGATAGATAGATAGATAGATAGATAGATAGATAAATTAGAAATAGTCAGATGATAGATAGATAGATAGATAGATAGATAGTGTCAGACAGATAGACAGTTACAGATATATAGATTGATAAATAGATAGATTCATGATTGAGTCTATAGATAGATAGAAATAGTCAGATTACAGATAGATAGATAGATAGATAGGTAGATAGATAGATTAGTTAGAAATAGTCAGATGATAGATAGATACATAGATAGATAGATAGATTAGTTATAAATAGTTAGATGATAGATAGATAGATAGATAGATAGATAGATGATAGATAGATAGATTAGTTAAAATAGTCAGATGATAGATAGATTAGAAAAGTTAGATAAGTTTGAATGAGTTAAACTGTGTTAAAAATAGTACATAGAAGGGAAGTCTATAGATAGATAGAAATAATTAGATTACAGATAGATAGATAGATAGATAGATAGATAGATAGATAGATGAGTTTGAATGGGTTAGAAATAGTACATAGAAGAGAAGTTTGATTGAGTCTAATTGGCATTAGCAAGTCGGTGGTATGGGGGATGGGTCGTGCATGCTCACGCACACTCTTCTGTGACAGACACAGAGAACCGCAAACTGTAATAATTAAGCTCTCAAACAAACGCTTCCCAACCGAGAACTGTAGATCCGATCGCAAAAAATCTTTCACCGTGAGTGGCAGGAAATTCCTGACTACGACATATTGAATCCTCATGCCCGTAGAGTGTATTATATTGACGTGGTGACAGTGTAAAGACACCCTCCGATTCACACTCTGTGAATATGGCAGTTGACAGTGGCACACATGGTGGAAAATCAAAATTTTCATCAAACTTAAGCTGCTCTCGTGAAGCAACCGTGAAAGTTATCAAAACATGGACCCAATCCGTAAAAGTCCAAAGTCTTGTGACCCGTTTAAACTTTGAATGATGTTCCTACAACAAATTATGGCCGAACGGTAAGCTTTCAAAGTGACCCATGTTTTCACCTTTTTCGGGCCATTTCCCATTGAAATGAATAGGGAAAAATAGGGTGGTTATTTGGGAATTTCGGGAAAACCGTGCGACGGATCCCTACCAAAAGTCATAGCACACCATTCCCGAAAAAGGCGCACGGTTTGACACCTCACTCATGGCCCTCGGGCAAAGTTAGTCTCAATGTTAAGTCTGTGGGGGTTAATTGCCCCCTGCGAGGGCAATTGATCACCCACCCCTTAGAAAGGTCACAGCACCCCATTCCCGAATAAGGCGCACGGTTTGACACCTCACTCATGGGACTCGGTCAAAGTTGGTCTCAATGTTAAGTCTGTGGGTGGTTAATTGCCCCCGGGGCAATTAACCACCCACCCCTTAGAAGAGTCACAGCACCCGATCCCCGAATAAGGCGCACGATTTAACACCTCACTCATGGGACTCGGGCAATGTTGGTCTCAATGTTAAGTCTGTGGGTGGTTAATTGCCCCCTGCGGGGGCAATTAACCACCCACCCCTTAGAAGAGTCACGGCACCCCTTTCCCGAATAAGGCGCACGGTTTGACACCTCACTCATGGGACTCGGTCAAAGTTGTTCTCAGTGTTAAGTCTGTGGGTGGTTAATTGCCCCCTGCGGGGGCAATTAACCACCCACCCCTTAGAAGAGTCACAGCAACCGATCCCCGAATAAGGCGCACAGTTTGACACCTCACTCATGGGACTCGGGCAATGTTGGTCTCAATGTTAAGTCTGTGGGTGGTTAATTGCCCCCTGCGGGGGCAATTAACCACCCACCCCTCAAAAGAGTCGATCCCCGAATAAGAGTCGATCCCCGAATAAGAGTCGATCCCCGAATAAGGCGCACGGTTTGACACCTCACTCATGGGACTCGGTCAAAGTTGTTCTCAGTCTTAAGTCTGTGGGTGGTTAATTGCCCCCTGCGGGGGCAATTAACCACCCACCCCTTAGAAGAGTCGATCCCCGAATAAGAGTCGATCCCCGAATAAGGCGCACGGTTTGACACCTCACTCATGGGACTCGGTCAAAGTTGTTCTCAGTGTTAAGTCTGTGGGTGGTTAATTGCCCCCTGCGGGGGCAATTAACCACCCACCCCTTAGAAGAGTCACGGCACCCCATTCCCGAATAAGGCACACGGTTTGACACCTCATTTGTTGGTTTACGATGAACGGTGCGGGACCAGTTATAATTTGCTAAAATCCCCATTATAAGTCAATGGGACGGTTAATTGCCCCCTGCGGGGGCAATTAACCGCCCACCCCTTAGTAAAGTCATATAAAAAATATTCCCGAATATTCTGCACGCTTTGACACCTCACTCATGGGTCTACGATAAATGGTGCGGGACTAGTTCATCGCCAAAATCCCCATTATATGTCAATGGGGCAAATTGGGGACCTCTCTTGCCCCGGGGGTAAAACTTATACCCTTGTGCATGGTATCTTTTGACAAAGGCTGCAAACATCTTCAAATAGGGTTAATTTAACGTTTCTACAAAATTCCCTCTCTGCGCAACAAACCGTCAAAATTCGTCTCAATGTTAAGTCAATGGGATTTTTGGGCCGCTTAATTGCCCCTGCGGGGCAATTAGTAAGTCCGATCAGTTAAAAAAGATATAGCACACCCCGTGAGATCAGTCTGAAGGTCTGGGCCGAGTTTGGAGTTAGTGGAGTTAAAGCTCTAGGAGGAGAAGCGTTTGAAAAATTTAGTCTCGGAATAATAATAATAATAATAATAATAATAATAAGTTTAAGTCGGATATCAGTAAGTTGGCTTTCTCAAGCCAACTTAATAATTTGGCAGACGAACACTTTCATCCAAATCACTTACGTAGATCATCACAATCGATAAAACTAAACCAACAAACGAGCAACGATATGTAAGTGCTGCTGTGCTGTGTCAAGTCTTGTTTCGTCTGAAAAGGTGACGAAGGCAGCAGCAGTAGCACTAGTGCTGTAAATGCTCCTGCTGTTGAGCTCGAGGTGGTGGACAGTTCAGCGTTTGAGTCAGAGCAGGGACCTTCAGGTAAAGTTAAAGATAAGCAAAACTAAACATGCAGGCAGCAGGCTATACTTTTTAAACAGCATGTGCTTTTTATGATTTATAAGATCAGTAGTAGGACTGTGATTTTGGGGACATACAACTGATGGCTGCACAATTATAAGTACAGATTATTGAACACGCTTATTTCATATTGCAGAGCAACTACATGTGCAGAGTGAGAGAGAGAGGGATTCAGGGAAAGATTAAGGAGACAGTGAAAGCCTTGATATCTCTTTTGATTATTTTGCCTGTCCACAGTCTAAGGATTTAGATTTTTTTTTAAGTATCACCCAATTCAAACGCCTACTGGTGTACTAGTAGTGCTAATTACTTACTGTTTACTCTTACTGGTCTGTTCCACATAATGCCATAATTGAGTAAACATTGTTATCTGTTACTTACGCTGTTATAGGTTTTGTTAAGTTTATTTGTGTTTGTGTTTCTGATGCATTTGATATACTAGAGTTGAGCACTGAAAATACATAAAATGTAAATATTTCAACATGTGAATGTGTCTCTTATTATCTCTTTTAAAAAGCCAATTTTCTATTTGTCATTGGTTTGGTAGTATAAATGGTGTATTCCTAGTGAGTTGTTAAGGGCTATATTTTTTATTCATTTATATTGCATCTGGTAGTCTACCTGTTACAATAATAGGGTTAGCCTACAAGTTTATCAGTCCAGTAGATTACATGAATAGGGTGGTGATGACTGCAGCAGCAGAGGTGGCCTGGGAGTGGAGTCAAATTCCCGGCCTGAATTATTGTCCCAGTCCGCCACTGGTACACAGTGAATCGAAACAACGTTCCTCCAGGACCAAGGTGCTACATGTAACATAAACTTACAATATAAATTAACAGAGTAGCTAAACTAGCTAATTAAGAGGCCTAGTTAGCTGGCTAGCAGAGACAAGACAGATAGTCCTAACATAAATTAACAAAAACTAACTAAAACTAACTAAGGAAGACTATCTACAGGTTTTACAGACAACAGACAACATAAAGTGCACGTGCAAATGTGCAAACGAGCAACAACAAAGTGACAGTGCGACAACAACGACATATTAGAACATAAAATATGGTGTTGAGATAGTAAACATAGCAGCAAGAATTGAGGAATAAGTGCAAAAAGTAATGAATATTGTGCATTAAAAGAGATAAACAGTGAAGCATTTACAGATGTGTGTACGATAGTTTGGTGGTGTAGGTCAGTGTGTCTGCGCTTGTGTTGATTAGTCAGTCCAGTCTCAATGTTTTGATGTATTGATGTTTTGATGTAGTTGAGTTAAGCTGAGTGATAATGTTTGTGTGTGTGTGTGTGTGTGTGTGTGTTTATCAGTTCAGTCCCTTTTTGTTGAGGAGACGGATGACTTGTGGAAAAAAGCTGTTGCACAGTCTGGATGTGTGTGCCCGAATGCTTCGGTACCTTTTTCAGTTTTTCACCTAAATTTTTTTTTTGTTATCTAAACAGCAGCAACAACAACCATTATGATCACACTTTGTTGAATTTATATTGCTTAAATATTTCACAGCTCTGTCCTTTTTGCATTGCTGCGTGTTTATTTACTTTCTTTTCGCATCACACGTATAATGCACTCTAAAATCGACACTATCAAACTTCAAGGATTCAAGGAGCTTTATTGTCATACCAGCACACTTCCATGTTTTGGTACGAAATTAAGACCCAGGTCCCGTTTAAGCCACAGAGATAGCATAGTAGTATAAATATGAGGGTGTAAATATGTATATACATGAATATAAATAAGAGCAGTCAGAGATATATTTTTGCGCAGGAAATTAGATATAAACTATACAAAGTGTATTGCACATTTTCAGAGGCTGTATTGCACACATTGTATATTCGACTTACAGTGGTGTGAAAAACTATTTGCCCCCTTCCTGATTTCTTATTCTTTTGCATGTTTGTCACACTTAAATGTTTCTGCTCATCAAAAAACGTTAACTATTAGTCAAAGATAACATAATTAAACACAAAATGCAGTTTTTAAATGAAGGTTTACGTTATTAAGGGAGAAAAAAAACTCCAAATCTACATGGCCCTGTGTGAAAAAGTGATTGCCCCCCTTGTTAAAAAATAACTTAACCGTGGTTTATCACACCTGAGTTCAATTTCTGTAGTCACCCCCTGGCCTGATTACTGCCACACCTGTTTCAATCAAGAAATCACTTAAATAGGAGCTACCTGACACAGAGAAGTAGACCAAAAGCACCTCAAAAGCTAGACATCATGCCAAGATCCAAGGAAATTCAGGAACAAATGAGAACAAAAGTAATTGAGATCTATCAGTCTGGTAAAGGTTATAAAGCCATTTCTAAAGCTTTGGGACTCCAGCGAACCACAGTGAGAGCCATTATCCACAAATGGCAAAAACATGGAACAGTGGTGAACCTTCCCAGGAGTGGCCGGCTGACCAAAATTACCCCAAGAGCGCAGAGACAACTCATCCGATAGGCCACAAAAGACCCCAGGACAACATCTAAAGAACTGCAGGCCTCACTTGCCTCAATTAAGGTCAGTGTTCACGACTCCACCATAAGAAAGAGACTGGGCAAAAACGGCCTGCATGGCAGATTTCCAAGGCACAAACCACTTTTAAGCAAAAAGAACATTAAGGCTCGTCTCAATTTTGCTAAAAAACATCTCAATGATTGCCAAGACTTTTGGGAAAATACCTTCTGGACCGACGAGACAAAAGTTCAACTTTTTGGAAGGTGCGTGTCCCGTTACATCTGGCGTAAAAGTAACACAGCATTTCAGAAAAAGAACATCATACCAACAGTAAAATATGGTGGTGGTAGTGTGATGGTCTGGGGTTGTTTTGCGGCTTCAGGACCTGGAAGGCTTGCTATAATAGATGGAACCATGAATTCTACTGTCTACCGAAAAATCCACCAGCAAATCCACCTCTGAATGGCTGAAGAAAAACAAAATGAAGACTTTGGACTGGCCTAGTCAAAGTCCTGACCTGAATCCTATTGAGATGTTGTGGCATGACCTTAAAAAGGCGGTTTATGCTAGAAAACCCTCAAATGAAGCTGAATTACAACAATTCTGCAAAGATGAGTGGGCCAAAATTCCTCCAGAGCGCTGTAAAAGACTGGTTGCAAGTTATTGCAAACGTTTGATTGCAATTATTGCTGCTAAGGGTGGTCCAACCAGTTATTAGGTTTAGGAGCCAATTACTTTTTCACACAGGGCCATGTAGGTTTGGATTTTTTTTCTCCCTAAATAATAAAAACTATCATTTAAAAACTGCATTTTGTTTTTACTTGTGTTATCTTTGACTAATAGTTAAATGTGTTTGATGATCAGAAACATTTTGTGTGACAAACATGCAAAAGAATAAGAAATCAGGAAGGGGGCAAATAGTTTTTCACACCACTGTATAGGGTTTTATATATATATATGTAAACTTGGAAATTATATAACATCCAATTAAACATCACGTTATTAAAAGTAAAGAATTTATCACTACTTTTCTTTTATGCAACAAGGCTAAAAAGATAATAAAAAATTACACCAAAGTGCTGCAGGTTTGGTGTCTGTGAGCTTTTCTTGGTGTCTGTGAGCATTTTGTCACTGCTCCAGTTACACTCTACTTAGATATTGCACAGAGGGGAGTTCATTTCTGTTCTCTTCATCCGAGCTTAATTTCATCTCAAGAAATAATAGTAAGTTTTGGAAAGTCTGAGTTCATCTTCCCAGCCAGTGTTGTGTATGGGCAGGGTAGCATCATGGCAGGATTGGTGTAATTTTTATTATCTTTTTAGCCGTGCTGCATAAGAGAAGGGTAGTGACAAATTCGTTACTTTTGTTACTAGACATGGCATCTATTCACTGTAGTGATAAGTTAAATATTAGATCTCTCGCATCTAAAGCAGTTAAGGTTAATGAAATTATCACGGATCAGGAGTTTGATATACTCTGTTTAACAGAAACCTGGATAGCTCTAAATGAAGCTAGTCCTTCTGGATACAGCTACATACACCAGCCTCGGTTAACTGGTAGAGGAGGAGGCGTCGCAGTTATTCACAATGATAATTTGATTATTGTACAAAAACATTGACACAAATTTAATTCATTTGAAATTCTTTATAGTAACATAAGTGTATTTAACTATATTAAGTCAGCTCAGTCAATTCCACTAATTTGTCATTTACAGACCTCCAGGGCCGTACTCTGAATTTCTTAGTGAATTTGCAGATTTCCTCTCAAACCTAGTCGTTTCTGTAGACAAAGTGTTTGGTGGAGATTTTAATATTCATTTTAAGAATCCAGGGGACCCTCTGAGAACAGCATTTATGTCCATACTGGACTCGGTAGGAGTAAATCAGTGTGTAGTAGGACCCACTCATAAAGCAGGTCACACTTTGGATTTAATAATATTATTCAGATTAAGTATAAGAAATTTATTCACAATTCCACTTTCTGAAGTTATCTCAGATCACTATCTTGTCTCAATTCAAGTGTGTCACAGTAATAATGTACGCACAGCGCCGCGCTACCGTATGAAACGTACATCCCTATCAACTACCAAACAGAGTTTTATCAGTAATCTCCCAGAGTTCCCAACTTAGATTAGATCACCGTCTGACCCCACAGAACTCGATCAGGCGACCGAATATTTGAGACAATGACCATTGTTAAAAGCGCTATATAAATAAAATTGAAATTGAATATTTAAAGTCGACATTTCGCTATACCTTAGATAATGTAGCTCCAGTTAAAAGAAAAATTATTAGAGATAAGAAACTTGCTCCCTGGTATAACGATCACACACGCACTTTAAAACAGACCGCTCGGAAATTAAAACGTAAATGGCGTCAAACTAAATTGTTAGTATTTCTAATAGCATGGAAGGAGAGCATTCTAAACTATAGAAAAGCTCTTAGTGTGGCTAGATCAACATATCTCTCCACTCTTATAGAAAATAGTAAAAATAATTATAGATTTTTATTTAATGCTGTAGCCAAATTAACCAGAAATAAGACCACTGCAGAAATCTCCACAACAACACAGTGCAATAGTGAGGACTTTATGAACTTTTTTAATAATAAAATTGTAAATATTAGGCATAAAATTAAGGTTTTAAAACCGAACAATGTAATTGATGCAGATGTTAATCTAGCCATGTCAGATCAGAACCTAGAATACTTTACTCCCCTTGAAGAGAATGAACTAATTTCATCTCTTTTGCAAATTCATCAACCTGTATATTAGATCCTGTACCGACACATTTTCTTAAACAGATAGTACCAGCAATAACAGAACCCCTGTTGAGAATAATTAATTCTTCACTCAGCATTGGTTATTTTCCAAAATCTTTTAAATAAGCAGTTATCAAACCAATAATTAAGAAACCTGACCTCGACCCCTGTCAGCTGTCCAGTTACAGGCCAATATCAAACCTCCCCTTTAACTCTAAGATTTTGGAAAAGATAGTAGCGGAGCAGCTATGCTCATATCTACATAGAAATGGCATACATAAACTGTATCAGTCAGGATTTAGGCCTCATCACAGCACAGAGACAGCACTCGTTAAAGTAGTAAATGACATCCTATTGGCCTCTGATCAGGGTTGTGTAACTATGCTTGTATTACTCGACCTCAGTGTAGCTTTTGACACCATTGATCACGCTATTCTTCTTCACAGATTAAAAAATGTAGTAGGAATTAAGGGTACAGCCCTCTCCTGGCTCTGATCCTATCTGACCCATCGTTATCAGTATGTAGACCCAAATGGTGATTATTCTGCATGTTCTCTAGTGGAGTTTGGCGTTCCGCAGGGTTCAGTTTTAGGTCCACTGCTTTTTTCCCTTTACATGCTTTCTCTGGGCAACATAACACACAGTTACATGTCTCAGCAAAACCTGATGAGAAAAAACAGCTTACTAAAGTTGAGCAATGTGTGCAGGACATAAGAAATTGGATGCTAATTAACTTCCTTCTGCTTAATCCGGATAAGACAGAAGTTCTAGTCATAGGACCGCATACAGCTAGGAGTAAAAATTTAGATCACACCGTAACTTTAGATGGCCTTTCTGTTCCATCAAGTGCAACAGTAAAAAACCTTGGTGTGATTATTGATTCCAGCCTTTCATTTGAAGCTCATGTAGATAATATTACCAGGATAGCATTTTTTCACCTCAGAAATATTGCCAAGATAAGAAATTTATTGTCGCTAAACGATGCAGAAAAACTAGTTCATGCTTTTATCACATCTAGGTTGGACTATTGTAATGCCTTACTGTCTGGTTGTTCAGCTAGATGCATAAATAATTTTCAGCTAGTCCAGAATGCAGCAGCGAGAGTCCTCACTAGAACCAGAAGATATGAGCACATCACCCCTATCTTATCTTTACTGCATTGGCTCCCTGTGAAATTTCGCATTGATTTTAAATTACTACTCTTGACATATAAAGCATTAAATGGTCTCGCGCCACAGTACCTGAGCGAACTGCTAGTGTCTTACAAACCGCCGATCAAAGGATGCAGGCTGCTTGTCAGTACCGCTTATTATGAAAAATACAGCTGGGGGCGGAGCTTTTTCTTACAAAGCCCTAAAATTATGAAATAGTCTTCCAAATAGTGTTCGGGACTCAAACACAGTCTCAGTGTTTAAGTCCAGGCTAAAAACCTATTTATTTAGCCAAGCATTTTTATAAATAGATTATCCTTAGGTAAAGGAGCAGATCTGGGGGACTCATGGACGTAGAGTATTATGGTGAACTGGTATGTTTAGATGCTGTCTTCCTCAGTCTCATTGATCACTCAGGTTTGCTGACGGTGAGGTGATTGTTTGCTTTACATCTCAGGAAGCCCTCATGTTTGTGTTTCCTTCTGACTCTTTCTTTTAGTTATGATGTCATAGTTAGTCCTGTCGGAGTCTCTGCTTGCACTCTACAGTTAATATACATTCACATTATACATTGTGTGACTGTGACCAGACCTAACTGCCATCTCTCCTCTTCTTCTCTTTCTCCCCCTCTTTCTCTTTCCTCTCTCCCCCTGTCTCCCCCTTTCACTCTTTCTCTCTCTGTCTGTCGAGCTACACACTACAACAAGCGGTATAGATAAATTATATATGTTATTGTGGCTTTAAGGATTATTAAGGATGTCGTGAAAAATATTGAAATAAATGGTTTAATTAATAAAGTAAGTAATTAAAAATAGCATAAACATCATGGGTTGTGTATTAAGTAATTTAAATCTTTTTTATTCATAATTTTTTTATCACATCATCTATTCATGAAACTATGTTGACATAAGTTATATTATATATATAGAATATAGTAACCGGCTACTTGGACAATACAGTTAACTGAAGCAGTCAAAGCTATTGTGCATGGCGGGATTATACAGCATTGCACAAAGCGCATGGGGCGTTTATGGGGCGGGGCATCGTTAAGTACGTCATCGCGGGGGATCACATTCTGTGCACGGATCGAGCATGGTCCTGTCATGGACCTTTCATGCTCCAGGCGTCTGTTTGATGTGGCTCCCACTATAGCTTTAGCACGCGATTGTTTTAAGGACTTTCTCGAATGGGGAGCAAGGGATAAACACAATTTAACCTGCGTCCTATAAACACACACTCAATCTGAAAGCAAACCCAAGAAAGTGAGTACTCACGAATCGGTGAAAGCATCCAAACCGACATGGGCGAACTCAATGACTGAGCGATGTGCCATCTTGTCTCCTTTTATGCTTCCTGATTTGCACCCGTATTATTTCCGGGTCCTAGTGCCAGTCAAATAATAAATATAAACCTTAAATAATGAATTTACAAATAATAAATCACATGAAATATACAATGTACTGTATACATACAATAAATTTAATGTAAAAAGACAAACTAAAATAATTTTGACCCTCAACATAACACTTCTATATCAAATTCCATTCCCAGCATTCTACTGAAACTACATCACATAATCAAATAATCAGATTACAATCACAACACGTCTAATACTACTCATCTGTCTTTAGATAATAGACTGGACATTCAAGCATTCAGTTGAAAGTTTTTCTTAAGCTGTGTCTAAGCATCGACCCCAAGCCTGCTATATTTCTGTATTGAAATTTCATTTTGTCCCATCACTACCATGACTACTAACAACTAGTTTTCATATTCTTACCTGGTACTGCTGGGATTGTTTTAGAAATATAAAAACATGCAGTATACAGTAGCTCTTCTGTGGGTGGGGCTAGCCTTCACTCCTCATGACTCCTGGGAGCCCCTGACTCTGCCACAGGTTTACCAGTTTACTTCATTGGAAAACATTTGTTGGGTACTAACCCCTGCATAGCAGAAATATCCCACAAGACTTATTGTTTTGGGGATACACTGATCCAGTTATTTAAAAATCATAGTGTGGAGCTGGTCAAAGCCTTTCTGATCCTTAAGCTTTATTTATACATACGCAAGAGTCATCAATTGACCAATTGATGCTAACTTAGGATAAAGGTCTAGGTATATAAGTCTTATTACTGATTACAAGTGATCTAGAAAAAACATTTTACCCAGAAGGCATGGTCGTCTCAGTCCCTTTTAATAATTGTTTTCTCATGGCTGCACTTGGTGCCTATCCCAGATCACAGAGTGTACATGGGGGCTAAACTGATCAGACGGTTAATGGGTTTTTTCCTTTAAAAATTATGGATGGGTCTAAATGTGTATGCAGCATTAAATGAAACCCAGATTATCCCACTGAAAGAGGAACTATTCCTAACAGTGGTTGTCAGCCCTGGTCCTGGAGGACCCCAGTCCCTGCATATTTTAGTGTTCTAGTACCTCCCTTAACTAATCAGTTCATTAACAGTCTTTCCTTAATGGAAGTGGATGTTTGAAAGCAGGGAAACATTAAAATGCATCATGGGACTGAGGCTACATTCACATTAAATGCCGACATCTTTAATGTCTCTCTGAGCAGCGTCGTCCTTCCCACATGCTTCGAGGCCACTACCATCATCCCTGTGCCAAAGTTTCACTGATTGATGCTCAGATACAAAACTGTTGGACATATCAGTTCTTAATTGTTAAGCAGCTGCAGTTACAAGCTATTAAATATGCTGGTTGTTGGATTGTTGATTGTAAATCGATGGTGCTGTGCAATGGACCAGCGCCTATTCAGGGCGTATTCCTCCCTTACACCCAGTGTTCTCTGGATAGGCTCCAGACCTACTACCGAGTGCTTCCTTAAGACATCCAAATGCTCAGCTGAGTTAAATGTAATTAATTAAAAAAATTTCTACACATCAACACACTGGACATGAAAGAAATCAGGACTTACTATGGCAGTGCTGAATTTTATTTGTTCATAGCGGTGATTATAAGCATTGTATCAGGTATAGTACATACAAGATAACATTATCATGGTATTAATGAATTTCAATTTTCATTTTATTCATGCAGCAACCAAGTGTGTGTGTGTCTGTGTGTTGAGGCAAAGTGTAGGTACAGTTTGCGACAGTAAATATCTTCGCCCTTTTGTTTGAAGTACATCTGTCACAACCCGTCAAACCACGTCTACACCATAGATGAGCCCGGCTCCTTCCTGTCCATGCTCCAATTGGCGTCTTACCTTTATTGACCCCTCGTTTGTTATTGGCCTCGTTCTTGCCTAGCATTTTAGATTCACTGCATGTTGAATTACCGGCTTTGACTTGTTGTGTTGTATACTGACTATGAGACTGTCTAACATTTTTTGGAATTACTGCATGTGTGGATCTATTACACGCTCGGATTACAGGCTTTCAACCTCAAAACCATCTGGGGCTTCTCTGCATCTTCACAAAGACTGTAAATGCACTTTATCATTGTCTCCGGTCTTGGATCCTTCCTTTCTCCTTAGTGACCAAATAATCTGGCCAATTATGGATCCAGCATAAGAGTTCCAGATCCAGAGTTTGCCCACCTAAGATCTGCACTAGAAAGCCATCGGGCTCTTCTTGGCATGCATCAGCAAGACATTCGGCAGGTTACTGACACCCTCGCCTCCCTAATGGTTCAGATTTATGGACCCCAGTTCCGGTCACTCTTGCTCCCGTCGCTACACACCCTCACCCCATGAGCCATGCCTTCCTGCCGTACCTACTTATAATGGTGACCCTAACACCTGCCACTCCCTTTTATTCCAGTGTTCTCTTGTTCTTGAACTAAAGTACAAGCCTTGTCGCTCTTCTACGCACTCTAAAAAAAGATATTCTGTGGCCTTGTAAATTTTACAGTCACAAAAAAAGTTTATTGTACCTCAATAAAATCTTTAAAAATCACATACATGATTCCGTTAAAACAACTGTTCATTTTGTCTTAAATTTACACTATAATTTAAGTTTATTTCACCAAAAGAAATAGCATTTGACTGACTGAATTTTATTTTTAACATGCACTTAATATTTTTTATTTCAATCAAAATATCTGGTAATGGAGTAATTGTACTGATTAGTTTCAAGAATTACAATTATCACTCATTTCAACTCAATATTCTTTATGTTTAACAACAAAAACTTAAATAATTGAGTAAATTGCCCTGTGCAAGTGCTCATGGGAAGTCTGGTGTAACATCAGAGACAAGAAGGCTGTGAGGATGTGAGAATGGACATGAAGCACCTGGAACATTCTGGAACATTCCTTACAAATCCTGGTGAGTAAACAGCTAACACAAGTTACTGTAATAATGACTCTGTCTGCCTGCACACACAACTTTATAGTGTGTGAGTTACTGTTCTGAATCCTGTCACAGCTGAGCTCCAGAGCTAACGATAGCTAGCAACAGGCCAGTCCTGGGTTTCATAGGGATTTTACTTGTTTGTTCCAACCACTGAACTGCCCAGCTAAAGCGGCGTTAATACAGACACTTAAACTCTGGTGTAAAAGGAGAGATTTAACACCGAGCAGCAGCGCGTGCATGTCCGGGTTTCTCGGTGTAACTGGCCGCAGTATTTGAATTTCTCCCGCCAAATGCAGTGATTTTTGATTTTCTCGTTTCACTCCGACACTTTAAGAAGGAAACGCAGACCAAAGCAGGTTTAAACAGCAGAAATGTGGTGCAGTGTTTAGGCCCCAGGCTCTGGCAGTGTGTATGTAAGTATTTTTATCATGATTAAACACGGAGTACGCAGCAGTAGGAAACTATTAAAAAAAAAAACTAAATGCATCAGCTGTGCATCCAGCAGCAGTAACACTTCAGAGAGCAACAGCTCCGAGTCCAGTACAGCTCCGAGTCCAGTACAGCTCTGAGTCCAGTACAGCTCCAGTCATGTTTTACAGCACTACAGGCAGGCAGTTTGATTAGCAGTATAATGCTGCATAACTTTGTTAAACCAATAGAATTTCAAACGTTTTACTCAAGTTAAAGTCCCTAGTCCATGACGTTCTAAACTTCAAATGTATTTGGAGTGCAAAAGTACTACAAGTACTTCACAAACAAAACAGTGTCCTTAAACATTATTACATTTACTGTTGATGAAAATGTGCCAAGTACTGTATTAGTAACTAAAGCTATGAAATATAAATATTTAGTGAAAGTACATTTCTCTCCAAGAATTATAATTGGGAGAAAGCAATATGAAAAAATATTGAAGTGAAATGTATGTTGTGATATGTAAGTAAAAGAACCTAAACTGATTTTCAAATTATTTTTGTGTGAAACATGTTATATAATTTCAATATCTTTCACAGCACCAGCACCACTAAATAAGAGAAGTTAGAATGGAGATAAAACAGGAGTTAAATGTCAACTTTTTAAATGTTTCAGAAGTATTAAATGTGTAACCATTTAATCAAAGAGAAATTAAAACAAGGCTTAAAATATTTCACTTTACCTATAATGAATTCAGAATACACAAGTTTTCCACTAGAATATACTATATTTTCCATTAACTAAAGTAACAAAATTGATATAGTTGACAGTAATACATAAATAAAGTTGGGTATCATTTTTATATAAGGGACAAAGACATGTACAAGGGACATTCATGGGTCTTTGTAAAATAAAATTTAGTATTTTTGTCTTCATTTCAGAGAATCTTCATCACAAGTCCCGCTTTGACTTGAACACCACTCATAGTATATTAGTTCAAAAAGTATGTATTGGAATGGAATTACTATATCACCAGTCTGGTATACTTTATAGTAACGGTCACACTTGTACTTACTTGTACACCACAATTCCTTTTTAGACGCCAGCTTATGGGATGGCGGTGTAAGCTCTGCACATTTGCTGCATCATCAAAAGGATATTCAGTGTCCTGTCTTTATTTAGACGGTCATTGCTTATTTACAGTAATAAGAAGGTCTGCACACACATTTGTATGAATCCCACAGTTTGCAGGAAACTGAAGTGTGAAGGTGTGCAATCTGTCAGATGTAAAACGTGACCCATTAGAATTAAATACAAAAGTCTACTTTCCACATATTAACTGTATAATACTTGTGGCAGAATTATTGTAAGACTGAGTACAGTAAGACTATTGTAAGATCAATTTAGCTCATTGTTTATGATTATGTTACATGTCATTTGCAAAGTAAACCAGGTTGAGTTTAGACTTCATGTCTTGTCAAATTTGGCAAATAAATGTTTAATTAAAATAATAATGTGTGTATTGTTTCTTTGTTTATAATTTGGTGTCATTAGATACATTGACCTGAATTAAAATACCCCTTGAGTAAGGGGTAAATATAGGTAAAAAAAAAAATTAAAGGTAACATATTAATTCTATAATGGAGCAGTATGAATTAAATTCAGTTAAAATATTTTGTTAATGCTGCACATTTGTTTGTTCAATAGTCTAATTTTTAGTTTCTTCTACCTTGCATTTCAATTATATCTAATAAATTATTTTACTCATTTTCACTAAGGTTAACCATTGCATTAACTTATGAATTTTATTACATTTACTCAGTTTTGTGCATTATTGTACTAAATATAGTTATTCAGATCTACTTTTTTTTACTGACTTTTACCCAATTCATGAAGTATATTTTACATGATTTCACAACTCTTATATTTACTCAATATTTTTAAGTAATATGTTTAAGTAATATTTAAAAAAAAATCTTTCACCAAAAGAATTAAGTACAGCGCAGTTTTATTTTTTAGAGTGTGGACACCAGGCAGCAGGTCAGATTCTAAATCTCCGCCAAGGATCTCACTGTCTTCAATTATGCACCCTGGCGGCCTCATGCCGCTGGGATGATCAGGCTTTGTTTGATGCTTTAATTCATTGACGTTCTGACCCAATAAAGGATGAGTTATCTGCACAAGAGCTACCATCTAGCCTTTAGGATTGATCTTGCTAGATCTTGCTAGATCTTGCATTGATCTTGCTAGATGCATCGATGCTCGCAAACACCTCAGACAATAGGAGCAGAGTCTGGACACAAGATTAGTTCAGCCACCAACCCCTCCTTTTCATTTAGAACCCCGTGCGAAACCCATGTTGGTGGATCGTACTTGAATCTCGACGATGGGACGAAGGGGCTTGCTTCTACTGCGATCAGTGTGGTCATCTACGACGGGCCTGTCCACTAAAAGGCAAGGCCCCTCGTTGATGCTGGGAGCGAAGGAGGGCCCGCCATGTGAGTTTCCCTGACCACCGGTCTTGCTTTCTGGTGTCCCTTATTTATAATCAGAAGCCCCACGCCACCCATTCCCTCGTAGACTCCGGAGCCAAAAAAAACCTGTTCTGTTTATCTATGGTTAATCTTAAGATCCCCTCTCTACCATTGGGCTGCCCATTCTCTGTCCAAGCCCTTGATGGAAGCAACCGAGTCTCAATAACTCATCAAACTGCTCCAGTCATTCTTCAGTTCTCTGGGAACCACTCCGAAACAATCTCTTTCTTCATTGTCAAGAATTCTTATGCCCCAGTCGTCCTGGGCCTTCCCTGGCTAGCCCCACAAATCCACATATTGACTGGTCCAGAAGAAGAGTCTTGGCCTGGAGCACATCCTTCCTGTCGTTGTGTATCCGTGCTGCTTCTATTAAGACCCCGACCCCCCTTTCTAAGGAGAGGTTTCCCAACTTATCTAATCTCCCAGCCGAATACCATGACCTTAAGCTATTTTTTCGCAAGTCACATGCGACCTCACTTCCCCCTCACCAACCATACAACTGCGTTCCTGGCTCAACTCCACCCAAGGGACAACTTTATTCTCTCTCTCGCCCTGAGAAAAAAGCCATGATCTCTTTCTGCTGGAGTAATCCGCCCCTCCTACTCCCCTGCAGGTGCCAGTGGAAGACTGCCTTTAAAACACCAACCGGTCATTATAAATACCTCATGGTTCATTTGAATTAACCAATGCACCGGTCGTCTTTCAAGTACTAGTTAATAATATTTTAAAAGAATTTCTGAACCCTTTTGTTCTTTTTAACCACTTTTGTTTATTTAACATATGTACATCTTCATGTTTTTTTCATGAGTAGTTTTATTAGTGGAGATTTTTTACCTTTTACTCCAGTACATTCTACAACAAGTACCAATAAGTACTTTCCACTTCACTCTATTTCTGCATTGTGTTGCATTAAATATCCAGAGTGGTGCAAAATATTTGAAGTGGTTATATCCCCTCCTGCTGCCTATAATGCATATCTGGATAGTATAACCTCATGTATCAAGTGTTTGCAGATAGTAATCAAAAGCATCATGTTCACAGCTGGGAAGCACACACACAAACAGAGAGAGAGAGACTCATATTTTCACACGCATATTTTCAGTGTAAGGCTACTCTACTATTAGAGAAGAATAAAGTAGTAGTAAGGCTACAGGTACAAAGTCACTCACTCATCTTCTATACCACTTTATCCTGTATTTAGTATTTAGCAGGGACCTACGGTTGATCCTATCCCAGGAGGCTTAGGGCATGAGGCAGGGTACACCCTGGATAGGATGCCAATGCATTGCAGGGCACGCACACATACACACACATACTCACTTACTCATTCACACACTATGGGCAATTTAGGAATGCCAATTATCCCAACCTGCATAACTTTGGACTGTGGGACGAAACCAAAGTACCCGGAGGAAACCCACCAAGCACGGGGAGAACATGCAAACTCCATGCACACAGAGATGGGAATCGAGCCTGGCCGGGAATCGAACCCGGACCCTGGAGGGGGTGTTAACCACTACACCACTGTGCCACCTGGTACAAAGTTAAAACATTTAATACCTAGCTAAAAAGTGTCTCACCTAGGGAAAAAAGGTGAATAACACCATTTTTATACTACGTACTGCCTCTTATCTCCCAAATAATGCCTCAGTATTGTAATTATGTATACACATTTGTATTTTTATCAGTAAAAAAAAAAACATTTGCTAAATACAATTTCAAAACCTTTTATGAAATGTCGTCTGTAACTTTTTTTTATTATTGCCATTCAGATGAAACTTGGCTAATTTAAATTTCACATGAAAAGACATAAACCTGCAAAAGTGTATTATTCTAAAATGCAAATTTGAATGATTCAAACATGAATTTGACATGCTTATTGACTTTTTTTTTTTTTTTTTTGCTTTACCAAAAGCTGGAATGCTTTAATTTAAGCAACAGTTCCTACAGGCCATATGATTCCAGAAGTTTGCTTAAATTGTAGTATCAGTACTCATAAATAAATAAATTTACATTTTAAATGATTATTGTTTGAAGCAAGGCAATGTAATGCTAAAATATAGCCATTTTGGAAAATCAACTTTCTGAAGCAGCTGAAGATAGCAACTTGAACTTTTTAGGTAAGCAACATTGGTCAATTTCAAGTTGCATAAATGTCAGAAGTAGCTTCTTTAGCCACACACATTTTCTCTGTTACATGTATAACATAAAAAAATACAATCAGCACCAATACTGTGTATTTGGCTGCTAGTCAAATTTTGCTCAAGTAGAAATGTTTGCTATCCAGATATCAAGTACAGGATTTGTCTACTTGTCCCACCACTAATTATAATAGTAAGATAAATAAGTCTGCAGAATGTATTTGGAGAGACAGCTGTTAAAGGTACCATTATTATAATACTATCCTGTTGTACTTAACAGATACTATTATATAGATTTATTTATTAACCTTATAATTTAGAAGTCCCAGACTTAATTTAAGAATTATATTTTTCATCGCATGCAGAATGGGAATGGGTGGAGTCTCAGTTTCAATGGTTTCATCTTTGTCAGCAATCCCTGGACAATTCTCCCTGTTGTTAAAAAGGCATCTAAAATTCTTGTCTTTTCTATGAAAGGTCATTGTTTTGCACTAAATAATGCTGTAATACTAAACTACTGAGGCTAGCTGAAAAACCATTATGACGTCTGCATGTATTGGGACTTTCTCTATGTCTAGGATTTCCAAGTAAAGAATAAGATTCATTTTTTTTCAGTTAAAGTATATAAAAGGTAGACTCTTTCATTATATCAGGTCAGTCCCTTTAACAGCCAACACCTGCTTTTGTACATCACAGAATATTTATATTTGTTACATCCTTTTTTTCTGGTAACCAGGGAAAAGACTTAAAATGCTACAAAATGCTTGTATACGTACAGTAAGTGTAGTAGATCATTTAAATCTGTAAAGGGTCTCCTTTTCTTTACAGTACGTACACACACTATCAAAAAACATTGTGGTTTTGTAAAATGAGGAAAATAGTTACAGTGGGAGAAGTTTAGTTCAATTTAATCTAACTTAATTAATTTAATTTAATCCCTCAATTTAGCTTTTCCCCACAGAAAACTGGTATGTTTCAAAGAATGAATTAAGTCATATATAATCCTTATTCTAACATAATGTATAAAAGATAATATAAAACTGATATTTTATTTTTCCTTGTTTTGGCTAGCTTTTGCCAGCTTATATGTAACATGGTCTTTCAATGTCACTTACACGGTTTGCTAATCATGATAACATACTCTCTTACGTACAGTAGCTTAACAAAAACATGCTAGCTCCAAGTGACTAAACTAATGCCTTCTGAAGTTACAGATGTTAATGAATATCAGCTGTGGTGTTAATGTTCTAATGGTTAGCTTTAGCCTACGGTAGCTATTTGGTTCAGTTTTTTGGTTAGCTTATAAAACTTCTATCTATATTGTTATAAGCACAAACACTTTAGCTCCCGCTGGCTAAAATACTGCTGTATGTAGCAAATGTTCGCGAAATTCAGATATATAAAAAAAAATTGTTGTATGACATGACAATAGTTTGTGTTGTCTTTATGTATGCTCATTAGTGACTGATGATGATATTATACAGTAGTATATTTTATTGTGTTATTTTGCTCATGTTTTTTTTATTTCTTTTTTCATAAACAGTTGTGACGGTAAAAATTGTCATCCACATGTTTGATAGAAAGCAATTGCATACAAGCAGGCAAGATACAGACGGCCCATCACTGTTTCATGGAAAACACCAACTGATGATGTCACTCTGAGATTCTTGCCCACATGGGGAACCTGGACCACAACTAGGGTCTGGATTCGGAACGGACTTCTTGTATCTTTAAAGTGGATGGACACAGGATAAGTATCTATCTGCACCTGTGACTGCATACGTACAACGAGCACATGGACTGACTGTAATACAAAACATAAAGTAAAAGTAAAGAAAAGGGTAAAAGAATAGCGTTTTGGGGGTACGCAGCAAACCTGCACGTCCTACTCCATTCTCTCCTTCTCAGGCACACACTTCTGCAGCGCACACACTGGGTGAGGGGTGGCAACTCTTAAAAGGGCAACATACATACATAATGTGGTATACAACATAGTAGTGGCCATTCATAAGAACTTGATTGCATTTCGTTGTTGTGAATTTAGTGCGTTTTTTCCCCCATCCACCAATCAACCAGTGCAGTGGTTTCCGGGGTGTGTTTTTTCCCCCTTCCCCGTTGCATTTTTTTAAAATTATTTTTCATTTTCATTATTATATATATATTTTTTTACTCAGTAATGAATATGATTCAAACTATATCGGAGTAGAATACCTAAAACAAAACATACTAAGTAAATGTAAAACTCTAGATTTAAAAAATTACTTTAAAAAGTAAAAGTACACAACAAAACTACTCAATTACAGTAACATGAGTAAATGTAATTCGTTACTTTCCCCCTCTGCATGCTTCTTACATATTATTATTATAGCCCGGTTTGTGGTCAATACAGTGTAAATCAGACTTAGCCAAATAAATTATTGTTAGGTACTGGTAACAATACTTTTTTTTTTTATTTAAAAAAAGTTACATGTAACTTACTTAGGACTAACCCGCCTATGGATACTTGACAAAGCCAGGGAGGTTTGTTCCAATTACACTGGATATCCAGCTCTGGTACTGAGACACCAGTGTGTACACACCAGGTGAATTGCTTTCAGCACATCCTACTCCCCAGCTCGTGATTCCTGCCTGAACCCAGATCGCACCTTCCTTGGTCACCATCGGACCTCCAGAGTCTCCCTTTCAGGAATTAGAGAAAGTAAAAAAAATATATACATACAATTCTGATACAAGTCAAACACTTTGAATCTTATGAGGACTGATCTGAAAAATCTGTGTGTACAGTACCTGGCATGTGTCTTTGCCTCCCTCTAGAAATCCAGCACAAATCATGTTGTTGGTAATGACTCCAGGTCCAAGTAGGTTATCACACTTAGTTCTGCCAATGATAGGAACCTGTGCATCCTGCAGTACACGAGGAGAAGGCAGCTCCACTACGCACATACACGGAAGTTCATTAAGTTTTTCTATATGTTACAGTATGTCCCAGCATGCCTAACAGTAACACCTAAATTAGCTTCTGTCTTTTTATTTAAATTTTTCTGTTCTAACTAGACTTATTAGAATCTTGCAGTTTAAACTCTAATTTGTTCTATCTGTCTTGAGCTGTATGTGTACTGCGGCTGCCTGATCCTGACATTATTCTTCTGCCGTGTCTCCGTTTTATTCTACTCCTGTCAGAACCCTTGTGTGTCTTAATTTTTTTGGTCATGTGAATATTTCTACACACATAACGTCAAGGATGCTTACGCTAACAAATACTTCATGCCCAAGTCTTAGTCTTGCATCAGCAGATCATCTAACTTTATTACTGTGGACTTGTACCTTAAATTAAAACCTTAAATCCTAAAGATTTTCCGGTGCTCAGATATATAATCTGGTGTCACCCAAAAGAGGATGGTTGCTCCTCTCAAGGGTTCTTTCTCATATATTTTTTTGTCCTGTTAGTCACATTTGGCATGTTTATTGCCACACTATAAATGCAAGTCTCTGTCCAGATTTCTGATAAACAACACACCAGTAGACAAACAAGGCTTATACTCAGCATGTATGTTCTGTATTTGCACCTGATATTAGCTAGATAAATTATTAATAAGATCTCCCTAGAGATACACCCTTGATTCTAACCCATGCTGTTAAGTGGATGTGAATCCCAATTACCTCCAGAGGAAATGTCCCCCCAGCCTGTGATCCAGCACATGGTACCTGCAGCAAAACTGCTTCTTTTAGCGGCCAGGCACACAGGATTTATGTAGTTCGTGAAGGCCACAGAGAAGCTTAGGCGGAGCAGGGTAATATCATTATCCAAGGTGATGCTGTTGAACTTGGGGTGGATGATTATCCTAATGATCTTTCTGGTGATTTGATTGGGATTCACACCCGTCTGATTCTGCTTCCCCAAATACACCACTATGTCAGATAGGCTGGAAATGCTGGACAAAAATTAAAAGTGATCAGTTACCTATTCATCTGGCTTGTGGTAACGTATGTAAATTTGTTTGATGTTTACCTGCTAAAGCAGTGTGCAGCAGTCATAACCCAGTCCTTGTTAATGAGGGATCCTCCACAGAAATGCCCACTGTACAAAGCGCTATGTAGACTGACTTGCCATGGCCACGCCCCTGGGATGGCATTTTGTCCACCCACAATACGGTTGTTTGGAGGTGCACGACTGCATACTGAGAAAACAGAAAAATCTCTTAATTGTATATTTTTTATGAACATGTTTCATAAAGAGCACATACAGTATTTCAGAAGAGCGCTAAGACCAAGAGATGTACTGTACTTACTGCTTAGCTGACAAAGAGAAACTGAGATGAGAGAGAGAAAAGAGTTAAAATGTAACAGCATATAATTAATGCTTAACACATTAAAGGATGTAGGTAACCCACTTGCCATTGGCACATGACACACTGTTCAACAGTCTACAACTAACCCATTCTGTCTGAACTTTAAATTTCAACCTTGGCTGTCATGAAATCCTTTTTCATCTGGAACATCATTAGAATTTTAACACTGTGATCATTTTTAATCTTCATTGGAATTTAGCCCTTTATAGCCCTCTCAGTAAAAGTTTTGGAAATTCAAAATTTCAAGAGCTTTTTATTTTATTTTTTTTTTGCCAATTTTATGTTGCAAATCAAGATAAGTGAAGTTACAGTATATGGCTCCTTGCCTGTTTGGGGTATATACCCCCAAAAGTGTATATATATACTGAACAAAAATATAAACGCCACACTTTTGTTTTTGCTCCCATTTTTTAATGAAATGAACTCAAAGATCTGAAACGTTTTCTACATAAACAAAATAACCATATCTCTCAAATATTGTTCACAAATCTGTCAAAATCCGTTACAATGAAGAACTGGAGTCAAGTCGAGACCCCAATGAGGACGACGAGCATGCAGATAAGCTTCCCTGAGACTGTTTCTGACAGTTTGTGCAGAAATCCTTTGGTTATGCACTCCGATTGTTTCAGCAGCTGTCTGAGTGGCTGGTCTCAGACGATCATGGAGGTGTACCTGCTGAATGTGGAGGACCTGGGCTGGTGTGGTTACACGTCCTCTGCGGTTGTGAGGCTGGTTGGATGTACTGCCAAATCCTCTGAAACACCTTTGGAGACGGCTTATGGTAGAGAAATGAACATTCAATTCACGAGCAACAGCTCTGGTGGACATTCCTGCTGTCAGCATGCCAATTGCACGCTCCCTCAAAACTTGTGACATCTGTGGCATTGTGCTGTGTGATTCAACTGAACCTTTCAAAGTGGCCTTTTACAGGTGGCCAGTCTAAGGCACACCTGTGCAATAATCATGCTGTCTAATCAGCATCTTGATATGGCACACCTGTGAGGTGGGATGGATTATCTCGGCAAAGGAGAAGTGCTCACTATCACAGATTTTGACAGATTTGTGAACAATATTAGACAGATATGGTTATTTTGTGTATGTAGAAAATGTTTCAGATCTTTAAGTTCATCTTATAAAAAATGGGAGCAAAAACAAAAGTGTTGCGTTTATATTTTTGTTCAGTATATAAAACAATAAAACAAAAAATACAAAAATATTATTTTGTCCTTGCTTTTCCTTTTTAAGGTTATTACTAAAGTGGTTAAAGCTGAGGATCTTACAGATTTCTCTCTTCAGATTTATTTTTATAATTGGAAGTCAGTCTCTTTCAGCAAAGACACACACCAGCTTCAGAGAAAATGTGTAACTAGTCTAGACTGTCCTGTAGCTAAATAGGTGGGCAAATCCCTCCCTGAAGCTATGCTTTATGCTCATGATATGACATAAGGAGAAAGTATTCTTTTTAAACTTTATCAGCAAATTCTTATTTTACTTTTATGTCATTTGTTAAACTAATAAAACATTTCAATAATGTTTTAATGTAAAAAATTTAGCTTCAGTTGGCATCTTAGGCATTGTAATAGTAGTGATAAATTAATATAAATAATGATATTACAGATATCTTACCTTTAACAATTAAAAGCAGTGCCAAGACCACACACCCCAGCTTCAGCATGTCCTCACCTTTTGTGTGTGTGTGTTTTTTTTTATCCTGCACTCTTTTATATTCTCTCCAGTCATTGTGGTCTCCGGTTCCATTGGAAAGTTAGATGTGTGAACTTAAGCAGGCGGGACATACTAGATGTGCATATACAGTACAATAGCACATAATGTACAGCTCGGTGAGGAGACACGAGGAATACTACAAAAATAACAGTGTAGCTAAGCTGAGTTATCCTGAGCCGAGTAAATGTCAGTACAATCCTGTAGACTCTAGTATAAAAGAAATAAACTTCAGACATGACTTGACCAAGACTTCACATGTAATTTTTGAACATGAAATAGTTTTTTTTTATGTTTGTTTATCCAATGCAAACAAGTCACACAGTGCAACATGTGCAACTTGTGCTGATTGTGGGATAGTAAAAAGAAACCTAAAAACACAGATAGGTTTTTTTTTAGTTAACATTAACATACAGTATCAACAGTGTTACTGTTGTTTACAAGACATTGCTCTGTTCACATCAACAATTTTATCATTTACTGTGGCACAGAGATGGGTAGAGTAGCCATAAATTGTACTCAAGCAAGAGTAGCTGTACTCCAAAATAATAGTACTCAAGTAGAGATAAAAGGTAGTCATCCAGAATAGTACTCAAGTAAGAGTAAAAAGTATTCAGTACTGAGTAACTGTTTCATCGTAAGTCCGATTTATTTGTTGTTTTAGAAATTATGTAAGCAGCCAAAGGAAATGATGAAATAATAAAGTTTAGGCACCCCTGGATAAATAACAGATTTTGGTGATTTTTTTAATCGAAAAGATGTTAACACAGTCTCTCTTGGAAATGGAAAATATTTTCAGGAAACGTTGATGCATAGTTACTTCTTATGCCATAAATTTAACACGTATAAAAAAATAAAAACATTATTATGGCACTGTGAAAAGTTTGGGTGCACTAAGAGTTCCAGAGTCTCAGATTCTTTTTACAAAGGTTCGGACCTTAATCAGCACATTAGATCTGATGCATGGCAACAGCTGTCATCAGTAAATGTAAATTTCAAAGCTTTACACATACTTTGACTCTTCAAACCTTGTGTACACACTTGCGGACACTTAACAACCATGGGTTCCTCTAAGCAGCTGTGTAAGATTCTGACAACGAAAGTTATTGATGCCTATAATGCAGGAGAAGGCTACAAGAAGATAGCTAAGCGTTGTCAGCTTGCAGATTTCACAGTGAGAAATGTAATTAAGAGATGGGAGTTTAGGGGAACTGTGGAGGTCAAGATACAGTAAGCTCCGGAAGAACAAGAAAACTCTCATAGAGAACTGCTCATATACTGGTCAGAAAGACAAATCAAAACCATATTTGACTGCAAAAAACCTGCAGGGAGATTTAGCAGACTCAGGAGTGGTGGTGCACAGACCAAAGAAAACCTTACCTGCATACCCATCATAAAATCCATCATCAGAAGTATGCAACAGAACTATCTAGTAACTACAGTGCAGACACCTGATGCATTTGTGCAAGTGCTTTGGACTGATGAAGTTAAAATAGAAATCTTTTGCCACAGCAATACCTACTGTAGGTAACATGCTGTATATACTGTGTGTAAACAATGTAAACTATTTTCAGTGTAAGATATACTGTATATTCAGTTGCCCTTCAAATGGCTCAGCAGATAAAAAAAAAAAAATTAGAACATGTGTACAAGAGGCCTCACCAAAATGTTAGAAAAGTAACAAGTCGAGTCCAGCCGAATGCAGAGGAGTACTGGTGATAAGGGAGGTTTAAAAGGTAGCGTTTCGTGTTTCGCGTTTCTTCTTCACAAATCTATTCAAGTAAAAGTAAAAAGTATGGTGCAATAAAACTACTCATAGACGTTTTTTTTTTTCAAGTTACTTAAATAAATGTAATGGAGTAAATGTAACTCGTAAATGTAACTGTAACTACCTACCTCTGCTGTGGCATAATTATCAAAGGCAGTTTATAATTATTTGGTAACACTTGAACTAAAGAGTGACATAATAATAATAATTTTATAATAATAATTTTTATTCATATAGCGCCTTTCCAGAGCTCAAGGACACTTTACAATTAGAGGAAAAAAAAAAAAACATGCAGAGGACAGGTGGATTCAAGTGTAACATTCTGAAAACAAATGAGTTTTGAGTAGAGATTTAAATATGGAGATGTTGTTAACAGAACGGAGAGAGTGAGGTAGAGAGTTCCAGAGTTTGGGAGCGATAACACTGAATGATCTGCCGCCCACTGAAGAGAGGCGGTATCGAAGGACAGCAAAGAAACCAGAATCGGAGGAGCGTAATGAACGGGTCGGAATGTAGGGGGCAAGCTGATTAAAAAGGTAAGTGGGGGCTAAGCCATTTGAAAACAAGGAGAAGTGGGAGCCAATGGAGATCAGACAGGATTGGGGTTATATAATCAGAGCGTTTGGTATGAGTGAGTATCCTAGCCACAGAGTTTTGAATATATTGTAATTTGGAGATGGAGCTGGCAGGTAGACCAATTAAAAGAGCATTACAGAAATCAATGCGTGATGAGACGAATGCATGGATGAGAGTTTCGGCATCTTTTCTACTGATGCAAGGACGCAGTTGGGGAATGCGACGTAAATGAAAGAATGCAGATTTAGAGACAGATTTAATGTGAGGCTGTAAGGAGAGTGTGGAGTCAAAGATTACTCCTAAATTTTTGACAGAAGTAGATATTTTGATGTGAGAGCCAGCAATCTCACAGGTGAAATTGGTGGAGATCTTGCTGGTGAGTGCTGGGGTTCCAATGAAAATTATTTCAGTTTTGTCCATGTTAAGTTTCAGAAAGTTTAAGTTAAGCCAATCTCTGATGTCCTTCACGCAAGCAGAGATTTTGTCAATTTGGGCAGATGAAGTAGGTGTACAGATAGAGTAAAGTTGAATGTCGTCGGCATAAAAGTGATAGTTAAGACCATGACGTTGAAGGATCAGACCGAGTGGGATTATGTAAATTGTGAATAATAGTGGGCCAAGAACAGATCCCTGGGGAACACCTCGCTTCAGTGGGACTGTGGGCGATCGAAAATCCTTAACAGAAATATAAAATTGTCTATCAGAGAGATAGGAAGAAAACCAAGAAAGAGCAGTACCAGAGATACCCAGACCAGAGAGACGAGAAATGAGCAAATCATGGAATACAGTATCGAAGGCAGAGCTGAGATCAAGTAGCAGCAGTATGGACAAGGAACCAGAATCACAAGAAAGAAGTAGATCATTCACTACCTTTACAAGTGCAGTTTCGGTACTATGGAGGGGGCGAAAACCAGACTGAAAATGGTCGAAGAGATTATTATCAACTAGATAAGACTGGAGTTGGGCAGCAACAGTACTTTCCAGTAATTTGGATTCTTTTGATTGTGTAGAGCTTCTTTGCGACAATGATAATTGTTTAAGGGCTATACAAATTAAAATTTAATTGATCTGAATTGAATTAATCTATTACTTGATTTTCCTCATTTTTACCATGCATCTCATTTTAGATGAAAAACACTTCCTTTATCATGTATCATTTATTGTTTTTTTTCTCTTAATAGTAGACAAAAAAAGATCTCCTTTAATATTTACTTTCACCTCTGCTCTGTGTCTGTTGTACTGTATATTGTTCATGCTTTGATGACTAATGTTCATTAGTTTTTCTTTTGTACAATAAGAAAACCCAGTATTTTTTATATAATACAGCTAGCCTTCTGGATTAGTCATGTTTAGTTGAATACTTACTGTACAGTAGTGTCTGTTGCATTTAGAAGCCTGTACTGCTACAGTTAGTGGCACAGATTTCTATAAAAAGTGTTAAGTTTAGTAGATTATATTATGTCTTTTAGTTAGGGTTGCCAGTACTTTCTTAGCCCTATGTAAAAACACTGACCTCATGCATGAATAGGCTGCAGGCACATGCCCCCAAATAGTCTCTGTTATAACATCTCACAGGAGTAGATGCTCAGGCTGCTTTATCCTTTGCTCATGGCCTTCTCTCACTTGTCACAATAAACTAGTGGGGTGCTTGTAGTAAGGGCCAGATTCCACAACACTCGTTCTGTGCATAAATACAGTGCAAAGTTCACCTGAGACTCATCCAAATCGAACTAGTATATTTTAAAGTGATGCTGTACTTAGTACAAATTATTTTTTCTCTTCACCCTATAGTTCCCATTAAATTCAAATTCAAAGTTTATTTGTCACGTACAAAGTCATACACAGTATGATATGCAGTGAAATGCTTTTTCGACTACCATTGACCTTAAAATAAAAGCTTAAACAAAATAAACAAATATGAATAAAAGATAATACGGTAGAAAATAAAGTTAACTGGTAAAATATACTGTACAAGTAAAAATAAAGATATTGTGGCGTGGGCGGGGTTTCGGGTAATAACCATCATGCTTTGCGGGAGGGACTGTTATGTGTTCACCGTGTTGGGGAAAGGTGTTTGGTTTAGTGGCTTCAGCCAGGGTATGTGTGATAGGTGTGTCTTTTGAGCCGTCTCATGTGTTCGTGTTGTGAGATTGTGCTACGTAATAAAATACTCCCAGCCATTTGCATTGGGCAGCAAATAAGCTCACTCGTCTCTCCACCATCCTTTCCGGCGTAAAAACGCCACAATATATTGCAGTAAAAGAAATATTGCAGAAAAATGAAATTAACTAGTAAAATATACTTTGCTAAGTAAAATAAAATAAAAATATACTGTACAAATAAGAATAGAAATATAAAAGAAGAAAATAGAAATTTGTCCATATAAGTAATGTAAAAATGGGTGAGGTGTGCAAATATGCATAAAGTGACTTCTTAAAGTGTCTTATTATTAAAGTAATTTGTGCAGTGGTCCATAATGAAAGTATAAGTATATAGTGCAAATACTCATATTAATAGTTCCAAAAAAAGAAAGACTCAAGTTATAAACATGCTTGGATTCTTTATCTATTTTCTTTATTTTTCTATTTTAATTTATAAATTAGGTATAGTAAATATACTGAATGAAGAAGTAAAATCTAATATGATGTAACACAAAAAGGCTATTTAAAAGACTGATTGCTACAGTAATTACTACAAATCATCACTAATTCAGCTTTAAATGAATATGTAATTGGAAGTCAAAGTTGGTCGGTGGTGTAGTGGTTAGCACTGTTGCCTTGCCCTTCCAGGCTCCGGGTTCGATTTCCAGCCAGACTCGATTCCCGTCCCTGTGTGCATGGAAATTGCATGTTCTCTCCATGCTTGGTGGCTTTCCTCTGGGTACTCCGATTTCCTCCCATAGTCCAAAGACATGCAGGTTAGGCTAATTGGCATTCCCAAAATTGGCCGTGTGTGTGAATGAGTGTGAGTGATTGTGTGTGCCCTGCGATGAATTGGCACCTTAACCAGGGTGTACCTTGCCTCGTGCCCTTAGCCTCCTGGGATTGGCTTCGGGCCCCCGCGACCCTAAATACAGGATAAAGCGGTATAGAAGGTGAGTAAGTAAGTGAGAGAGCACATGCTCACTACACACTCTTACCTCAGCTCTGATCATGGAACAAATTTTAAATGGGAGGACGATATATTATTTTCAGTGTCACCAAATTTAAGGAGTAAGATTACTGACCTTATTTCTAAAAAGACACATTATAAGTCTAAATAAGTTAGAAAAGTAATAACTTTTTAGCTCTTTGTGCTAAGAACTAATTATCTAATCAACCTGCAGCGCTTATAGATTTTTTTTTTTTTTTTTTTGCATTTGACATCTGTACCTCCACATACATTTATTGAATTTAACTTAACTAAATGAAATTAAAACACTTAAGATAAAGTCAAGACTTTAAGCCTAAATTCAAGGGGTTAGACATGTGGCATTACCATTTAGGAATTACAACGATTTTCATACATGGGCATGTATCAGGTGTGTAGGCTATACTCTCACCTCCGATTCAGACAAACACTGATAGGACACCACTTCATACCACCGGATGGATATTGACCCCAAACATTCAATCAAAGCTACTGAATGCAAATAAAAGAGATATTCTTTATTGGCCAAGTCAGTCATCTGCTCCCAACCCTGTAAAGGATGTTTTTTTCACTTATAGACAGAAGGAGAAAGTCCCACAAACATGCAGCAGCTGCAGTAAACGAACCGCAAAGCATTTTGAAGAAGAAAGCTTAGCATTTGGTTATGTCAATGGGGCCCAGATTCTCAGGTATGTCACTGACTGCAAAGGATTTTCATCCATTTAATACGGGTAATGTTTATTTTTGCAAATATGTGTGTTAGTGCGCTATTTATGAGTCCCCCAAATGGAAGTGTATGTATGAAAATGGCTGTAATTTCTAAATGATTCTATATGAGTCTAAATAATTTCTAATGCCACACTTTTGTTAAACCCCTAGCCTACTTCTTGTTCATTTACAATTTAAAGCCCTTTTTCTTTTTTCAAAAATATATCTTTCAAAATTTATGGCCCTGACTGTACAGTCCTGAGAAATATAAATCATTCAATATTATTATTATTTTTTTGATACAGTATTACAAAACAATGCGTGTTTTGTGTCTGCCACAAGAAGTGTTTGCTACTTCTGCTCTGTAAAGCTTCATAACGGCTCTAATCTGAGCTGCTGGTTGTTAATTGGTGATTTCTGAGGCTGGTGACTCTAAATGAACTTCTCCTCTGCAGGTACCGTCTCAGCTCATCACATCTCACAGAACTATCATTTAACCAGTGTAGTGAGGTTCCACTTGCTTACAGGAAAAGACATAATACAAGGCATCTTACTCTAAACATCATATCCTTTCTTAGCTGGTGTTTTCCCATGTGAAACTTATAACCAGAATTCCAGGAGACAATTACACACTATGTGTTTTAGACAAAAAAATTATGTAACTAATGCGGAAATGAGGACTTTCTAGTGAAAGACATGTCTAAAAAAGATCAGCTAAACAATTAATTGTGTTGTAATTGCTAATAAGTAATCAAAAAGTGGTTACAATACAGTATTTCTAAATATTGGTGTCAAAACCATGCACACCTGTCTTAATCAATGCACAGCAATCATTAGATTAATGTGATTGTAAATTGCTTTATCAGAAGAATTCATTTAAAAAGAGGGGAAATTGACTGTTTTTTTCTGTGTCTGTCTTCTGGGAATAAGGGAAACTGGGTTTTGGACAGATCTCACAGATCTCAATTCAAGAAAAATTAAAAAGCTCTATTTAAAGCATGCAGTAAAAAGCTATATCATAAATGCGCAGACTTGATAGACCCAAGTTTATAGTGATGTGTAAATGAAGAACATGCCCAACTCCACTTCATATCACCAGAGTCAAGACAGTTCTCCTCTTAATGTTCCAACAGTAACACAATTTTACAGTGCCCAATTTTGATGATGCTTATTTCTTTCATTAGGTGTCAGTAATCCCCAAAACACAAACATCTGACTGATGTAGAGACTGAATAAAAACCTAACCTCCGCTTTAAACAGCAATATATAAAAAACCTAAAATTTTGCAGACTTATTTATCGCAATAAAAACAACAACAGTTTTTGCTATTTAAAATGTATTTTTACAGTTAATTTACTTCTTCTCTTGTCTACTTGGGGTTACGGGCAGTTAACATCAATCTGGCCATCATGATTCATACATATTTTCTCATACGTTTCATACACATTTACAATTTTCTTTAGATTTTGTAAAGCTCATTTATGACAATGACCATAATTAAGGTGCTATACGAATAAAATTTTATTGAATTCTCTTTTCTAGAAATTCTTCCGTCCATTGTCGTGCGGAATGTGAGATGGACGTGCTAGCTGCTCTTAGCCGGCATCAGAGGAAATTCTGGGAGTGTAGCATCATGCTGTTTACAGAGACATGGTTAACCAAGCTAACGCCGGATAAGAACGTAGTTCTGGATGGTTTTCATCCTGTGTGCGGACAGAATAACGGAGAGTGGTAAGAGAAAGAGAGAAGGACAGGCAGTATTTGTAAATAATAGATGGTATAAACCGAGTCATATCACTGGTAAAGATCTGCTGTAAGGACATTGAGCTGTTAGTCGTTAGCATGAGACCGTACTACATCTTTCCCGGGAATTCTTGCATGTTATCGCGATAGCTAAGCTATATAAGGTGTATCTTATCTTATCTTATCAAATACTTACTGAATGGATAAATTGTCCCCTTTCCCTATTATTTAAAATTTTGTAATGCTGCTTTCCTAACTGACTAAACAATTAGGCACTATTTAAATTGAGGAATGCACAGTTGTGCTACTGATACTGGGCTGATTAATTATAAGTTATGTGGCAAATGTAATTCATTCTATTTCATTCTTTCAACAGAGGTGGGCAACTACTGGACTCTTCACCATTTCACAATGTTACGACATACCAAGCTACTGCCCCACCATGATCACCTGCGCACTCCTGTTCCAAGTTCCTAACTGCTCCTTGCATCTCACGGCCACATAGATTTACGGACCCTGGCTCCCTCTTGTGGCTGGGACAAAAAAGCTCTTTTCAACTTTTTCCTCCATGGACAAAATGAGCGTCAGTGTGTCGCAAACTTTGCACCCCGGCACCCACCTTGGCCACTCCCAAGTCACCTCCTCATGCTGTATTAACCTGATAAATAGTGAAATTTACACAAAATTGTTCATTTCATATATCTTATATAAGGGCCTGATTAAAATGAGTCCTTTCTCCTTTAAATCCTGTGATGTCACCTAAAGCCCTTTTCCCTTTTTCTAATGAAACTGTCTGGAAGAGGCATGTTATTTCTGACTTCTTCTAATCCAATTTAATCTTTATTTTTATTATTCATTTTAGATTAGATTAGATTAGATTAGATTTAACTTTATTGTCATTACACATGTATAAGTACAAGGCAACAAAATGCAGTTTAGGTCTAACCAGAAGTGCAATTAGCAGAAAGTGGAGAATAAAGGTTTAAGTTCTAAGTACACCTAAAAGGGATATGTGCAGGGAGAAGCTATGGGTAACTATTACAGAATGATATTGTGTAAGCATAATATACAGATTGCTAGTAACTATAATTATAAATCTACAATGGATAAACAATATATACAAGTTGCTATTAACTATAGTCAGGAATTTGCAAATAGATATGAACATAAAATACAGGTTGCTATTTTCTATAGACAGGAATTTACAAGTAGGCATGTACAGAAAGATATAAACATAATGTGTGGGTTGCTATTTTCTGTACGAATTTATACTCAATCAGAAGTTTACAAATGTATTGTGCGTGGAAATTAGTATTTTCAAACAGGTATGTACATTTTAGTGCAGTCCATATTAAATAGTGTAATGGTAATGGTTAAAGTATAGGGGTGTGTGAGGTGTGGGCAGGTGTCAGTGGGGGGCAGAGTTCAATAAGGAGACAGCTCTGGGAAAGAAGCTGTTCCTCAGTCTACTGGTTCCTGACCTGGGACACCTGAAGCGCCTACCAGAAGGCAGGAGAGAAAACAGTTTGTGGGCGGGGTGCGAGTAATCCTAAAGAATACTGCGTGCGCGATGCACACAGTGTTTCTTTTGAATATCCTCAAGGGCTGGAAGTGGAGTCCCTATAATACGCTGGGCAGTTTTTACCACCCGCTGCAGTGCCTTACGCTCAGCAACAGAGCAGCTTCCGTACCAAACTTTGACACAATTGGTTAGGATGCTTTTTATTGCGCAGCGATAGAAGTTCACCAGAGTAGTTGAGGACAGCTGGGAAAAATAGGCGCTGGTGAGCCTTCTTGACCAGGCTAGAGGTGTTGGCGGACCAGGATAGGTTCTCCGAAATATGGGTCCCCAGTTACTTAAAGGAAGAGACAGGCTCAACAACCATTCCGTTGATATGAATGGGTTTATTTATAATACCCAGATCTCCAAGTTTGGTGATTAACTTAGAGGGTAAAACAGTATTAAATGCTGAGCTAAAGTCAACAAACAACAGTCGTGCATAGGTGTTTGTATTGTCCAAGTGTGTGAGTACAGAGTGCAGCGCTATGGAGACTGCATCATCTGTGCTTCTGTTGGCACGGTAAGCAAACTGGTGTGGATCTAGTGAGGATTGGAAATAGTCCTTTAGGTGTGTCAGGACCAACCGCTCAAAGCATTCAGGTGGTCATTCAGGCACGTTGGGCTAGAGTGTTTCGGCACTGGCACAATTAAGGTAGATTTAAAGCATGCTGGTACAGCTGCTTGGGCAAGGGACATGTTAAAAATGTCTGTGAATACCCCAGCGAGCTGCTCTGCACATGACCTCAATATGCGCCCAGGGATACCGTCTGGTCCAGCAACCTTGTGCACATTGATCTGGCTCAGTACGTTGAGGACGTCAGATGGGGTAAGTGTGATGGGTGAGTGGTTGGGTAAGGAGGCAATCTTGGTAAAATTTTCTTTATTGTCTTTCTCAAAGCGAGCATAAAAGTCATTAAGCTCATTCAGAAAAAAGACCCTAGTGGCTGTGGGGGTGGGGTGACTGGGTTTGTAGTTGCTGATGGCCTGAATGCCCTGCCACATGCGCCGAGGGTCAGAGTTTAAAAAGTGCTCCTCTAGTTTTAGTTTGTAGCAGTGTTTGGCCTTTTTGATGCCCCTCTTCAGGTTAGCTCTGGATGTGCTGTAGGCCTGTGCATCACCTGATCTGAAGGCAGTGTTGCATGCCTTCAGTAGGAGATGCACCTCCTTGTTCATCCATGGCTTCTGATTTGGGTATGTGGTGGTCTGCTTCTGGGTTGTGACACTGTCTATGGTAGTGTTGATGTATTCGAGAACAGAGGAAGTGTAGCTGTCTATATTCGTGTGACAGCCACAGGTGGCCTGAGTAGCAAACATACTTCAGTCCATGTGTAGAAACCTATCCTGGAGTGTGAAGTCTACCCCCGCTGGCCACACTTTGATGGTCTTCACTAATAGCTGTACACGGTTGATGAGGGGTGATCATTTACAGTGGTTACCTAATCGGAGCATTGGTTTTACTGTTGCAGTGCTTGGTGGCAGCATTTGGGTTTGTGCGTTTGCTGGCTTTTACCACTGAGTGGCGCTATATAACTACAGACTGACACCTCATGCCTTAGTTCATTCTCTGCAAGATTAATGAGACACGCTCCTTTAGCACGTACTGTAGTAGCAGATAAAATAAAGTGAAACACTGTAGTTAAACGAATTCATAATCACAGTTGTAGGTGCATGTTATTCACAAGTTCTGACGCGTGTCTTTAGTTACACAGTGTCACTGACGACATCAGACGTTTCGTTGATTTCTTTGTCTCTTGTTTATTTTCAACATCAAAAACAACGGTTGTTACAGTTTCTTGCATAAATCCACTGTAGTCACGACAAGTCACTTGCTGTGTTCTGTAGCTTCGATAGATTACAGTTACAACAACTTATTTTACTGTATTCCTTTTAGCTTACTGTCTCACGTTATCACGGTCAAAAGCTTGTGTGCTCCAAACCTTTCTGTATCCTTCCGTGTCTTAACAACAACTACAACAGCCGTGCGTGATAGACATGGAACTGCATAACTGTGGGATGATGTCACAGAACAACCTATGAAATGATGTCACAATACAAATTATATGTATGATACTTAATGCTTAATGCTTAACTAATAAACTGAAATAAGATAAACATAACAACAAATCACAAGAATGAAATATGGCCCTTACATTTCCAGCCCCTAATTGACAGGCAGGAAGACTGACAATTACACACACATTTTTTTTTTTTTTTACAATTGGGCCACAACATTTACTATTGGATTAAAATTTGAATTAACTTTCTTAACACTTTAGAATTAACTTTCTTAACACTTTAAGCATTTTTTAACGGTTTAACTTAAGGTATTCATATTGCTGCGTACCAAATGAAAGGAACATGACTACTTTATAAGGTAATTAACAGTCCATTTCACATATCAGGCACAGCTTATCGATGGGTCTTTCCAGGGTACTGGTTTTAGTTTTGACCAGTACACGTCTCACAAGTCCTTTTTTATCAGGGAACAATCTCGTGATCCGTCCGACGACCCATGAATTTCTTGGAGAAGACTCATCAATTATTAGAACTACGTCTCCAATCGAGAGGTTTTTTCTCACCTGAGACCATTTTTGGCGCTCCTGAAGCAAGGGCAAGTATTCACGCACCCATCGCTTCCAGAATAGGTCGGCAAGGTACTGAATTTGCTTCCACTTGCGACGTGCGTAAATGTACTCCTTTTTGAAAAGTCCAGGAGGCAAGTTTGACTGTTTTTTCATCAGCAGCAGGTGGTTAGGTGTCAGGGGCTCCAGGTCTATGGGATCGTCTGTAGCGGTGGTAAGGGGACGGTCATTCATTATAGCTTCCACCTCACACAGAAATGTGTGCAAGCTCTCATCGTTTAGTGTTTGTTCTTTTAGTACAGACCTCAAGATTTTTTTAACTGACCTTATCTGCCTTTCCCATATTCCACCAAAGTGAGACCCAGCAGGAGGATTAAATATCCATTGTATCCCCTTTTGCATGAGGACGCCTTCAATTTTTGACTGATTCCACTGTTGGATAGCTTTACGCAGTTCAGTCTCAGCGCCTATGAAGTTTGTTCCATTATCACTTCTCATAACTGACACCTGGCCTCTTCTGCACATGAAGCGTCGAATAGCATTTAAGCAGGAGTCTGTATCTAATGACTGCGCGACTTCAATGTGCACGGCTCTTGTTGTCAGACAAGTAAACAATACGCCATATCTTTTAACATTACTTCTACCCCGTTTGACCTCGAAGGGTCCAAAATAGTCTACCCCTACGTTAGTGAACGGTGGGTGATCTGGTGTTATTCTATCGCGTGGCAGTTCTGACATTTTTTGTTCACTATTCTTCGCTCTGATCTTTCTGCATGTCACACAACTGGACAGAAACTTTCTCACAAGGGAATTTGCTGTCGGAATCCAGTATTTCTGCCGCAATTTTGAAAGCATATAATTCCTTCCACAATGTCCAACCTGTTCGTGAGTGTTTCTTGAGATTAGGGTTGCAATGTGTGAGTCTTTGGTATAATGACAGGGTGTTTTGCATGCTCAGGCATTGCAGACCTACCAAGACGTCCTCCAACTCTTAGCACTCCGTCCTGCAGTACTGGATCTAGTTTGAAAAGACAACTGTTTCTTTTTACGGATGCATTACCCTTTTGTAACATGGAAATTTCGTCTTTGAATTTTTGGTTTTGAACAAACTTAATGACTTCGTTTTCTGCCATTGTTAAGTCCTTAATTGTTAGAGACTTATGGTTTTCTGTTATTGAGTTGTTTGCCTGTCCCTTAATCCCTTTTGTTTTCTGTTTAAGCATGTCTTTAACGCAAAGAATCCAGGCAACGGATCTTTTTAGCTTATACCAGTCAGAGTGATAGTTAATCAGTTTACTCACGGCATCTGTGCTCTCTGTAGTTTTTACGAGATTCACTGAGGCTGAGTGTTTAATCTCAATGTCATCCTCTTTTGTCGACAGATCGTGAATGTTCTCAGGCCATTTACTCTCTGGTGTTTTAAGAAAGGGGGGACCATGGATCCAATTGTTGTTTTTCATGAATTTTTCACAGGAAACTCCTCTGGAAGCAGCGTCAGCTGGGTTTTTTGAAGTGTTGACGTACCTCCACTGCTGCACATTTGAATAGCTGCTTTCTTAAATGGGAGACCGATGTAGAAGTGATTATCGGTAAATTGCAGGGAGTTAGTTACAGAGTCTAAAAACTGATAGTCCTCTTGTGACAACTCAGCTTTGTCATCACAGTTCCGTTCAGGAAAATCATGGTTGTACTGTTGTATCAGCATTTGTTCCACACTTTCGATGGAGACTCTGTTGATTGCAACGCTCACTTGCTCATTGTCACATGTGCCTTCCTCGACCGACTCTCGAAGAGGTCCATTTATGGTCCATCCGAGAGCAGTCTTTACTGCATATGGCCCATTGTGCCTGCTGTTAATTACTCGCCATGGTTCTAGGAGCCTGTGCTCTTTGTTACCTATGAGAATTTCAACTCCAGCATTAATGTAAGGCAGTTTTACTTCGCTGAGGTATGGCCACTTATCAATGTCGTGCTGTTGTGGAATATTTTCCACTGAGACTGGGATACTCTTTTGTGTGAACACTTTGGGGAGTTTAACAAAGGTGTTTTCTTCCAGACTGCTAACCTCTAGGTCAGTAAGCACGTAACTTTCTACTTGTTTCCTCGCGTTCATGGTGCTTAACATGATGTCAATTTTTTTACCTTGTACGTTTAATCGCCTTGCTAATGACTCTGTACAGAAGGTAGCAGAGCTACCTGGGTCCATAAAGGCATATACTTCTACTGTCTTGTTGCCTTTTTTGGACTTTATTTTAACAGGTACTATGGAGAGAATACAGTCATCTCCAGCCCCGATACACGCACTCGTTTCGTGACTCGCTGCAACAGGCAATGTTTGAACTGGTTCGGTTTCGTCAGCCTTTACGATCGCTTGAGCTGTGTCTTTTGCTGCAATGTGTAGCATGCGAGGATGTTTCTTTGAGCACAACTGACAGGTAATTTTCTTTGTGCAGTCTTTGCTTAAATGTCCTTTTACTAAACAGCCAAAGCAGAATCCATTCTTTTTTAGAAAGTCCAATTTGGCCTTGTATGTCTCATTGTTAAACTTGTGGCATTCGTCTAGGGTGTGATCTTGCTCACAGGATGCACAAGGTTTAGTGAAGGCACTAATAACTAATGCACCACTACTCTTTACTGTGATTGAGTCTCTATGATTTTTACCAACCTGTTTTACGCCGGTCGCAAAGCTGCTGCCCCTCTTTTCTTCAGTTTTTTGCTTGAATCCTGGAGAGGATTTGCTGCTGTGTTTTTTACCACTAGTCGAAACGTTCAGGTCTCCAAAGAGTGGGTTGGACATTACCTTTGCTTCTCGTTCTACGAATTTCATCAGCTGCACGAACTTAGCTCTTTCCTGATTGCGCTCCTCGTACTTGTATACGTGGCTTCTCCATTTTTCACGCAATTTGTAGGGCAGTTTTGAGGCAACACCTCTCAAGTTGGTAGCATTGTCTAGCTCATCCATGTAATCGATGCTTGACATGGTATTGTAACATTCTACTAGGAACAGGGAGAAAGTTTTTAGGGACTTTCCGTCCTCTGACTTTATTTCCGGCCAGTTGAGTGCCTTTTGCATCAGCGTTGTAGCGATTATTTGTCTATTTCCGAAATTGTCATGTAACAGTTTCATAGCCTCTGCGTAGCCACGATGTTCTGGCATGAGCAGGCAGCTTCTCACTAGGTCCTTAGGCTGTCCTTCAGTATACTGCTCGAGAAAGAACAGCCTATCATGATTGCTATCAGTGTTGGTTTTGATGGCATGTTTAAAAGCTCTTACGAAGGACGTGAACTTAAGAGGGTCACCATAGAATGGAGGAACGTTGCGCGGAGGTAAGGAATGTTGCCTCTGACTCTTTGCAAACATTTCTGTAAGATCTGCCTGAGGTGGCATCCTACCCTGAGGCTCCACTATGTCAGTGTTGTAAAGTGAGTGTTCGTTACCTTGGGTGGGCCGTTCCATTAGGGTGCTTGACATTATGGGTTGGGCACTCACTGGCATGCTTAAGTGGGTTGCTCGGAGGCGTGATGGCAGCTCGAGGTATTCCGTTGCCGAACTGTGGTTGCAGTGGTCGTTTTGCTCTGGTTCCGGGGGGCGTGCACCACTCGTTTCGACGACCACGCTCCGTCTGGCAGGATGTTGTTTTTTGCGGTTCTGGTAAGAATTTAGTTCAGCATCGGCCATTGCAAGCGCCGTTTCCATTTCCAGCCTTTCCTTTTGTGCCTTTAATTGTGCTTGTTTAGCCTTTAGTTGTGCTTTCAATTGCTCTTCCTCAATCTTTAATCGTGCTTTCAATTGCTCTTCCTCAGCCTTTAGTCGTGCTTTCAATTGCTCTTCCTCAGCCTTTAATCGTGCTTCCTCCAGCTCCAGCGCCTGCCGATGGCTCAAAGTTGCTGCTTTAGCCAGCAAAGCTGCTCTGTTGGCTTCTGCCTTTTTTAGTCGAGCTTCAGATGCTGCTGACGTTAAGGACCTCTTGGATGCCGCTGACGTTACGCTTCCGTGCCTTTGGGGGGCGGGCGTCTTACGCTCCGCCATTGACACACTGTCGTTTGGCGAAACTCCATCGTCAACTGTTTGAGACAACTTAAAGCGATTACTAGTGTCCGCGATCCACGACTCCACTCTTACCATGAATTCTGAGCAGCGCGTTAATCTAGGGTGAAACCAGTGTTGCTGATCAGTTTCACGCTCTTCATCCTTTGCGCACGATCGCACTGTTACATTACTTTCAATAAAGTCATTTAGCAGCGCTTTGTATTGGCGGCGCTTGGCTTTAACGTCATGCAAATTACAAGCATTGTCCATAAGCGCCTCTAGTTCATTGTATAATACAGTCAACTGACTCCACTTGCCTTCTCTGGCGCTCTTCAGTTCGTCGAGCACCATCACCTGCTCAGATTCGGCGATAGCGGCGTTGTCCTCGCCGTGTGACATGGTGAAGTTTAAGGCAGGCAAGTCCTCTTCTCGCTTTCGGTTTCGGTTGATGCGCGTTTTTGAAGTCGCACGCGCGCTCTTCACAATCTTAAGTCACTTATCTTCATTTCTGCGGCGGAGCCAAGCTTTTGACTTTAATGTAGGTGCATGTTATTCACAAGTTCTGACGCGTGTCTTTAGTTACACAGTGTCACTGATGACATCAGACGTTTCGTTGATTTCTTTGTCTCTTGTTTATTTTCAACATCAAAAACAAGGGTTGTTACAGTTTCTTGCATAAATCCACTGTAGTCACGACAAGTCACTTGCTGTGTTCTGTAGCTTCGATAGATTACAGTTACAACAACTTATTTTACTGTATTCCTTTTAGCTTACTGTCTCACGTTATCACGGTCAAAAGCTTGTGTGCTCCAAACCTTTCTGTATCCTTCCGTGTCTTAACAACAACTACAACAGCCGTGCGTGATAGACATGGAACTGCATAACTGTGGGATGATGTCACAGAACAACCTATGAAATGATGTCACAATACAAATTATATGTATGATACTTAATGCTTAATGCTTAACTAATAAACTGAAATAAGATAAACATAACAAATCACAAGAATGAAATATGGCCCTTACAACAGTATTAAAATTACAGTACAAATGTAGAATTCAAATTAAATCAAATCTTATTAGGATAAAATTTAAGCAAAATAAATGTTAACACAGTGAGCCTTTAGATTTTATCACGTGTAATTAGAAAAGAAGCGTGTAGGGTTTTGTGTCATCTTATTTCTTGTGTTCTTTACATTTATAGTAGATTTATTAACTGAAATAAATGACCATAAAATTAAAACATTGTCAGGACATTCTACTGCGTCAGCTGACATCATTCAGCCCCGCTTGTGTTTTTGCGTTATTATGAAAAAATAAAATGCAGTGGGCTGTTATGATCTGTAACGGGTTCGACCCATGTTGCACGGACAGCACCATAAAGCATGGACACGAGGCGAGGTCTTACGGGAAAAGGGTAATTTATTTAAGTAAAATAGCGAAGGAAAGGGTTGAAGGAGGGAGAATGGAAAGAATGGGATAAAGGACGTGCATGTGTAGTTCCTGGGGGTGTGCCACACTGGCATGCGGGCACACAGCTGACACACAGCTGACGATAAGTGGCGATGGGCGGAGTGGCAGAACGGAGCACGCGGAGGCAGCGCTCCTGCACGCTCCCTCGTGACAGTGCTTGTCCGGCGCGAGTCCTCACTGACGTAAAAACTTAACACAAACGTGTCGCCAGAGCTCGCGCAGCTCTTGCTCGCGCTGTCCTCAGCGCAGGGATCAAAGGGCGGAATTCCAGTGTCCTTGTTTAAAGTCCCTGGGTCACATCAGCCCACTCACATGCCACTCTTCTATTCTTCACCACACCACATAGTCCCGGACCTCGGACTAAACTCTGCGCCTTGCTTTTATAATGTGGAGCAAGCCCGAGATCATATTAACGTTAATTATCGCCAGCCGGAATGAATAGGCGGCTTCGTCCCTTTGTCGCCTATTCAGGGAGCCTACGGAGTGGCGATAGTGGATTTGGGCGCACACCCATCACAGGCACACGCCGTGGCAGATCATCATAATTTTTTTTAATAGTAAATAATGACCCCCATTGCGTTGTACCACCACTGGCAAACCCTTATGAAATACAAGTTAAACATTAAACGAATTTACCAAACTTTATGCGTGCAGTTAAGCGCTGATTCTGCGTATTAAAGTAAAGAAGAGGCTCACAATGCTCAACATCACGGAGCCCAAACCCCATTTAAATTGAATTAACAAATATTGTAAGTAAATAACAATAGCCCACGTTTAAAAAAGCATTTTTATTTAGATTATAAAATATAATCCTGCATCTGTTTTAGGTGTTCCAGCTGCCACTTTTTAGTTAGAAGTTTTCAATACAAATCTTATAATGCCCACATGACATGACAGAATTAGGCACGGCTGGTGAGCTATCCTCGCTAATGATCCCGGGCTTGCACCCCGCGCTATAAAATAATTGAGGTTTGTTGGGTTACAGTGGATTTTATCAGTGGATTCTATCAGAACGTTTCCCAACCAGAAGCCGTGGGTGGATAAAACTCTCTCAATGACTATCGCCCTGTAGCCCTCACCTCAGTAGTGATGAAGTGCTTTGAACGCCTGGTCAGAGACTTCATCATTTCTTCACTACCGGACACACTCGACCCACTACAGTTTACATACCGCCAGAACCGTTTCACACACGATGCAATCTCTCATCTCCTCCACACATCACTTACTCACCTGGACACTAGGAAAGGGAATTATGTTAAAATGCACTTCATCGACTCCAGCTCTGCATTTAATACCATAATTCCCTCCACACTCAACACCAAGCTGGAGCACCTGGGACTCAGCTCATCAATGTGTCAGTGGATCTCCAATTTTATGACTGGCAGACCACAGGCAGTAAGGATGGGCGGACATGTCTCAGCCTCACTCACTCTCAGCACTGGAGCCCCCCAGGGTTGTGTTCTGAGCCCCCTGCTGTACTCTTTGTACACCCACGACTGCGTGGCCACTACCAACTCCACCGCCATCATCAAGTTTGCTGACGACACTGTCGTGGTGGGCCTGATCACCAACAATGATGAGTCGGCCTACCTAGAGGAGATTGCAAATCTGGAGAACTGGTGCCAGAGGAACAATCTCCTCCTGAACGTCAGCAAGACAAAGAAGCTGATAGTGGACTTTAGTGCAAAGCAGGAGAGGAACTACCAGACCCCCATCATCAACAGGAGCCCAGTGGAGAGAGTGGACAGCTTCCGATACCTCAGTGTTTACATCACGCAGGACCTGTCATGGTCCTGTCACATCAACACCGTGGTGAAAAAGGCCCGGCAGCGTCTCTACCACCTCAGACGCTTGAGAGACTTTAGACTGCCCTCTAAGGTGCTCAGGAATTTTCCTCCTGTACCATAGAGAGCATCCTGACAGGAAACAGCACCATGCAGGACAGACGAGCTCTACAGAGGGTGGTGCGATCACCGAGCTCCCTGACCTCCACTTGATCTACAGCAAGCGGTGCTGGACCAAGGCCAGGAAGATCGTGAAGGACCTCAGCCATCCCAACAATGGACGGTTCTCTCTGTTGCGGTCTGGGAAACGATTCCGCTCCTTGAAGGCCAACACAGAGAGACTGAGGAGGAGCTTCTTTCCGCAGGCGATAAGGTCTCTCAATTACACCACACAGGAGTAATATCTTTTAAACATTGACATTAACTGGACAATCATGGACAATTCATGTAATACATATTTACATATCTGAAACCATTGCACATGTCACTTTGCATAAGTCACTTTATACAATACATGTTTATATATATCTGCCATTGCACATGACACTTTGCCACTTTAAAACATTCTAATGCCACTTTAAAACATTTTAAAATTTATATATATTTATATATATATTCCCATATTTGTATATTTTGTAATATTTTTATTATGCCCTTATTTGTACAGTTTGTTTATTTTACTAGTTACATTTATTTTCTTTTGTATTTCATTTCTTTTTATTAATATTTATTCCTTATATATAGTTTTTATTTCCTTTTTTAAGGTCACTGGCGGTCGTACAAGCATTTCACTGCATATCAGTGGACCTGTCTGACCCATCCTGGTGCCCCGCTTCTGGCTGAAGATCTCGTCACATGGATGCCCCGTGTGTCTCTCTGGGATGCGTCTGGTGTCTGGGAATGATTCTCTCTACCTAGAAAATGGTTCTGGCCTTGACTGGTGTTAGCAACTGTTTCTCTGGGGACTTGACAGTTCGATAGTTCATGACTGGAACTTCTTACAAGTCTACCTGGGTCTTCAATAACTACCTGGACTCCATATTAACATCAATTAACATCAGCTATTATAGCTGAACTGCCTCCCACCCTACACACTGTATAAATGCAGATCATTTACTGCTTTTTGTTTCACCCAAATGAGGATGGGTTCCCTGTTGAGTCTGGTTCCTCTCAAGGTTTCTTCCTCTTACCATCTCAGGGAGTTTTTCCTTGCCACTGTCGCCCTCGGCTTGCTCACCAGGGACAAACTGACCATTTTGATTCATACAAATTCACATTTTATACAAACCTAAATAATTCTTTTGACTATGTAAAGCTGCTTTGCGGCAATGAAAATTGCTAAAAGCGCTATACAAATAAAATTGAATTGAATTGAATTGAATATCATACTGTGTATGACTGTGTATGTGACAAATAAAATTTAAATTTGAGGTGCAGAGGGCAGATGGGGTCTGAATCACTGGGAACACAGGAGCAGCATGTGTAGCTCCAAACCATCATGAAGCAGAATCCAGCTGAAGCTGGTCCTTCTCTGGATGCCTCAGGATCCTCGCAGGGTTGGCCTTTGTCTACTGAAGCTGTCACAAACTCCAGATGCCTCGAGATGTGTGAAAATATAAAAGACAGGTAAAAAAAAAATTAGCATAGTTTCCATTTGGGATAGATGTACTGGAGTATGAGGTTATGGGATGAATTATGTATATGCCATATTAAAGAGATGTGTCTTGAGTCTAGTTTTAACCTGGGAAACTGTGTCTGAACCTCGAACATTGTCTGGAAGGCTATTCCAAAGCGTTGGAGCTAAATATTAAAACGCCCTACCCCTTTTAGTAGATTTTGATATTCTGGGAACTACCAGAATTTTAGATATGTCCGGAGTTTTGTGATCTTAAGGAACGTGGTGGATTGTAACGTATCAGAAGACTGGCTAAATATGTGGGAGCTAAACCATTTAAAGCCTTGTATGTAAGTAATGCTATTTTGTAATTAATTCTTAACTGAACAGGTAGCCAGTGCAGGGATGATATATTAGGGTTATATGATCATATTTACTTGATCTAGTGAGAACCCTGGCAGCTACATTTTAGACTAACTGTAGCTTGTTTACTGAGGATGCAGGACAATCACCTAGTAATGCATTACAATAGTCCAGTCTGAGGGTCATGAATGCATAAACTAATGTTTCTGCATGTCACAGTCAGGCCAGGCTCCGAACCCAATCTGACACAGCGCCCTTTATCACCCGGATACTAATCACAACCACCTGACACCAATCAGCCTGAACACATAAAGACTTACCTGTTTACTTACCTGTATCTCTGTTTTCAGAAGCTTTTCCAGTCCCCATCTCTGAGCGTGGAAGCTCCACGTTGCCGTGGTGTGTGGACCTCGGTCAAATCTCTTCAACCCCAAGTTTTAACTCCATGTCATTCTGTGTTCTCTTATTAAGAAGTGGAAGATGAGATTTCCTGTTGGTCACGCTATTTTCCAAGTTTACCATTTATACTACCCTAGCTCAACCTGCTAACAAACTAAAGACTCATATTTTGCCGCAAGTACGTTGACCTTAATAAAACCTATTCATCTTGAAACTTACCTTTGTGTGGAGTCCATCTGTGTTACACTGCATCAGATACGAATAAAAATTTTCCTAAGCTTGGCAATATTTCTAAGGTGGAAATTCTTTTTTTCATAATATTTGAAATATGATTTTCAAAAGACAAGTTCCTATCTAATGTTACACCCAGGTCTTTTACTGTTGAGCTGGTAGTAATAATACGTCCTTCTAAATGCAGGCTGATTTGTGAGAGCTGTTGTCTACTGGTTTTTGCTTTTCAATAAGTAACATCTCCTGTCTTATCTGAATTGCGTAAAAGAAAGTTATCTGTCATCCAATCTTTTATATCCTGAACACACTTAGTTAGTCTAGACAACTTGGGTATTTTGTCTGGTTTTGTTGATGTATAACTAGGTATCATCAGCATAACAATGGAAACTAATTCCATGTCTTCTATTGATATTACCCAAGGGAAGCATGTATATTGAGAACAGCAGAGGTCTTAAAACTGACCCTTGTTGGGACCCCATATTTCACTAGCATTACACCAGAAAGTTCTCCATTTAGATCTACAAAATGGTATCGATCAGACAGGTAGGATCTAAACCATTTTAATGCCTGTCCCTGAATACCTATGTGATTTTGTAAGCGATCTATGAGAATATTATGATCTATATAGTGTCGACTGCAGCACTAAGATCAAGTAAGACTAGTATTGAGATGCAGCCTTGGTCCGAAGCTAAAAACAAGTCATTTAAATTTTAACTAGTGCAGTTTCTGTACTATGATGTGGCCTTAAATCATGACTGAAATTCTTCAAGGATATTGTTTTCCTGCAAGAATGTGCATATTTTAGCTTATACTACCTTTTCTAATATTTTTGATATAATTGATATAATGATTTTTTCATTGAGAAAGTCCATGAAGTCTTCGGTTCTAAACTGTGATGGGATACTTTCTGCAGGCATCATAGGTTTTGTTAGGCGAGCCACTGTACTAAATAAGAACCTGGGATTGTTTTGGTTTCTTGCTGTCAGTCGGCTCAGATGCTCGGCCCTAGCAGCTTTTAGAGCCTGTCTATAGCTGCACATACTATCTTTATATGCAATTCGAAACTTCTAATTTAGTTTTTCTCCACTTTCGCTTAAGGTTATAGGTTTCTCTCTTTAGGGCGTGAGTATGACAATTGTACCACGGTGCAAGTGTTTTATCTCTGACCTATTTTAATCTGATGGAAGTAACAGTGTCTAATGTACTGGTAAAAATAGTGCTCATGCTGTTAGTCACTTCATTTAGATTGTCTGCATCTAAGGGTCTAATAAGAAATTGGGTGGGATTTGGGGCAGATTACTTGTGAATTTGACTTCAGTAGACGAATTCATATTTCTACCAAATTGATAACGTGTGGAGACACAGCTAACCTGTTCTACAAGTTGAGTATATATTAGGAGGTTATGATCTGCAATAACATCACTTTGAGGTAATATCTTTATATTAAAAACATCTATACCATGGGATATAATTAAATCAAGCATATGATTAAAGCAGTGAGTTGCTACATTTATATTTTGTTTAACCACAAAGGAATTTAGCAAATCCATAAATGCGAGTGCTAAAGTTTCGTTAGCATCATCTACATGAATGTTAAAGTCTCCTACAATCAACACTTTGTCAGAGTTAATCAATAGGTCTGACAGCAGATGTCCAAACACTTTAAGAAAGTCAACATATGGCCCAGATGGTCTGTACACGGTGGCCAGGGCAAAATATAGCAAGGGTTTATGATGTATTTTACTGATGGCAACATTAATGATAAGCACTTCAAATAAGTTGGGCCTTGTTTTCTGAGTAACTGTGAGTACATCATTGTAGATAGTTGCAACATCCCCACGACCAGTTTGACATGGCTCGTGCTTAAAGAAATATCTTGATGGAGTAGACTCATTCAGACCAATATATTCATTCGGTCTAAGCCAGGCTTCAGTGAGGCAGAGTGCATCAAGGCAATAATCTAAAAAGTAGCAGAACTACCTGGGTCCATAAAGGCGTACACTTCTACTGTCTTATTACCTTTCTTGGACTTTATTTTAACAGGTACAATGGAGAGAATACAATCATCTCCAGCCCGGTGCACACGCTTGTCTCATGACTCACTGTAACCGGCAGTGTTCTAATTGGTTCAGTTTCGTCAGCCTTTACGATTGCTTGAGCTGTGTTTTGTGCTGCGATGTGTAGCATGTGAGGATGTTTCTTTGAGCACAACTGACATGTAATTTTCTTTGTGCAGTCTTTGCTTAAGTGTCCTTTTACTAAACATCCAAAGCAGAATCCATTCCTTTTCAAAAAGTCCAATTAGTTCTTATATGTCTTATCGTTAAACTGGTAGCATTCATCTAGAGTATGATCTTTCACACAGAATGCACAAGGTTTAGTAAAAGCACTGATAATTGATGCACCACTACTCTTTACTGTAATTAAGTCTTTATGATTTTTACCAAACTGTTTTACACCGGTTGCAAAGCTGCTACCTAGTTGAAACGTTCAGGTCGCCGAAAAGTGGGTTGGACATTGCCGTTGCTTCTTGCTCTACGAACTCCATCAACTGCACAAACTTGGCTCTTGTTTGGGTGCACCTTTCGTGCATGTATGCATGGTTCCTCCACCTTTCACGCAATTTGTAGGGCAGTTTTGAGACAATAGTCCTCAGATTGGTAGCATTATCTAGCTCATCCATGTAATCGATGCTTGAAATGGTATTGTGACAGTTTACCAAAAACAGGGAGAATGTGGTCAGCGACTTCCCGTCCTCTGACTTTATTTCCGGCCAGTTGAGTGCCTTTTGCATTAGCGTTGTAGCGATTATTTGTCTATTTCCAAACTTATCATGTAACAGTCTCATAGCTTCTGCATAACCGAGATGTTCTGGCATGAGCTGGCAGCTTTTTACTAGGTCCCTAGGCTGTCCTCTAGTATACTGCTCAAGATAGAACAGCCTATCCAGATTGCTATCAGTTTTGGTTTCAATGACATGTTTAAAGGCTCTTACAAAGGGCGTGAACTCAAGAGGGTCACCATCGAATGAAGAAACGTAGAGCGGAGGTAAGGAAAGTTGCCTCTGACTCTTCGCAAACATTTCTGTAAGATCTGCCTAAAGTGGTATCCTACCCTGAGGCTCCACTATGTCAGTGTTGTAAAGTGAGTGTTTGTTACCTTGGGTAGGCCGTTCCATTAGGGTGCTTGACATTATGGGTTTGGCACTCACGGGCATGCTTAAGTGGGTTGCTCTGAGGCGTGATGGCAGTTCGCGGTATTCCGTCACCGAACTGTGGTCGTGGTGGTCATTATATTTCGGTTCGGGGGGGGGGGCATGTACCACTCGTTTCGATGGCCACGCTCCGTCTCGCAGGATGTTGTTTTTTACGGTCCTGGTACGAGTTTAGTTCAGCATCGGCCATTGCAAGCGCCATTTCCATTTCCAGCCTTTCCTTTTGTGCTTTCAATTGCTCTTCCCAACCTTTAATTGTGCTTCCTCCAGTTTCAGCGCCTGCCGATCTCTCAAGGTTGCTGCTTTAACCAGCAAGGCTGCTCTGCTGGCTTCTGCCTTTCTTAATCAAGCTTCGGATGCTGTAGACGTTAAGGACCTCTTGGATGCCGCTGACGTTACGCTTCCGCGCCTTTTAGGGGCGGACGTCTTGAGCTCCAACATCGACACACTGTCGTTTGGCAACTCCATCGTCAACTGTTTGGGGCAACTTAAAGCGATTACTAGTTTCCGCAATCCACAACTTCACGCTTACCATGAATTCTGTGCAGCGCGTCAATCTAGGGTGATACCAGTGGTGCTGATCGGTTTCACGCTCTTCATCCTTTGCGCACGATTGCATGTTTACATTCCTTTCAATAAAGTCATTTAGCAGCCCTTTGTATTCGCGGCGCTTGGCTTTAACGTCATGCAAATTAAAAGCATTGTCCATAAGCGCCTCTAGTTCGTTGTATAATATAGTCAACTGACTCCACTTGCCTTTTCTGGGTTTTTTCAGTTCGTGAAGCTTGTCTGGAGAATCGTTTTCGTCGAGCACCATCACCCGCTCAGATTCGACGATAGCGACGTTGTCCTCGCCGTGTGACATGGTGAAGTTTAAAGCAGGCAAGTCCTCTTGTCGCTTTCAATTTCGGTTGCTCGTTGGCAGTCGATGCGCGTTTTTGAAATTGCACGCGCACTCTTTACTCCACGTTCACACTCTTAAATCACTTATCTTCATTTGCAGTGGAGCAAGCTTTTGACTTTATTGTACGTGCATGTTATTCACAAGTTCTGACGCATGTCTTTTGTTACACAGTGTCACTGACGACTCCAGACGTTTCGTTGATTTCTTTGTCTCTTGTTTATTTTCAACATCAAAGTACAACGGTTGTTACAGTTTCTTGCATAAATCCACTGTAGTCACGACAAGTCGCTTGCTGTGTTCTGTAGCTTCGATAGATTACAGTTACAACAACTCATTTTACTGTATTCCTTTTAGCTTACTGTCTCACCGTCAAAAGCTTGTGTTCTCCACACCTTTCTGTATCCTTCCGTGTCTTAACAACAACTGAGCAACTAACGTGCGTGATAGACACGCAGCTACATTACTGTGGAATGATGTCACAAAACAACTCATGAAATGATGTCACAATAAAAATTATGAGTATGATACTTATGCTTAATGCTTAACTAATAGGCTGAAATAAAATAAACACAACAACAAATCACAAGAATAAAATATGGCCCTTACAACGCTTACTAATAACAATGGAGACAAAAGTTAAAATAATTGGGAAAATAATCATGGAAACATGTGAAGTCTACTGTGCAAATAAGATAGACATTAATAACAAAGAAGCATGAAAAGTGATAAAGGAGATGTGCAGGAGTGGTGCAGCATCATCAGCATTGCATCCCGGTCAGTCCTGCTCATATATTGTGTTAGTATCCTAATACTTAGACAATATTTGTTTGACTTACGAACAATTTAGATTTACAGGGAACGAATGAGCTTCTGGAATAGATCTTGTGTCAGGGTCGCTAGAGGGCGTGATAGATCCAATCGCAGATTTGGGAGGCGATCCCGGGTAGAAATTATGTGTTTGAGAGTGCTTGTGGAAGACTGAGTTGACAAGACTAAGTGGTTTAAAGACTAGGCGTGGGTCAAGCTCCGAGCTGTAGTGGGAGCAGGAGAAGCCTCACTGAAATGCGAAAGCACGGAGTGGTATATTAATGTATAAAGTTTACTTATTCAGACAAGTCCAGGCATGCCCAAAAACAACACCTAGAGGCTAGGTTGGACTGAGTTGTTTGTGCACATTCTGGACTACTGCATGTTTATTCCTGTAAGTGATTGATTAAAAAGTAAGTCACCTGTTTACCTGTTATGCTGTTTAAATTAATATTTGCATTTAGCTTACAAATATAGTTGATTGTTATTATTACATTAATCTTCATTAATGCATTGTTTGCTAACTGATCCTAAGTCATGTTAAATAGTGCTGCTAGTACTTATGTTCTGCAGGTAGTTAGCAGTTTAGGAGATAAGCATTTTTTTTTAATTACTTGACTTGATGATCAAACCAGAGATGTTCTCAGAGCCAGAGAAGCTCTGACTAGAGAAATTAAGACACGCCTGTAATGTAGAGCATTTTCCAATGTCCCCTTAATCATATTCTCAATAACAAGTGAGGGAACATTTTTAATTTCCAGGAAAATGCTCTAGATTCCAGGGCAGATGGAGCGGGGGCTAGGGGAGGAGCTGACCGGGTTACCAGGAGATGACCACCCATATTCTCAATAACAGGTTCAGTGCAGCCAACTCCTCCGGCTACCACGACAACATTAGGGACCACAGATAACCCCGCATCATGCAGCTTATTCAATTCTAATTCTCATAGGGCATTACCTCAACCTGTTCCAGCTCCAATCCCCCAACCTGGACTAGAGATGTTAGCTGCTTCTCCCTATGGTGTCCCAAAACTGATCATTCCAACCTTTGAAACCGGACGTGAAAGCGATTTCGCACTGCTCAAAATGGCACTGGACAATCTGATAAATAATCAGCAACATCTAAGTGAACAGTACAAGTAACAAGTTCTCCTAGGACACCTAAAGCTTTCCAGTGCTCTACAGCTTGCAAAGGCATACATGCATCATCCCCACCCCTACACTGCGGCAGTACAAGTTCTGCAAGATAAATATGGACAGCCCTGTCAATTAGTGCAGTGTGAGTTAGGTGCCATCCTGAATGCTCCAGCCGTCAAGTTTGGAGATGCTGAAGCCTTTGATAGCTTTTCCTTATCCATTCATTCACTAGTTGGAATGCTTAAGACTTTAGAAGACCCGAACGGTTATGAGCTGAGATGAACTGAACGATCTCATGTCGACCGCCTTCTGAGCAAAATGCCAGCCTCATATTGTGATAGCTTTGTGGAGTTCTGTTTCAGCCATGGCATTCTCCCGACTGGTTCAGATTGAACATACACTCTACCTGATTTCTCCGCATGGTTGCAGCTGAAGTCTCAGGCTAAGCGTATATCAAACAGGGCAGCAGCACTCTATCAAACTGAGGTACCCAGGACCAAAAGAAAGGATGAATATGTCCCTTTGCCACCAAAGGGAAAATGAAACACCTAACCAGTCGCTACCCTCCAACGAAAATACGCCCATCTCCGCTTCGTACCCTTGCCTCAGATTGTGCGAGCACAACCTCTGTTATTAATTGGGTCTGATATGCCTCACCTGCTTGTGCCAGTCGAACCGGTATGTATTGGTCCTCCTACTGCCCCCATAGCAGTACACACAAGACAGGGATGGACCCTCCAAGGTCCTGTTGGATACAGCCAAGCTGTTCCCTATGATTATCAATGCCTGCGGATTTCTACAGATGCTCAGAACGCGGAGCTAATCAAGAACGTGGAGCGCCTTTGAAACAACAGCCACACGATCTCGACAAGACCAGCATGCTCTAACACTACTTCAGACCTGCACCACTAGGGTAGAGGTGGATGGCGTTCTGCGATATGCCATCCCTTTACTTAGACAGCCAAACTTTGTAACACTTCAAGCTCCAAAGGAAGCAGTGCTGGCGAGCCTTTGAAGCACTGAGCGCAAACTTGCCCAAGACCTAAGAGTCTCTGAAGCATACTGCACAGAGATGAAAAAATTAGAGCAAGCTGGTTATGTAGGAGAAATTTCAATGCAAGAAGCAGAAGAATCTGCCGAATCCTGCCACTAGATGGCATTCCACACTATCTAGTGAACCATAATGGTAAAAACAGGATTGTATTCAACTGTTCCCTTTCAAAGGCTACATTCGATGCTGCGTGAAAACGCTATGGGAACATCTTGTCATGTTGCTGGTTGTGAAGCATGTGTGTACCAAACACGCCAAATTTTTGGCTTTTATAACCTCGGTCAGGTGACGTCATCTGATAGGACGCACCTGCAGGTTATAAATAGGAGTGAACCGAAAACATTCCTCAGATTCTTGTCTTCACCTAGTTGTGAGCGTGTTGTGTCTAACCAGCAAAAATATGTGTTTAACTCACCGATAATGGCAGAGTTTAAACAAGATGTCCCTCCATGTGTATAATCCATATCGGAGGGAGATCTCTACACTTTACTGCTTCAAATAAGTACTACGCGCGCGCCTCGCATTCCTTGAGAAGCCTTGAGCCGCCGCGCATTCCTGGGGCTTAAACTCATGCATCCGGCAGAGCAGTGAGAGACAGATTTAAAACTCCTTTCTTTCGCGTTCTCATCGGATCGGGAAATCCGCTTCTTGTGAATGGGCAAGGATAAACATCCTCTCTTGCTTCCGCGGAGATGGTAATAGCCTCTAAGCACTTAAAAATAAATAAATAAAAACATAGACGGCAGGTTCTGTCGGGTGGCCGGGGGGCGGAGCCTCAGCGACGCTCTCTCCCCTTTTCTTAGCAATCTCCATATGAGTTAACCCTTTCATGGAGTAAGCTGTATTCATCCCGTGTTTCTGCCATCAACTTATTTATTTATTTAAATATAGTTGAGGTAGAAGCCAGAGTTATATGATGACACCCAGATAGAAGAGACGCTTCCAGGCTATCTCTCTTCTGGGACATCATCCTTCCTGAAAAGCTATTACTTCCTTTCAAGCTGTGTAGACTTTTTATTTTCTCTGGAGGGAAAAGCTTTTCAGGCAGCAGGTCAGGTTGGTGCTCCATTGCACACCATGGCGGTTTTGCATGCCTACCGGGCTGACCTGCTGAGAGACTTGAGTACTGGCGGGGCTCTGCAAGGTCAGGCGTATTGGACTTACGCCGGGCCACAGACTTGTCTCTTCATGCAACAAAGCAGACGGCTTGTGCTATCGGCCGTTTTATGGCTGCTATGGTCTCCGCGGAGAGCCTCTTGTGGTTGAATCTCAGGGGCATCAAGGAGAAGGATCATGTATTCCTCCTCGATGCCCCATCTCGCCTCCCGGCCTACTTGGCGATGTCGTTAACTCGGTCGCCACTAGGTTCATGAGGCGAAGTTATATAACAAGCTTTCGGGAAATTCCTTTCCCGCCTTGCTTAAGAGTCGGGACTGTCAGCCATCCAGTCTCGACCGGGTTCGACTGTTGCGAGGCGTGAAACACACAAGGAGAGTGTTTTTTGAGCTGGGCACCCCCTCGCAAGATTGGGGTGCGTCACGCAATCTGCCTTAGAAGAGGTCAGACTGGCATATTGTCTTCACAAAGAAGCCCTGAGGTTCATGTGCCCAGGACTGTGGGGGGTGGCCCCCCAATGGGGAGAGGCACGCAGAATTCCTTTTAAAGAATGAGGTGTTCTCCCTGGCACCCCCAGGAGGTTGGTGTTCTTGCTCCGCCACCACTGGTGTTTCGGGCAACTCCAGTCTCCAATAAAATGTTAGTTCTTCTGGTTTTTTCCTGCCATGTTTCAGGATGCCGAACATCTAACATCCCCCCCCGTTTAACCAAGCCGCTGAGCTTTGCCCCTTTCTGAGAAACTGGCAGCGTGGAAGCTACTGCCAAGTATATCTCCTTGGGTACTAAGCACTGTACAGAGAAACTACAGGATTCAGTTCTCACATCACCCTCCGCGTTTCAATAGCGTGGTCTCCACTTCCATGAAACCGGAAAGTGCAAGAGGAACGGGGGGCTGCGTCCAATTTTTTAGATTTTGCGGGCTTTACCACTATCTTAAAATAAATCAATGGAGATATTGCCACAACACAGGAGGTTCCTGAGGTTCGCTTTCGGGGGCGAAGCTTACCAGTATCGGGTCCTTCCATTTGGTCTAGCTTTTTCACCCGCACATACACAAAATACATGGATGTAGTTCTGGCTCTTACGACTCCAGAGCATCCGTATTGAATTACATGACTGGCTGGCCCAGTTTTAGTAGCTAGCGCTTCGACATCAGCATGTCGTTCTAGCTAATCTTTGTTTCCTAGGATTGAGATCCAATGCCATGAAAGCATGCTCTTTCCTGTTTAGAGGACAACATTTTTGGGTGTCACATGGAATTTGAGCGTAAGCGGGCACAGCTGTCTCCCGCTCGTGTCGAATCCATTCTCAACACCGTCAAGGAAATCAAGCTAGACCAGAAAGTGACCATCACTTTCAGAGATCTTAGCTCTCATGGCAGCTGTATCCACAGTGACACCTTTGGACCTTCTGCACATGAGAGCATTTCAGTTGTGGCTAAGAACCAGGGGATTTTACTCTAGGGCCAATCCCCAATAGGGGCTACGCGCCAGGTGCTTCGTACCCTTCCTATGTGGTTCAGACCCCGGTTTCTGACTCTGGGTCCCACTCTAAGTTTGTCTTGTCGTTGCAGATGCTAACGACAGACGCTTCCCTCATGGGCTGGGGTGCGGTCTTAGATGACCGTCCAGCCCAAGGGAGCTGGAGAGGCCATCTTTTTGCGCGGCACATCAATTGCCTTAAAATCATGGCTCTATTTCAGGCCCTAAAGCACTTCCTCCAGCAGTTGAGACTACCACGTCCTAGTGCGGGTGGACAACACTATGGCAGTCTCATATATTAATCGCCAGGGCGGACTGTGCTCGCGCCGCTAAATAGCTAGCGCACCAGATTCCTGTCCCTCAGGGCAATTTACATTCTGGGAAAATTTCATGTAGGGGAGGTGGACCTCTTTGCCTCGCAAGATCAGCAAATGTCCCCTTTACTTATCTCTGACTCTAAGTCAAGCTGGTCTTCCAGCCAGCGTAATTAAGAGTATTCTAAGTACTAGGGCTGCCTCCCCTCAAATGGAATGTATTTGAAAGTTGGTGCATGACGAAGCGGGTAGACCCAGTCCACTGCCAAATTGTTTCAGTGCTGGAGTTTCTGCAGAAAAATTTGTCCTCTGGCTTGTGCCCCCTTGTTGAACCACTAGAGTCAGCGCCTCAGGTTTCTGACCCTTAAGATGGTTTTTCTAAATGGTGTTACCTCTCTAAGAGGATCGGACATCCCTATTGTTTTTAAAGCCCTCTGTCCTCCGTCTTTACAGCTTCGGAGCAGGAGAGACTTCACTTACTGTGTCCAGTACGTGCTCTTCGGATTTACGTCCACCGCATTAGCCAGTGGCATAAGTCAGAGCAGCTTTTACATGTTTTGAAGCCGCAAGCTGCGTGAGAGATGCTATTGCCCTCTCCTATGAGGCGCGTGGGCTCACTTCGCCTCTAGGAATCAGGGTTCATTCAACCAGTGGGAATCTCTTCATCAACTGCATTAGCAAGAGGTATTCCTTTGCAGCAAGTCTGTGATGCGGAGGGTTGTTTCTCTCCGCACACATTTGCCAATATGCATCCTATTGTTTTGAAGCCTTCTGTCCTCCGCCTTTACAGCTTCGGAGCAGGAGAGACTTCACTTACTGTGTCCAGTACGTGCTCTTCAGATTTACGTCCACTGCATCAGCTAGTGGCGTAAGTCAGAGCAGCTTTTACATGGTCTGGGGCCGCAACGGGGGGTGGCCCCCACTACACTGGGCTATTGCCCTCTCCTATGAGGCGTGTGGGCTCACTTCGCCTCTAGGAATCAGGGCTCATTCAACCAGGGGGATCGCCTCATCTATTGCACTAGCAAGAGGTATTCCCCTGCAGCAAGTGTGTGACACGGAGGGTTGTACTTTCCGCACACATTTATTACATTTATAGTTTAGATGTTCATGCTACTCCGGGCCCACAGGTCCTCGAGTAAGCTACCCAGATATAGTTCTGAGACTTTCTCGGCCTTGTGCGCACACGCTACCCAACCTTGGAGTCCAGACACTTGCAGTGTGGTGGCGTTGGTACTCTCGTTTCCATAGCATTTTCAAGCACCATCGAGTGTAGCCTTTGAAAGGGAACGTCTCGGGTTACTGAATAAGAAATTTATTGTCGCTAAACGACGGAGAAAAACTAGTTCATGCTTTTATCACCTCTAGGTTGGACTATTGTAATGCCTTACTGTCTGGTTGTTCAGCTAGATGCATAAATAAGCTTCAGCTAGTCCAGAATGCAGCAGCGAGAGTCCTCACCAGAACCAGAAGATATGAGCACATCACCCCTATCTTATCTTCACTCCATTGGCTCCCTGTGAAATTTCGCATTGATTTTAAAATACTACTCTTGACATATAAAGCATTAAATGGTCTCGCGCCGCAGTACCTGAGCGAACTGCTAGTGTCTTACGATCCGCCACGCCTACTTCGATCAAAGGATGCAGGCTGCTTGTCAGTACCGCGTATTATGAAAAATACAGCTGGGGGCAGAGCTTTTCCTTACAAAGCCCCAAAGTTATGGAATAGTCTTCCAAATAGTGTTCGGGACTCAGACACAGTCTCAGTGTTTAAGTCCAGGCTAAAAACCTATTTATTTAGCCGAGCATTTTTATAAATAGATTAGCCTTAGGTAAAGGAGCAGATCTGGGGGACTCATGGACGTAGAGTATTATGGTGAACTGGTATGTTTGGATGCTGTCTTCCTCACTCTCATTGATCACTCAGGTTTGCTGACGGTGAGGTGATTGTTTGCTTTACATGTCAGGAAGCCCTCATGTTTGTGTTTCCTTCTGGCTCTCCCTTTTAGTTATGCTGTCATAGTTAGTCCTGCCGGAGTCTCTGCTTGCACGCTACAGTTAATATACATTCACATTATACATTGTGTGACTGTGACCATACCTAACTGCCATCTCTCCTCTTCTTCTCTTTCCCCCCCTCTTTCTTTTTCCTCTCTCCTCCTGTCCCCCCCCCTTTCACTCTTTCTCTCTCTCTCTGTCGAGCTACACATGTCGTTCCTGAGCTGCCAGTGATCCAGACTCCCTCTGCCCTCCGGACCTGTCTGACCCATCCTGGTGCCCCGCTTCTGGCTGAAGATCTCGTCACATGGATGCCCCGTGTGTCTCTCTGGGATGCGTCTGGTGTCTGGGAATGATTCTCTCTACCTAGAAAATGGTTCTGGCCTTGACTGGTGTTGGCAACTGTTTCTCTGGGGACTTGACAGTTCGATAGTTCATGACTGGAACTTCTTACAAGTCTACCTGGGTCTTCAATAACTACCTGGACTCCATATTAACATCAATTAACATCAGCTATTATAGCTGAACTGCCTCCCACCCTACACACTGTATAAATGCAGATCATTTACTGCTTTCTGTTTCACCCAAATGAGGATGGGTTCCCTGTTGAGTCTGGTTCCTCTCAAGGTTTCTTCCTATTACCATCTCAGGGAGTTTTTCCTTGCCACTGTCGCCCTCGGCTTGCTCACCAGGGACAAACTGACCATTTTGATTCATACAAATTCACATTTCATACAAACCTAAATAATTCTTTTGACTATGTAAAGCTGCTTTGCGGCAATGAAAATTGCTAAAAGCGCTATACAAATAAAATTGAATTGAATTGAATTAAATTTGAAGAACACAAGATATAAGACGACACAAAACCCTACACGCGTCTTTTCTAATTACACGTGATAAAATTTAAAGGCTCACTGTGTTAACATTTATTTTGTTTAAATTTGATCCTAATAAGATTTAATTTAATTTAAATTCTACATTTGTACTGTAATTTTAGTTCTGTGATTATAAATTTGTTTAACTACAATGTTTTACTTGATTTTATCCGCTACTACGTGCAGTTCTAAAACTCTGTGTCTCATTAATCCAGCAGAGAATGAACTAAGGCATGAGGCGTTAGCCTGTAGTTATATAGCGCCACTCAACGGTGAGAACAAATTGCTTTAGAACTACTTCAATCACACTGCTATCAACACTACCAAACAGCTAAAACTAGGTACAGTAAGAACCAATCGTGTTACAAAAACAGTACAAAAGTTAAAAACCTACCTTACCAGTGGAGAAGAATCCAATTTAGAAAACTAAAGCACACTAAAGTTTGAGCTAGATCCACCTTCAATATATGTAGCTAAGCCCTGCCCACAATTCACACCTTAAGGAAGCCTGAAACTACTCTTGATTAATTACCTGAGAACAAATTGCTTTAGACCTACTTTAATCACACTGCAATCAACACTACCAAACAGCAAAAACTAGGTACAGTATACAGTAAGAACCAATCATGTTACAAAAACAGTACAAAAGTTAAAAACCTACCTTACCAGTGGAAAAGAATCACATTTAGAAAACTAAAGCACACTAAAGTTTGAGCTAGATCCACCTTCAATATATGTACAGTAGTTGATCAATTGGAATGGTTATTACCGTCGCGCTCACCGCCGCGTAAAAACGTCAGCGGCCAAAATAAATCAGTTGCATTTCAAAGTCATTCGTAAAATGGCCGCCAGGTGGCGCAAAGTGACATTTTCGCTCGTTGCCGTAAATACAACAGGGACCTTTATACAGCGTATCTCTGTATCGGTTTATTGTTATTTAAGTTCTGGATTATTTCAGGTACTTTAAACACATTGTTGGGTTGCTCATGTTGGCTCATATGAGATGTAGTTTACAAATGAACACCTGGTTGGGTTATTTTGACCCAACAACTGGTTTATTCATTATTCTTTCCTTTCTCCAAATATCAGCCTGCAGAATGTTTGAAATATTACTGTTATTGTGTCACAGGTGTAGTCTTAAGAGTTGTTTGGGCAGGAATGCGTGTGTATACAGCTCAAAACCTCCATCAGTTATTAAAGATAGCGGCTATTTAGAAAACATGCCCAGTGATTTCTGAGCTTCAGGAAATCTCCTGACGCTCTGCGCATAACACCGGGCCAACTCATGTCGGAAAGAATTTATAAACGGTTTCTAAACATGGGCTATTGTTTTTTTTACTTATAATATTTGTTAAATTAATTTAAATGAGGTTTGGGCTCAGGACTTCGACTCGGCATCGTGATTCTCCTCTTTAATTTACTCCATAGTTTTAATCAGCGCTCAGCCGCATGCATGAAGTTTTCCAGAGCGCACCGGCAGAAGTAGACTAATGATTATGAACGCGTCGGGAAAACAGCAAGCAGACTGACTCTGACCATTTAAAAAAACGTTTGCGTTCATTTTCTGACGCGCTCAAGTTCACCAAAAACAATACAGAACAGCGCAGCTTACAACACTTACAAAATCACAACACTTACAAAATCACAACGTTTTTTCGTTATTGTGAGTGCGCTTAAATAAAAGTTGAGTCTTATAAAGGCATGTAGTCTTATATAGTTTTATTATATAGTTTTTGCACATTAATCTGACACAGTTTTTTTCAGCCTGTCACGGCGTGCGCCCAAATCAATATCGCTCCTCGCTCACTAGTTAGGCGGCCTCCCCTTCAGACATGCGAAGCAGCGGGATACAACATTCAAATACAAATTATTCACCCTCTCCAGGTGTGAATCGGCTGTTCTCACCTATACATTCAGAGGAACTGAAATGCACTTCTCCTCACTTTAAAAACCTCTTGAATCTGAGGCTCTTCTGGAGACTTTCAGTGATTTCAATTTGTGTAATTTTAATCTCCTGGATTCTAGATTCTAAAGTTGACATTGTTACCTTTTTTAATCATTGGAATGGAAGAACTTGTTATTTTCCTTATGATAGCATAAATTGCATTGTTTTTAATCAGTCTATACACAATAATATTCTTTGGTATTTTTTTTTTAAACGGGTATGGGGGCTATCTTGGTTCATTAATCTCCGTGCCTGGTTTAGGTTTAGTATTCAGTGCGCATCTGTTATATTACAACTATCATAACACTCAAATACCTTTTATTGGGGGTTAAGTGACTGATGTGCCTAACATTTTTCAGCTGAGCCTTTGTTTCACTGAAAACGACCGCGACACCCCTCTCTCTCTCTCTCACACACACACACAGAGCCGACCAAATCATTAGCACGTCCCTCCCCCAAACAGCACAGACATTTACTTTCTATCCATTTACTTACACCTGAACTGAGTTGTTTGAGTAACATGGGTCGAACCCGTTACAAATCATAACAGCATACTGCATTTCATTCTTATAATAACGCAAAAACACAAGCGGGGCTGAAAGACCGACATCTGCTGACGCAGTAGAACGTCCTAACACTGTTTTAATTTTATGGTAATTTATTTCAGTTAATAAATCTACTATAAATTTAAAGAACACAAGAAATAAGATGACACAAATCCATACACGCTTTTTTTCTAATTACAAGTGATAAAATCAAAAGGCTTACTGTGTTAACATTTATTGTGCTTAAATTTGATCCTAATAAGATTTGATTTAATTTGAATTTTAGAACAGTGGCAGCTGGAACACCTAAAACAGATGCAGGATTATTTTTTTATAATCTAAATTAAAATGCTTTTTTAAACTTGGGCTATTGTTATTTACATGCAATATTTGTTAATTTAATTTAAATGGGGTTTGGTCTCCGGAATGTTGAGCATCAGGATCCTCTTTTTTACTTTCCTACGTAGAATCAGCGCTTAATCGCACGCATTAAGTTTTGTAAATTCGTTTAATGTTTAATAGTAAATAATGACCCCTGTTGCGCTGTACCACCGCTCGGAAAACCTTATGAAATACAAGTTTAGGACAATTATGATGATCTGCCACGGCGTGCGCGTGTGATGGGTGTACGCCCAAATCTACTATAACTACTCCCTCACTCCGTAGGCTCCCTGAATAGGCAGCAAAGGGGACGGAGCCGCCTATTTGTGCCGGCTGGCGATAATTAACGTTAATATGATCTCGGGCTTGCTCCGCATTATAAAAGCAAGGCGTGGAGTTTTGTCTGAGGTCCGGAAAGTACGTGATGTAATGTTGAATATGAAAGAAGCATGTCAGTGGGGCGATGTGACGCGGCCCAGGGACTTTAAACAAGGACACTAGAATTCCGCCCTTTGATCTCCGCGCTGAGGACAGCGCGAGAAAGAGCTGCGCGAGCTCCCGCGGCATCTACACTCCCGCACCGTGCCCGCCCTCGTAGCCCCGCTGCCGAAGAGGAAAAGTGTGGTTAGGTTTTTGCGTCAGCGAGAACTCGCGCCGGCCATCGACAGCAGGAGAAGCGCCGTCACGAGGGAGTGTGCAGGAGCGCTGCCTCCGCGTGCTCAGTTCTGCCACTTCGCGCACCAACACTTATCGTCAGCTGTGTGCCCGCATGCCAGTGTGGCACAGCCCCCGGAACTGCACATGCACAACCTTTATCCCTTTCTTTCCATTCTCCCTCCTTCAACACTTTCCTTTCCCATTTTACCTAAATAAATTACCCTTTTCCCGTAAGACCTCGCCTCGTGTCCGTGCTTTATGGTGCCGCCCGTGCAACATGGGTCGAACCCGTTTACAGATCATAACAGTCTACTGCATTTCATTCTTATAATAATGCACAAACACAAGCGGGGCTGAATGACCAACATCAGCTGACGCAGTAGAACGTCCTGACAATGTTATAATTTTTATGGTCATTTAATTCAGTTAATAAATCTACTATAAATAGCAGGATAGCATTCTTTCACCTCAGAAATATTGCCAGAATAAGAAATTTATTGTCGCTAAACGACGCAGAAAAACTAGTTCATGCTTTTATCACCTCTAGGTTGGACTATTGTAATGCCTTACTGTCTGGTTGTTCAGCTAGATGCATAAATAAGCTTCAGCTAGTCCAGAATGCAGCAGCGAGAGTCCTCACTAGAACCAGAAGATATGAGCACATCACCCCTATCTTATCTTCACTCCATTGGCTCCCTGTGAAATTTCGCATTGATTTTAAAATACTACTCTTGACATATAAAGCATTAAATGGTCTTGCGCCGCAGTACCTGAGCGAACTGCTAGTGTCTTACGATCCGCCACGCCTACTTCGATCAAAGGATGCAGGCTGCTTGTCAGTACCGCGTATTATGAAAAATACAGCTGGGGGGCAGAGCTTTTTCTTACAAAGCCCCAAAGTTATGGAATAGTCTTCCAAATAGTGTTCGGGACTCAGACACAGTCTCAGTGTTTAAGTCCAGGCTAAAAACCTATTTATTTAGCCAAGCATTTTTATAAATAGATTTTCCATAGGTAAAGGAGCAGATCTGGGGGACTCATGGACGTAGAGTATTATGGTGAACTGGTATGTTTGGATGCTGTCTTCCTCACTCTCATTGATCACTCAGGTTTGCTGACGGTGAGGTGATTGTTTGCTTTACATGTCAGGAAGCCCTCATGTTTGTGTATCCTTCTGGCTCTCCCTTTTAGTTATGCTGTCATAGTTAGTCCTGCCGGAGTCTCTGCTTGCACTCTACAGTTAATATACATTCACATTATACATTGTGTGACTGTGACCATACCTAACTGCCATCTCTCCTCTTCTTCTCTTTCCCCCCCTCTTTCTTTTTCCTCTCTCCTCCTGTCCCCCCCTTTCACTCTTTCTCTCTCTCTCTGTCGAGCTACACATGTCGTTCCTGAGCTGCCAGTGATCCAGACTCCCTCTGCCCTCCGGACCTGTCTGACCCATCCTGGTGCCCCGCTTCTGGCTGAAGATCTCGTCACATGGATGCCCCGTGTGTCTCTCTGGGATGCGTCTGGTGTCTGGGAATGATTCTCTCTACCTAGAAAATGGTTCTGGCCTTGACTGGTGTTGGCAACTGTTTCTCTGGGGACTTGACAGTTCAATAGTTCATGACTGGAACTTCTTACAAGTCTACCTGGGTCTTCAATAACTACCTGGACTCCATATTAACATCAATTAACATCAGCTATTATAGCTGAACTGCCTCCCACCCTACACACTGTATAAATGCAGATCATTTACTGCTTTCTGTTTCACCCAAATGAGGATGGGTTCCCTGTTGAGTCTGGTTCCTCTCAGGTTTCTTCCTATTACCACCTCAGGGAGTTTTTCCTTGCCACTGTCGCCCTCGGCTTGCTCACCAGGGACAAACTGACCATTTTGATTCATACAAATTCACATTTCATACAAACTTAAATAATTCTTTTGACTATGTAAAGCTGCTTTGCGGCAATGAAAATTGCTAAAAGCGCTATACAAATAAAATTGAATTGAATTGAATTAAATTTAAAGAACACGATATAAGACGACACAAAACCCTACACGCGTCTCTTCTAATTACACGTGATAAAATTTAAAGGCTCACTGTGTTAACATTTATTTTGTTTAAATTTGATCCTAATAAGATTTAATTTAATTTAAATTCTACATTTGTACTGTAATTTTAGTTCTGTGATTATAAATTTGTTTAACTACAATGTTTTACTTGATTTTATCCGCTACTACGTGCAGTTCTAAAACTCTGTGTCTCATTAATCCAGCAGAGAATGAACTAAGGCATGAGGCGTTAGCCTGTAGTTATATAGCGCCACTCAACGGTAAAAGCCAGCAAACGCACAAAGCCAAACGGTACCGCCGAGCGCGGCGACGGTAGGACCTACATTCCGATTGATTAACCACTGTAGCTAAGCCCTGCCCACAATTCACACCTTAAGGAAGCCTGAAACTACTCTTGATTAATTACCTGAGAACAAATTGCTTTAGACCTACTTCAATCACACTGCAATCAACACTACCAAACAGCAAAAACTAGGTACAGTATACAGTAAGAACCAATCGTGTTACAAAAACACAAGATGTAGTCCACCTGAGTGCTTCTGCCTCCACTCTTATACAGATGTGGCCATTAAGAATGCATGTGTTTTCCCGCGAGATGCCGCAATTTGGCTTACTTGCTGTAAGCAAGATTTGGGAATTTAAATAAATGTGTTGTGCTTTACTGAATATCCGCCAGATGGCGCATGAAAGGACTTTATCTAAAAGCCAGACAAAGTACGACGGAGAATTGTGTATAATTAGTTAGCCTAAAACAAAATTGTTTTCAGTGCTGAAGCAAACATGAATTTACTTTGGTTTTACAACAGATCTTTCATGATGAATGTGTGTACATGTGCTTCATATTATTTTCATATTATGAAATGAGATGCCCAAATTCGTGCTTTAAAAGTTTCTTATATAGTTTTTGTAATGTCTTAACAGGGACAAAACAATAAAAACCATGGCAATGCCGCTTCGGTTTAAATGGTCTTGAAATGAATTTATACATTTATAAAATATATAATATAGTATACACTCACCTAAAACATTATTAGGAACACCTGTTTAATTTCTCATTAATGCAATTATCTAATCAACCAATCACATGGCAGTTGCTTCAATGCATTCCATCTCTCCTCTTCTTCTCTTCCCCCCCTCTTTCTTTTTCCTCTCTCCTCCTGTCCCCCCCTTTCACTCTTTCTCTCTCTCTCTGTCGAGCTACACATGTCGTTCCTGAGCTGCCAGTGATCCAGACTCCCTCTGCCCTCCGGACCTGTCTGACCCATCCTGGTGCCCCGCTTCTGGCTGAAGATCTAGTCACATGGATGCCCCGTGTGTCTCTCTGGGATGCGTCTGGTGTCTGGGAATGATTCTCTCCACCTAGAAAATGGTTCTGGCCTTGACTGGTGTTGGCAACTGTTTCTCTGGGGACTTGACAGTTCGATAGTTCATGACTGGAACTTCTTACAAGTCTACCTGGGTCTTCAATAACTACCTGGACTCCATATTAACATCAATTAACATCAGCTATTATAGCTGAACTGCCTCCCACCCTACACACTGTATAAATGCAGATTATTTACTGCTTTCTGTTTCACCCAAATGAGGATGGGTTCCCTGTTGAGTCTGGTTCCTCTCAAGGTTTCTTCCTATTACCATCTCAGGGAGTTTTTCCTTGCCACTGTCGCCCTCGGCTTGCTCACCAGGGACAAACTGACCATTTTGATTCATACAAATTCACATTTCATACAAACTTAAATAATTCTTTTGACTATGTAAAGCTGCTTTGCGGCAATGAAAATTGCTAAAAGCGCTATACAAATAAAATTGAATTGAATTGAATTGAATTTAGGGGTGTGGTCCTGGTCAATACAATCTCCTGAACTCCAAACTGAATGTCAGAATGGGAAAGAAAGGTGATTTAAGCAATTTTGAGTGTGGCATGGTTGTTGGTGCCAGACAGGTACCGCTCATCTCCACTACAAACAGGAAAAAGGGGCGACAATTTGCACGAGCTCACCAAAAATTGGTGACAGCTGAAGACTGAAAAAATGTTGCCTGGTCTGATGAGTCTCGATTTCTGTTGGGACATTCAAATGGTAGAGTCAGAATTTGGCGTAAACAGAATGAGAACATGGATCCATCATGTCTTGTTACCACTGTGCAGGCTGGTGGTGGTGGTGTAATGGTGTGTTTTCTTGGCACACTTTAGGCATCTTAGTGCCAATTGGGCATTGTTTAAATGCCACGGGCTACCTGAGCATTGTTTCTGACCATGTCCATCCCTTTATGACCACCATGTACCCATCCTCTGATGGCTACTTCCAACAGGATAATGCACCATGTCACAAAGCTCGAATCATTTCAAATTGGTTTCTTGAACATGACAATGAGTTCACTGTACTAAAATGGCCCCCACAGTCACCAGATCTCAACCCAATAGAGCATCTTTGGGATGTGGTGGAACGGGAGCTTCGTGCCCTGGATGTGCATCCCACAAATCTCCATCAACTGCAAGATGCTATCCTATTAATATAAGCCAAAATTTCTAATGAATGCTTTTAGCACCTTGTTAAATCAATGCCACATAGAATTAAGGGAGTTCTGAAGGCGAAAGGGGGTCAAACACCGTATTAGTATGGTGTTCCTAATAATCCTTTAGGTGAGATATATATATATATATATATATATATATATATATATATATATATATATATAAAATATACATACACAGTAGTGTGAAAAACTATTTGCCCCCTTCCTGATTTCTTATTCTTTTGCATGTTTGTCACACAAAATGTTTCTGATCATCAAACACATTTAACTATTAGTCAAAGATAACACAAGTAAACACAAAATGCAGTTTTTAAATGATGGTTTTTATTATTTAGGGAGAAAAAAAATCCAAACCTACATGGCCCTGTGTGAAAAAGTAATTGCCCCCTAAACCTAATAACTGGTTGGGCCACCCTTAGCAGCAATAACTGCAATCAAGCGTTTGCGATAACTTGCAACAAGTCTTTTACAGCGCTCTGGAGGAAATTTGGCCCACTCATCTTTGCAGAATTGTTGTAATTTAGCTTTATTTGAGGGTTTTCTAGCATGAACCGCCTTTTTAAGGTCATGCCACAACATCTCAATAGGATTCAGGTCAGGACTTTGACTAGGCCACTCCAAAGTCTTCATTTTGTTTTTTTTCAGCTATTCAGAGGTGGATTTGCTGGTGTGTTTTGGGTCATTGTCCTGCTGCAGCACCCAAGATCGCTTCAGCTTGAGTTGACGAACAAATGGCCGGACATTCTCCTTCAGGATTTTTTGGTAGACAGTAGAATTCATGGTTTTATCTATCACAGCAAGCCTTTCAGGTCCTGAAGCAGCAAAACAACCCCAGACCATCACACTACCACCACCATATTTTACTGTTGGTATGATGTTCTTTTTCTGAAATGCTGTGTTACTTTTACGCCAGATGTAACGGGACACGCACCTTCCAAAAAGTTGAACTTTTGTCTCGTCGGTCCACAAGGTATTTTCCCAAAAGTCTTGGCAATCATTGAGATGTTTTTAAGCAAAATTGAGACAATCCTTAATGTTCTTTTTACTTAAAAGTGGTTTGCGCCTTGGAAATCTGCCATGCAGGCCGTTTTTGCCCAGTCTCTTTCTTATGGTGGAGTCGTGAACACTGAACTTAATTGAGGCAAGTGAGGCCTGCAGTTCTTTAGATGTTGTCCTGGTGTCTTTTGTGGCCTCTCAGATGAGTTGTCTCTGCGCTCTTGGGTAATTTTGGTCGGCCGGCCACTCCTGGGAAGGTTCACCACTGTTCCATGTTTTTGCCATTTGTGGATAATGGCTCTCACTGTGGTTCGCTGGAGTCCCAAAGCTTTAGAAATGGCTTTATAACCTTTACCAGACTGATAGATCTCAATTACTTTTGTTCTAATTTGTTCCTGAATTTCTATGGATCTTGGCATGATGTCTAGCTTTTGAGGTGCTTTTGGTCTACTTTTCTGTGTCAGGTAGCTCCTATTTAAGTGATTTCTTGATTTAGTGTGGCAGTAATCAGGCCTGGGGGTGACTATTTTTTTTTTACTTTCCCCAAAAGGCTCAGCCTTTGCCAGGCCACAGTTGTAAATAAGAAACCTGTTCTTAATCTGTCTTGCCTGGTTAAATAAAGGTAAAAAAAAGAAAAAAAAGTGGCATTTTAATTTAAATCTAACATTTTAATGGTTAGTGATCGGTGCAAGGGCGTCAACTCGCACATTCTGTAATATTCCACTATCATTCATACTGCCATTGTTTTAGAGCTCTTTACGAAAGCATTTGCTAGTTAGTAAGTAAGTAAGCAAATAAAAGATGAATAAATGAATAGCTTTAAATGGTACTTCAGCAAAGTAAAAGTACCATATATATATATGTATGTATATCAGTAACTGAGCAGATTGTGAAATACTCAGACCGGCCCGTCTGGCACCACAACCATGCCATGCTCAAAATTGCTTAAATCACCTCTCTTTTCCATTCTGACATTCAATTTGGGGTTCAGGAGATTGTCTTGACCAGGACCCTACCCCTAAATGCATTGAAGCAACTGCCATGTGATTGGTTGATTGGATAATTGCATTAATGAGAAATTGAACAGGTGTTCCTAATAATCCTTTAGGTGAGTGTGTATATATATACATATATATATATATATATATATATATATATGTGGCAAGCCGTTTAGGAAAATATTCATGAGAGAATTAAATGAAAACGTCTCGAGTTACTTTGTTGTAACCCTGTTCCCTGAAAAGGCGGGAACAAGATGCTGCGTGAAAACGCTATGGGAAAATCTTTTCGTGTTGCCGGTTGTAGAGCATGTGTGTACCAAACACGCCAAATTTTGGCTTATATAACCTCGGTCAGGTGACGTGATCTGATTAGATGCACCTGCAGGTTATAAATAGGAGTGAGCCGGCAACATTCCTCAGATTGATTGTCTGAACGGACGTCCGGTCACGTGGGCAGTGCGGCATTGGGACGCAGCATCTCGTTCCCGCCTTTTCAGGGAACAGGGTTACAACAAAGTAACCCGAGACGTTCCCTTTCAAAGGCTACACTCTATGCTGCGTGAAAACGCTATGGGAACGAGAGTACCAACGTCGCCGCACTGCGAGTGTCTGGACCCCGCATTGTGTAGCGTGTGCGCACAAAGCTGAGAGGTCTTAGAACTATGTCTGGGAAGCTGACTCAAGGACTCATGAGCCCGGAGTGACAGGAACATCCAGACTATAAAATCTAATAAATGTGTGCGGAGAGGACCAGCCCGCGGCGTCACACACTTGTTGCAGGGGAATACCTCTTGCAAGTGCAATAGATGAAGCAATCCCCCTGGTTGAATGAGCCCTGATTCCTAGAGGCGAAGTGAGCCCACGCGCCTCATAGGAGAGAGCAATAGCATCTCTCACCCAATGTGACATGGTCTGCGTAGTAGCGGCCGCCCCCCGGTTGCGGCCTCCATAGCAAATAAAGAGCTGCTCTGATCTACGCCACTGGCAGGTGTGGTGGACGTAAATCCGAAGAGCACGTACTGGACATAATAGGTGAAGTTTCTCCTGCTCCGAAGCTGTAAAAGGCGGAGGACAGAAGGCTTCAAGAACAACAGGGTGCATGTTTGAAAATGGAACTTTAGGAAGATAGTTTGGGTGAGGATGTAAAATGGCCTTGACTAGCCCAGGGGCAAAGTCCAGGCAGGATGGGGAGACTGACAAGGCATGCAGATCCCCAATCCTCTTGAAAGAGGTAATGGCCATAAGAAAAACCATCTTAAGAGTCAGAAGCCTGTCAGGCGCTGACTCTAGCGGTTCGAAAGGAGTGTCAATTAGACCTTCGAGCACGATAGATAAATCCCATGACGGGGTCGTGGCTCTAGTGGGTGGCCTCAACCGTTTAGCTCCACGAATAAAACGGGCAACTAAAGGATGTTTTCCCACAGTAATCCCCTCGATTGGAACGTGGCAGGCTGAGTTAGCGGCCACGTACGTCCTAAGGGTACTAGGGCATTAGCCCGAGGACAACTTATCTTGCAGGAACTTCAGCACTGAAACAATTTGGCAGGGGACTGGGTCTACCTGCTTTGTCATGCACCAACTTTCAAAAACATTCCATTTGAGGGCATAAGCTTTTCTAGTGGAGGGAGCTCTAGCGGCTAGAATAGTGTCAATAACGCTGGCTGGGAGACCAGCTTGACTTAGTTGGTCCCGTTCAGGGGCCAAACGTGAAGGTTCCAAAGCTCCGGTCAGGGATGAAATATTGTCCCCTGCGCCTGAGACAGAAGATCCCTCCTCACTGGAATCATCCAAGGTGATCCATCGAGGAGAGATATTAGATCCGAGAACCATACTCTGGCCGGCCAACGGGGCGCTATCAGTAAGAGGCGCAAACCGTGTTGACGGACCCTCGCCAGGACTCCCGGGAGCAGAGATATTGGCGGAAACGCATAAAGGGTGTAAATTGGGCCACGTATGGGCCATCGCGTCCAGACCCAGGGGAGCTGGATGAGTCAGAGAGTAGTAGAGAGGACATTGTGCTGTCTCTTGGGAGGCAAAGAGGTCCACCTCTGCTGTAGAGAATCTTTCCCAGATTTGGCTGACTCTGCGGGGTGGAGTTTCCATTCCCCGTTCGTCACAGCTTGTCTGGACAGTAAATCTGCTCCCACATTCATGTGCCCTGGAATGTAAATCGCCCTGAGGGACAGGAACTTGTCCTGTGCCCAGAGCAGAACCTGATGCGCTAGCTCGTTCAAGCGGCGCGAGTGCAGTCCGCCCTGGCGATTTATGTAGGAGACTACCGATGTATTGTCCACCCGCACTAGAACATGGTAGCCTCTCAGCTGCTGGAGGAAGTGCTGTAGGGCCAAAAATAAAGCCATCATTTCGAGGCAATTGATGTGCCATGCGAGAAGATGACCTCTCCAGCGCCATCCAAGACCGCACCCCAGCCGGTAAGGGAAGCGTCTGTCGTTAGCATTTTGCAACGACAAGAGGGACCTAGAGTGGGACCCAAGGTAAGAAACTGGGGTCTGAACCACATAAAAAGGGTACGACGTCCTTCGAGCGTAACCCTTATTCGCCTTCGGGGATTGGCCCTTGTATGAAATCCCCTGGCTCTTAGCCACAACTGAAAAGCTCTCATGTGCAGAAGGCCCAAAGGTATCACCGTGGATGCAGCTGCCATGAGGCCTAAACATTTTTGAAAGTGATAAATAGTCACTTCCTGGTCTAGTCTGATTTCCTTGAGGGCGCTGAGGATGGATTCGACATGAGTGGGAGACAATTGTGCCCGCATAGTGATCGAATCCCATCTGACACCCAAGTATGTTGTCCTCTGAGCCGTAACGAGAACGCTTTTGGTAGCGTTTAGTCTCAATCCCAGCGAATGGAGATGAACTAGGACGACATCGCGATGTCGAGCGCTAGCTGCTGAGACTGGGTCAGGATTAGCCAGTCGTCTATGTAATTGAGAATACGGATGCCCTGGAGTCGCAAGGGAGCCAGGACAGCATCCATACATTTTGTATATGTGCGGGGTGACAGAGCTAGACCGAATGGAAGGACCTGATATTGGTAAGCTTCTCCCCCGAAAGCGAACCTTAGGAACTTCCTGTGTTGTGGCAAAACTTTTATGTGGAAGTATGCGTCCTTTAAATCTATCGTCACGAACCAATCTTCTGGTTGGATTTGCGAGACAATCATATTGATGGTTAACATCTTGAATCTGTACTTTTTGAGATAGCGGTTCAACCCGCGAAGATCCAAAATCGGACGCAGCCCCCCGCCTTTCTTGGGAACCAGAACCTGTTCTATGGCTCCCTTCTCCAGCAATGCCTGGAGTTCGGAGTTTAGCAGATGCGCTCTCTCCGGTATCACGGAAGTGTAGACCACGCCGTTGAAACGCGGAGGGCGATGAGCAAACTGAATCCTGTAGCCTTTCTCTACAGTCTTTAGCACCCAGGGAGATATGCCTGGCAGTAGCTTCCACGCTGCCAGTTTCTCCGAAAGGGGTACCAGTTTTAGTGCGCAGGGGGGTGTTAGTGGTTCGGCATCCTGGAATATAGCAGGATAAAACCGAGGCACTAACATATCTCTGGAGGTCGGTGAGGTCCGAAACACCAGAGGCGGCGGAAACTGAACACCGACCCCCTGGGGGTGTCCGGGGGGGCATGCTCTTATAGGAAAGAGAGTTGAGTGCCGTTTCCCGGGCGGGATCACCCCCACAGTCCTGGGCACTTAGGCTTCAGGACTTAGTCTTTGAAAAGAAGACAGTGCGGCGATCTGATCTTTTGGAGGCAGCCTGTTGGGGGCGACGAGCCGTACCCCAGTCCTTACGGGGGGGTGCCCGGCTGCTGACGCTCTCTTTCTGTGCTTCTCGCCTGGTGAGATTCAGATCTGGCCGAGGCTAGGTGGCCGAGGGCCTCGACTCTTGAGCACGGCGTGGGAGAAATTTCCCAAAAGCCTGTTCATACAATTTAGCTTCTCGGAACCTAGTGGCGACGGAATTCACAGCGTCGCCAAATAGGCCGGAAGGTGAGACAGGGGCATCTAGGAGGAATCTTCTATCCTTGTCCTTGATGCCTGTCAGGTTTAACCACAGGTGCCTTTCAGCGGTCACCAAGGAGGCCATGGAACGGCCGATTGCACGGGCTGTCTGTTTAGTCGCACGCAGGGATAAATCAGTAGCCCGGCGTAATTCATTGAATGCGTCATGATTCAGTGTGCCGCTCGTGCTCAAATCTTTCAGCAGATCAGCCTGATACACCTGCAAAACCGCCATGGTGTGCAAGGAAGCGCCGGCCTGACCTGCTGCTTGGAACGCTTTCCCTACCAGGGTAGAAGAAGTTCTACACGGCTTGGAGGGAAGTGTTGGTTTCTTTAAGGAGGATGATGTTCCAGGAGAGAGATAGCCCGCAAGCGTCTCTTCTATCTGGGGCATCACCACATAACCTCGTGCTTTTGCATCAACGAAGTTCGAATAAAACGAAGTCGATGGTACAAAAATACGGGAAGAAAAAGGATTTCTCCAAGAACGAGATAACTCGTTGTGGAGGTCATCAAAAAATGGGAGAGAGCGGTTTTTGGCTCCATCTCCTGGCCAGTCAATATGCAGTCGTTCGACTGCACGCGTTATAACTTCAAGCAATTCCTCATATTCTCTTTCATCTTTTGAGGAGCGTTCTGAGAAAGCAACTTCCATTTCCACAGAAGCAGGAGAACGAGTCTCTTCAACACACCCGCGAGAAGCACCGGAGTGCGCTCGTGAAGTGGAAGGAGAGACATCGGGATCGGGGGAGAGGGCGAGAGAAAGGAGGGACTCCGTCTCTCGCTCCTCGGCCAGATCTGCTTGTGATCCCCATAAGTGAAGCGCGCCTCTTGGTTCCCTAAAGAACGCGAGACGCGCGCGAAGCAGCTTCATGGGGAGAAGATCACAGTGCTCACACTCTCCATTAAGCCCTTCGAGAGCGTGCTTTTCACCCAAACATTCGAAGCAGAATGTGTGCATATCGCCCTCCGAAAGGAAATTTTCACAAGGAGGGGGACATCTAGTTCTAAACTCCGCCATACTAACTGGTGAGTTTTATAGATTTAATTCTGCTTATTTTGTATTTTTGTTATGCTTGCTGACACACACACGCGCACAATGCGGTGAAGAAAAAGATCTGAGGAATGTTGCGGGCTCACTCCTATTTATAACCTGCAGGTGCATCTTATCAGATCACGTCTCCTGACCGAGGTTATATAAGCCAAAATTTGGGGTGTTTGGTAAACACATGCTTCACAACCGGCAACACGAAAAGATATTCCCATAGCGTTTTCACGCAGCATCGAGTGTAGCCTTTGAAAGGGAACTCCATATATATTGAATGAAAAGTCTGAATATATTGAATGAATTCTGAATATATTGAATGAAACTCAATATATATTGAATGGATTCTAAATATATTAAATAGATTTTGAATATATTGAATGGATTCTGAATATATTGATTGAAAACTTGATATATATTGAATAAAAAGTCTGAATATATTGATTGAACCATGACGTCATCGAAACAGTGCCGTCTTTAGAAAGGACGAGTGAGTCAGCGAGAAACTTGGTTTCTGCGATTCTGAGAAATGAAGAGATGGTCAACACTTTAGTGAGTCCGTGTACGGGCCAAAGTGGTGCAGTAAGCCTCACTCAATATCAGATTTCCACATTTGAATATGTTTACACCCACCACGAGCTGTTATTACTTTTTCCTTTAATGTGTCACAGCTGCGTTTGGTTTTCCCAGTTGATTTGAGTTGTATTTTAGCCTAGCGTTTCATTGTGAAGTAGGCTGTTATGGTCAGTTTCTTTGTGGCTTGCTCTAATTAATTTTGCCCTTTGTGAATGTTCTTGGCTATGAGTTCGCCTTATGCCTAATTCTGTTGTTTGCACATCAACTGGACTCTTAGCTTGTTGAAACACCCATTTCAGGGGCATTTCCTATTTGCATTAGACAATGTGGCCTCTTTAAGTATTCTGATGGACTCAAATTGATCCATGATCCCTGAAATGTGATAAATAGGCTCAACACTATAGTACGAGAAGCATTCCCATATCATGATGCTTATACCTCTATGCTTCACTGTCTTCACAGTGTACTGTGGCTTAAATTCAGTGTTTGGGGGTCGCCAGACAAACTCTGTGGTCCCTAGACCCAAAAAGAACAATCTTGCTTACATCAGTCCACAAAATATTGCACCATTTCTCTTTAGGCCAGTCAATGTGTTCTTTGGCAAACTGTAACCTCTTCAGCACATGTTTTTTTTTTTTTTCAACAATGGGACTTTGCGGGGGCTTCTTGCTGATAGCTTTGCTTCACATAGCTGTCTTCTTTAGTACTAACAGGTAACTTTAGATGTTCTTTAAGTCAATTTTGTTATTCTTCAATCCATTTAAATGGTAGTTTTCCATTTTCTTCCACGTCTTTCTGGTTTTGGTCTCCATTTTGAAGCTTAAAAATGATTTGGTATTATTTTAGCAGAGCAGCCTATCATTTTCTGCACTTCTTTGTATGTTTTCCCATCTCTAATCAACTTTTGAATCAAAGCACGAACTCCACGCTGCTATTTTTTTGAACAGACTAATATTTGTTTTTCTTCACTTACATTAAACTAATAATCCATTTAGCAGATTTTTCTTCATGTTGTGATTCAGAGTAGTATGTGCAGGGTGTTCAATGCATTTATGTGATTTAAATTAAAAGTTATTATATGGATATGGAGCTTTACTCACTTTTTTCAACACACTGCTATCATTTTGAACACCACTGTAAATCTATCGAGGTGTGGCAGACACAGCAAACAATAACTCTTCTTATTTTAAACTTAACAATAAGTAAAATTTATAAGACAGAATAATTGAAAAACTATTTTAATGAAATTAGGTAATAATCTGAAAATGTTTTCTACATTTAATCCACGTAAAATGATGACTTGCCAAACAAGAGCTGTATTTTGCTATTGCTGCTTAAATGTACGCAGTTAATTAAATTAATTACATTAAAATATGTAACCTTTGGTACATACACGTTATTTATCACAAAAAGCCATTATAATATTAAACATAAATTATAATGCCCTGTAAAGGACTGGCACCCTGTTCAGGGTGTACCCTGCCTCGTGCCCTAAGCCTCCTGGACCCCAGGTAGGCTTCAGGTCGCCGCAACCCTGAATACAGGATAAAGCGGAATAGAAGGTGAGTGAGTGAGAGAGATAAATTACAATAGCTATGTAAAAATAATTAGATTCGTCTCAATAAGAAACATAAATACAGACATGTATATTAAAACATATACAGATCATGTAACATCAATAATATTGATTAAATAAAATAATTTAATTCTTCTTGATCCATCAGTGCTGCTACACGTCACACCCCTGTTTTAGTACCTGGAAAGATGCAAATAAAAAAAAATTGTAACCAAAATTTAGTGTTTCACTGTAAATCAATGATTTATGTCTTCAGAATATTTTGATTGTATTTTTATTTATGAATCATGAGAAAATAATGTCTTACTTGACAAAGCCAGGTCGATTTTGTGTGATGATGCTAGATATCCAAGACTGGTACTGGGACACCAGGGTGTACACACCAGGTTTGCTGGCACAGCCCTCACCCCAACTGGTGATACCAGCCTGAATCCAGGCTGCACCCAGCTTAGCCACCAAGGGACCTCCAGAATCGCCCTTTACAATGAAACAAATATCATTATAGTTGTTGATAATGCATTTAGGTAGTATTATTTAGACATTTATTCATATTTTATCTGTGTGTACCTGGCAGGTATCCTTGCCTCCTTGTAGATTACCAGCACAGATCATGTATGGGGTAATGGATCCATGTCCCAGTTGAAAATCACACAGACTTTTGTCGACAATGGGCACCATGGCCTCCTGAAGCACACCTGGAGCTGGCAGTTGCACTACAACACAAAGAAATACAAGCATCTTTTGAAATAACCATAAATTAGAACTCTGTTTATACCCACAGTAAAGGTTCCTGAAGAGCAATCATACATAAGCTTTCAGCCTTGCCTAGTGAGGAGCTTTGTGCGTGAACAGATAAAGTAATGCCTGGCAGCTGTTTTAAAATAGCTGTAGTTACCTCACACTAATTGCTGTCTTTTGTTTCTGTGATTAGAAACCAAACCTTGAGCACCTCCACTTATCCTGAAACATGTATATGATGTTGCAAATAAAACACCTCTTTGGTTGAAATTTGCCTAATATTTTTGCCTAAATATATTATGGTTGGTGTAGTTAATTCCATAATACACAGAGATCTATGTGTGTGTGTGTGTGTGTGTGTGTGTGTGTGTGTCAGTGGGTTCGTGTATGTATTTTACCTCCACTAGCTGTGTTTCCCCAGCCTGTAATCCAGCAGTTGATGCCAGCTGAAAATGTGCTGCCTTGCCCGGCCAGACACACTGGAGTGATGTAGCTGTTGAAGGGTACTGAGGAGTTCAGAAGGAGAAGTGCAATGTCGTTGTTAAGGGTTGCACTGTTGAATTGAGGGTGAATGACCACCTTTGTCACACCTCTTACAATTTGATTGGGATTAGAGCCGGACAGTGTCTGTTTCCCCAAATACACAGTCAGGCCAGACATGGAAATGCTAAATGGATGGAAAAAATATTTAATATATAATATATTTTAATATGTATATTTTGTATAAGTTGTACAGTAAAGTTGCCCAGAAATAGGTATAAAATTTAACTGACCTGTTAACACAATGTGCTGCTGTCAGAATATACTTGTCGTTGATGAGGGATCCACCACAGAAATGACCACCGTAAGCGGGGCTCTGTAAACTAACCTGCCATGGCCAGGCCCCAGCTGTGGCATTCTGTCCACCCACAATACGGCTGTTAAAAGGTGCCTGACCACAAACTGAGAGAAGAGAGATAAAAAATTTATACTTTATTGTTAACCATCATCTTAATCTTACTGAGTAGAAATAAGGGAAGTTCAATGCCTTGTAGTGATTAAGTTTGAGAGAAGTACCTACCATTGAGTTGAGAAAAGGAACCTGAAATTAGAGGAAAAAAAAACATGTGTCACAAAATACAATATGCAGACACAAGAGATATGCTGTTATTGAGCAGAGTGCAATATATTAAAATAAAATACAAGATGTAACATAGAATCTACTACATCAAGTGTTATTTTAAATATAACATACTAAAAAAATACACTTATACTGTTCAATGCAATTTCCTTACCTTTCAAGTACAAGACAAGAACAAAAAACACAAACTGAAATCTCAGCATTTTTGCTTTCAGTCCGTCTTTGTCTGTAGTAGTCAACAGGTGTTTGTCCCCTCTCAGCTTTGTCTCCCTTATATCTACCCAGTACTGCTGCAACTACAATACCAATGGTGTTGGTCTAACCTGTTATGTGACTTGAATGCTTTTAGGAAATAACCTTATTACTGAACCAATTATATATCCAGTCAAATGGCATTCCAGGTTTAAAAGATCACAAATTACTGGAAAATCACTAAAGCAGTAACCAGGTCATATGTGTTCACTACGTAAAGCTGTTCTATTAAAATTGGCACGAAACACTGGGAATAATGTAATTATATTTAATTTAGTAGAATGTTCAATAATGCCTGTTATCTACCAATAATTTTTCATGAGAAAAAAAAGGAAGGCCTGCAAAAAGACGTGCAACCTGGTAAATTGTTTTTGACTATGGTCATTAGCTTAATTCCCAAATTCCAAACATGCAAATTATTCATAAAACATTTACATGTCAACATCAGCTTATCTGAAGCGATTCACAACTAATGGTCTTATGTCATTGCATCATTTAAATGAGAAAGATAAGGAATGCTTTGTATACAACGCTCCTAGAAAATGGGATACATTTTTTATTTTAGCTTATCCCCTATTTCTCAGAGAAAATAACATCTGTGGATGTTATTATATATATATTACCTCACTTTGCTTTATAATCACTTAATCACTTACAATCACTTACTTAAACTAATATTTTGTTAATTATTTATTATAGTAAATAATACTATATACTATACTAATACTTTATTTGGTAGGGTAATCTAAAAGCATGGCAATGACTTTGCCAATTTTTGCCAACTCTTTTTTGCAAAAACTCTCCAAATCTGTCCGTTTGCAAGCAATCTCCTGTGCACCACCCTCTTCAGATCACTCCACAGATTCAGATTTCAATCAGATTCAGGTCTGGGCTCTGGCTGGGCCATTCCAAAACTTAAATCTTTTTCTGCTTAGGCCAACATTTTTTGTTTATTTGGATGCATGCTTTGGGTCATTGTCATAGTAGAAGATGAAGTTCCTCTTCATCTTCAGCTTTCTAGCAGAAGCCTGAAGGTTTAGGACCAACATTGGCTGGTATTTGTAACTATTCATAATTCTCTCTATTTTGACCAAGGCTCAAGTTCCAGTTAAAAAAAAAACAGACCTGAAAGTATCATGCTGCAACTACAATACCTCACTGTGGGTATGGTGATCTTCTGAGAATGTGCAGTGTCGGTTTAGCGCCAAATATACCTTTTGGAATTCTGGCCAAAAAGTGGCCAGACCATAAGACCATAAAGTCATATAAAGCCAGTACTTACCAGAAATTCCCGCAGTTCATTTATTGTTGCTGTAGGCCTCTTGGCAGCCTCCCTGATCATTAAATTAAATTCTGTAAAATTTTTTGTAGCCTTCTTTTGACTGATACCTTTTAACAATGAGATTTCTGTGATATCTTAGAAGCTCTCTATGGACGATGACTTTCGTTGTAAGATGCAACTAAGGAAAATGCCTTTATTCCCCCCCCCTTTACTTATTCTCCCTCACTGAATGGCCCAGCTCTGTTATCCTGGTGCCCAAAAGCAGATGGTCCGGTTCTGGATTAATTTGTGGGGTTATTCAAGAAAACCATTTTCTCTGGGGTATTGGTGGGAGCTTACACACAGATAAAAACAAAGGTCTCATTTTCATAAAAAGTTTTAACTCTTAAAATTCTTTTATTTAAAACTTCTTTTACAGTGTTATAGAACAGTACAGTACAAAACCCCCATTTGTTTGGTTCTGGTGTATAATCAAACAAAATCAATACAGAGAAGGTGAGATTGAAGTGGATACATCAAGGTTAAAGCTGGATGGACACATCAAGTGATCCTCCCCTATTTTAAATGTAACACTGAGCAGATGTTTCAAGGTTTGTTTTTAAAATTACATTTCTAAAAACCAGCAGGGTTGGAGTACTAAACTATACCAAACACAACATTATGTGCAAAAGTTTTTTTTTATAACTCAGGAAGTATTTTAAAATCTTAGCATTAATTCCTGGTTGTGTTCTTTTGTCATGTAAGTGGAGTTATGACTATAATTACATATCAAGTATTTTGACCGTAAGTGCTATAATTGTTTCAGTACCACGAAGGTGAGTCCTGGGTTGGGCATTCCATTTCAGTGACGTTATGGAATATAAAGCAAATTATGTGCATTTCCCTTTGCTTTAGGCACCTTGCAGATAATTGGTCTCATACTGTAGGTTTGGAATATTAAAAACATTATAAATCTGATAAAATTACATGATTTGTAGATTTTTTATGTTTATATATAAAAATATAATTACATTTAAAAGTCACTTTTATTATTATTAAAACATAGTTACTATCATAAATTATCGAAACACATTAAATAGTAGTTGTTTAAGGTTTATTGCATTTCTGTATTTATTTTTATGCATGGGCTCGATTTACAAATTATTGGTAATAGTAAACTGTAACATTTTTAATATTGTTAACCTGCTGGTTTTAACGTTGTCGTGGACAGAGGTCAGTATGGACATTGACTAGTTTCAGGTGGTGTTTGTTGTGGCTCATCACTGTATGCTGTTAATTGAGAATTTTTTATATGTTCAATAAAACTATAATGATTCTCATGTGTCTCTGAAGAAATTTATGCATAAGCAAATGAGCCATAAGCATATTGCATAATGATATTATAAAGAAGTAGATATATTTAATCAAATTTAATATATTATAAAGTATATTGTTAAATATAAAATTACATACATTAAGATATATATTTAAACATATTCCTCAATATATTAAAAGCGGCAATTCCTTATGTATTTTTTCTATATATTGTAATAAATTAATACAATATATTATTCCATATATTGTAAATATATTTAGATCAAAACATTAAATCATTCAATATATTGACAGTTAATAATATATAAAGAAATATATTTTCTTTCCGTAAAGGTGTGAAGTCAGACGGCGATCCTTTTACAATCCTTTATTTGTACTAGGCACATTGAAACAATTTATGTGCCTTAATTAAATGTTAGTAAAATAGATCATGGTGATGGTTATTTTATTGATTAAGACGTAAAACGTTTATCATTTGTTACTGAGCAAAAATTCTGGTCACAACACTGCACTGTGATAAATTATTTTAAACACACTGTATCAGCGTTTAATTATACTAAATTCCGTTCATAATAATAATAATAATAATAATAATAATAGAAACTGATTTTTATGTTTTAATACTATTGGCCTTTTTTGCCTAATTTTTGTGCTTTGTCTAAGGACAACAAGCGGAATCCATCTCTAAACAACAGAACTCTGACTCAGGTACGTTATCATGGCGAATATTCAGCTCATTCAGTGTGTGGAGAGCAGGATGTTTAGACAATTTTCCTCCATCCTTAGTGATAACTTTATTTGTGATAGGTGTGTATTAGTTGGCTCTCTGAAGGAAAATATATTAGCGTTAGACGAGCACATCCAGACTTTAGAGATGGTCAAAAGCGTGAGTAGGATTATTCGCAAAGCGGAAAATTGCTCCACAGGCAGAGATAGCCAGCCCCCAACTCCAGCATTAGAGCCCTCACAGTGGGGGAGTGGGTGACAACTAGGCGGCATACTTGTTCAGCCAAAGCTAAGGCTAAGACTAGGCCATCGGAGTACACCTTCTCTGCACTTCACATGCCCAGCAAGTTTGCTCTCCTCAGTGATGCACCCTCTGAGAACCTGAAAGAGCTCTGGATATAGGAGACTCTATACTGAGTCACGTCAAATTAGCCAGGACTTTATGGCCATCAGCGACAGACTTCAGGTGTATTCTGGGAGCCAGGGCACAAGACATAGTGGGTAAGTTTAGGGCTTTAGGACAGCATAAGTTCTCTAAGTTAATGATACATGCTAATGATATACGCCTTTACAGGTTAGCAAAAACTTTACAGAGGAGTTTTAATTGTCAAAGGTGATGTCCGATAAAGTAGTATGCTTTGGACCCAGCCCAATGCGACATGATGACATAGCCTACAGCAAATTATGGTCGCTGAACCCTAGGTTATGGTCGCTAAACCGACTAATGTGGGCTTTATAGACAATTGGAGTAGCTTTGAAGGCAAAATGGGCCAGTTATGGTGGGATAATTATTCCACTCAGGAAGGTGCTGCTCTCATTTCTTATAGTATAGCTCATAGTCTTAGAACAGGCCTAGTTAATAAGTGACTACCCAGAGCCCAGGCCAGAGAGCGGACAAACAAGCTAATTCAACCGTCTGCTAGCTGCACATCCTCTGCCCTGAGACATCACTTAGGGTTCACCAAATTGAGACTGTCTGTTTCCCAAGCAAACAAAAATTTTGAAAGACTACATAAACCAGCCTTGGCTAACTGGTAGAGGTGGAGGGGTCGCAGTTATTTACAATGATCATCTGACTATCGTATGAAAACATGGACACAAATTTAATGCATTGCTCTACTGCATTAAACGTATCTTTACATCAATTACCACACAGGAATTTATCAGTAATCTTCCAGAGTTATTAACTTTGATTGAATCACCATCTGACCCCACAGAACTCGATCAGACAGCATGGAAGTAGGGCACCCTAAACTATATTTAAAAAAAGCTCTTAGAAACTAAAATTTTTATTTAACTTCATAAAACTTTTTTAATGACAAAATCATAAAATATTAGCTAACCACATCATATCAAAACATAGAATACATTACTCCCCTTGAACATAATTAACTAATTTCACTAATTTCTTCTGCCACCTGTGTATTAGATCCTTTACCAGCACATGCTCTTAAGCAGAAAGTACCAGCAATAACAGAACCCATGTTGAAAATAATTAATTCTTCACTCAGCAGTGGGTATGTTCCAAAATCTATTAAATTAGCAGTTATTAAAACACTAATTAAGAAACCTGACCTCGACCTCTGACAACTGTCCAATTACAGGCTGATATTAAACCTCCTCCTTATCTCTAAGATTTTGAAGAAGATAGTAGCACAGCAGCTATGTTCATATCTACATAGAAATAGCATAAACTAACTGTATCAGTCAGGATTTAGGCCCCATCACAGCACAGAGACAGCACTTGTTAAAATAATAAATGACCTCCTCTGATCAGGTTTGCGTCACTATGCTTGTGTTACTCGACCTCAGCTCCAACCTTCACTTATTGGAAAATGTAGTTGATTAATTTTTATCAGTTTGTAGGTTTAAATGGTAACTATTCTGCATGTTTTCATGTGGATTTTGGTGTTCCACAGGGTTAAATTTTATAGCCACTGCTTTTTTCTCTTTACAGGCTGTAAGGGTTAACCCCTAGAGGGCGCCAAAGCGCCCAAAGACTACGTTTGTGTTGTGTCGTAGTTTTGTTTTGAGTTAGACTTCATTTCCCATAAGGTCTCTGCAAATCAAGATGAGAAAACTAGCTTAATAAACTTAAGCAATGTGTGACAGAAGTTTTAGTCATGGGACCACATGCCACTAGAAGCAAGCTTTTACACTGTAACTTTCGATGTTCCATCAAGATCAACAGTAAGACCTTTGTCTTTGTCTCTTTGTGATTATAGATTCTGAGGTGATCATTTGAAGCACATGTAGATAATACTAGGATCTTACCAGGATAGCATTCTTTTACTGTAGAAATATTGCCAATATTCAAGATTTAAGATTCAAAGAACTTACTAACAGAGGAAAATTGCTATTATAAGGAATATATTGTCACTCAGACTCAGACACAATCTCAGTGTTTAAGTCTAGGTGAAAAAACTATTTATTTAACCAAGCATTTTGGCACTGAGCTCTCATGTCTGTGTTTTCCTCTGGCTCTCCTTTTTAGTTATGCTGTTATAGTTAGTCCTGCTGGAGTCTCTGCTTGCACTCTACACTAAATATACATTCACTAACTGTTATCTCTCCTACTCTCTCTTTTGAGCTATACATGTTGTTCCTGAGCTGCCAGTGACCCCCTCTGCCCTTAGACCTGTCTGACTCATTCTGGTGTCCCGCTTCTGGTTGGAGATCTCGTTGCATGTATGTCCCATGTGGTCTGCTTGGGATGCGTGTGGTGACTGGGAGCAGTTCCACTTTACCATGAAGATGGGCCTGATGCTGACAGCTGTTCTCTGAGGACTTGTGACTTGTAACCCAATAGTTCAGGACTGGTGTTTCCTACGGTCTACCTGAGTCTCCAATAATGAACTGGACTTTATACTAACTTAAACACTTACAGCCTCCTAACACACAGTATGACTGCAGATCAATCCCTGTTATCTGTTATCACCCAAATGAGGATGGGTTCCCTGTTGAGTCTGGTTCCTACTGCCATCTGTGGGAGTTTTTCCCTGCCACTGTCACCGCCATTCTCGGCTTGCTCACCTGGGGCAATCTTATCATTTTGATTTATACAAATTTACATTTCATACAAACTTAAATAATTATTTTGATTGTGTAAAGCTGCTTTGTGAGAATGTCAATTGTTAAAAGCACAACTAAAACAACTTGGATTCGGAGTTAAAAACGTCGAATTGTGAGTACATTGTATACCAACAGAAATAAGGATGTTAGTAAAACTATTTATTTTAACTATTTAAACCATTAAACTATTTATTTTACTATTTTAATTATTATTATTATTTAATTTACTTCAAAATAAATTTTAGAACAAAAACAATCTAAATTTTTATATATTATTGATTAAATGTGGGCTGAAAAAACTGTTGTCCTCAAAAATTCAACAGATGAGGACTCATGTCAACTCAAGGCGACATGAGGCATGTACATGGGCATTGCCTGGAGCTCAAATGTTTGAAATTGTTGGGGAAATTTTTTTAAATAGATGCTATCTTTAATAACTTATTGAGGTTTTGAGTTGTACACACATGCATTGATGCCTAAACAATTCCAGAAACCAGAGAATGAAGAATAAACCAGTTGTTGGGTGAAAATAATCCATCCAGGTGTTTACAGAAACAAGCCAGCATTTTTACAGTGTATTTTTTTTAGTTATTCTAAGGTTCTATTCTAAAAGTCTGTTTTCCAGTTATTTTTACATTTAAAGTTCAATGTCTTTAAATGTAACATTTAAAAAATAAAAATAATAACAATAAACCGATACAAACAGAGGCTATATAACAGTTCATTCTTTGTACAAATAAAATTGTTAGCTAATGAACGATCGTCTGATCGTCTGTCTAATCAACGTTGTTTACGTTTTGAGTGTAACGCGTTTATTTTACTCCGTGTATGGATACCGTCGCGACTGGTGTCCGTACATACAACAGCCAGACACTTTTGTTCCTAAATAACCCGGGTAACGACATCCACGATGAGCTGCGGGAAAAGCTACGCGACCTCGGCTTGCTGCGCAAACCAGGTCTCAAAGCCTCGGCGTTGCCTGATGCCCGCGGCCGGAGGAAGGGTCATCGGAAGCGGTGCGTGAGGAAGCGGAAGCGCGGCAAGCGGGCGGGAGTCTGTGCTAGGCTAAAAACAAACCCTAGCCGGCCGGCTCTCCCGTCTGCTCCCTGCACAATAAACTGGACTACATCCGACTTCAGCAGGCTACACAGCGTGAAGTCACCCCTCCTCCGAACGACCAGGTGCTGTGTCTCACTACAGCTGAGGTGAGGAAAACTCTACGCAGAGTCAACCCACGTAAAGCTGCTGGACCAGACAACATCCCAGGCAGAGTGCTCAGAGAATGTGCTGAACAGCTGGCAGATGTTCTCACCGACATCTTCAACATCTCTCTGAGCAGCGCCGTCGTTCCCACGTGCTTCAAAGCCACCACCATCGTCCCCGTGCCCAAGAAGTCTACTGTGTCCTGTCTCAATGACTACCGTTCCGTCGCACTTACACCCACCATCATGAAGTGCTTCGAGCGGCTCATCATGAGACACATCAAGACCCTGCTGCCCCCTTTACTGGACCCACTGCAATTTGTGTAACCGCTTAACGGACGATGCCATCTCCACTACACTCCATCTTGCCCTCACACACTTGGACAAGAAGGACGCATACGTTCGAATGCTGTACATAGACTTTAGCTCAGCATTCAACACTATCATTCCCCAACAACTGATCGGGAAGCTGAGCCTGTTGGGCCTGAACACCTCCCTCTGCAACTGGATCCTAGACTTTCTGACCGGAAGGCCTCAGTCAGTACGGATCGGGAACTGCACCTCCAGCACCACCACACTGAGCACTGGGGCCCCACATGGCTGTGTGCTCAGTCCCCTGCTGTTCACACTGCTGACTTACAACTGTGTAGCAACACACAGTTCAAATCACATCATTAAGTTCGCTGATGACACAACCGTGGTGGGTCTCATTAGCAAGAACGACGAGTCAGCGTACAGAGAGGAAGTGCAGAGGCTAACAGGCTGGTGCAACAACACCAACCTGTCTCTGAATGTTGACAAGACAAAAGAGATGGTTGTTGACTTCAGGAGGACACGAGGCGACCATTCTCCGCTGAGCATCAACGGCTCCTCTGTGGAGATTGTCGAAAACACCAAATTCCTGGGTGTCCACCTGGAAAAGGACGTCAACTGGTCCCTCAATACCAGCTCCCTACACAAGAAAGCCCAACAGCGTCTCTTCTTTCTAAGAAGACTGAGAAAGGCCCAGTTTTCACCACAGATTCTGATCACCTTCTATAGAGGGACTATCGAGAGCATCCTGAGCGGCTGCAGCACTGTCTGGTTTGGGAATTGTGCCATATCGGACCGCAAAACCCTACAGCGGATAGTAAGGACAGCGGAGAAGATCATTGGGGTCTCTCTTCCCTCCATTGAAGACATCTACACCACACGCTGCATCCACAAAGCCAACAGCATTGTGGCTGATCGGACACACCCCTCTCACACACACTTCACACTCCTGCCATCTGGAAAAAGGTACCGAAGCATTCGGGCACACACATCCAGAATGTGCAACAGCTTTTTTCCACAAGCCATCCGTCTCCTCAACAAAAAGGGACTGAACTGATAAACACACACACACACACACATACACAAACATTATCACTCAGCTTAACTCAACTACATCAATACATCAAAACATTGAGACTAGACTGACTAACCAACACAAGCGCAGACACACTGACCTACAACACCAAACTATCGTACACACATCTGTAAATGCCTCACTATTTATCTCTTCTGCACAATATTCATTACTTTTTGCACAAATCTCAATTCTTGCTGCTATGTTTTACTACCTCAACACCATATTTTATGTTCTGATATGTCGTTGTTGTCGCACTGTCACTTTGTTGTTGCTCGTTTGCACATTTGCACGTGCACTTTATGTTGTCTGTTGTCTGGAAAAAAAACCTGTATATAGTCTTTTAGTTAGTTAGTCTTTAGTTAGTTTTTGTTAATTTATGTTGTAATTTATGTTAGGAATATCTGTCTTGTCTTTGCTAGCCAGCTAACTAGGCCTCTTAGTTAGCTAGTTTAGCTTCTCTGTTAATTTATGTTGTAAGTTTATGTTGCATGTAGCACCTTGGTCCTGGAGGAACGTTGTTTCGTTTCACTGTGTACTAACTGTATATGGTTGAAGTGACAATAAAGCCGACTTGAACTTGAACTTGAACATTGAACAAATTTTTTAAGTTCATTACTGGTCAGTAAATCTCAATAGCTCTGGTTCTGATTTTTCATGTTTTTTGTATAAAATACTCGAATGTGAAAATTAACATTACTATTATTTATTTGATGCAACATATGACTTTTTTATGACCTTAAGCTGAAAACTGTATCGAATTAAAATATCCCTTTGCGCCACCTGGTGTAATTGCACAAATTACTTTGAATTGCAAATGATTATTTCGGCTATGACAGAGAGCACATCTCATTATAGACATCCCCCTTGACTACGTACTGTACACCTTGGACAGGGTGCCAATCCAACGCAGGGCACACACACATCACACACTACAAACAATTTTGGGACACCAATTAGCATAACCTGCATATCTTTGGACTGTGGGAGAAAACCAGAGTACCCGGAGAAAACCCACCAAGCACAGGGAGAACATGCAAACTCCATGCACGTAGAGATGGGAATCAAGCCTGCCCAGGAATCGAACCCTGACCCTGAAGGTGCAAGGCAACAGTGCTAACCACTACACCACCGTGCTCAGATTAACTCAACTACCTCAAAACATTGAGACTTGACTGATTCATCAATGCATGTACTGTACAAACACACTGACTACACTACCAAACCATTTTACACACCGACCTGTAAATGCTCTTTCACACAATATTTATTTTATAATTTTGCACGACCTACTTTAATCCTTGCTTCTACTAATGAAATGTTTACTGTTTCTCCTCCCACTACATCAATTTATCACGTCATTACCACAGATTATTGTAATATCATGTTTGTTGCATTGTCACTTTGTCGATCTTGTTTGCACATTTGCACGTGCCCTTTATGTTGTCTCTTCTGTATAAAAACATAGACAGTCCCAAGATAGCCAGATTAGGTCTCTAAGGTAGCTAAGTAGTTTTTTGTTAATTTATGTCGTTAATTTATGTTGTCATTTCAATCTGTCTTGTCTCAGCTAGCCAAGTAATTCGGCTTCAGAGTTAGCTAATTAGTTTTCTGTTAATTTATGTTGTTAGTTTATGTTGTATGTAGCACCTTGGTCCTGAAGGAACATTGTTTCGTTTCACTGTGTACTAACTGTATATGGTTGAAATGACATTAAAGCCTACTTGACTTGACTTAGTCAGTTACCTCGGTTCAGGTGAGTGTCCTCAACACCTGACTGAAAGGCATTCTGGGAAGCAAAGTTCAAAACAAAAAAAAACACAAAAGAGTCTTAGGGCACAAGGTGCCCTCTAGGGGTTAACCCTGACATTGTCATGTCCGTATTTGTAGTGACATAACATATTTGCATTGAGTTTAATCATGTAGCACATAGCACAAGAAAAGGTAATACTACTACTACTGATAATAATAATAATAATAATAATAATAATAATAATAAAACAATAGTAATAATAAATGGAGAAAGTGAACTTGTAGCGCAGCCACATAAAGGGGCATTTTAATAGCAGGGAAAGGGTTACGGAGCTAATGCGGCTCACCTGCACTATAAAATAGGCCCTATATGGTTTTACTTGTCCCCATAGACAGTGTTGGTCACAGGGTAAGCTCGCGCGATCGCAACGCGAGGGAACCCGGAAGCGGCGTCGGGTCACGTGTGCCGGTATAAAGCCGGAACCGGCAATTCAAATTCAAATTTGAATTTGAATTTGAAGTGGCCCGACACGGAGAGATGAAGACAGCGCGCTGTAGGTGGAATAGAGACAGAGAGATTGTTGTTTGCCGTGGATTACTTTCCTGTGGACTCACATCAATTCCCATCTTCTTCCGTTTTCTCGTGTTCCCGGATTTACCATCCTATACCGGTGAGGCCGAGCCATCTCTCCCATACACCATTTCACACCCAACCAGAGTCATTGACTCTGGACTATCATACACATACACACACACGCATACACTCCACACCGTTGTTTATATTTGTATATATTTTGTATATATTGGTTTTTGGTGCACCTTGTTTGTTTGTTTATTGGTTTGTTTTGTATAATACACTTTGGTTTGGTTTACATATAGTTTTTGTGTCGCGTCTTATATTGTCCCGCCTCGGTTGTGCAATACCGGAAGTGCAGTTTAAAAGCCCATATTTTGATTCTCGACCCCGTAGCATAGTAACTAGAGGTTTAGTTAAATCCAAGCGTTACAAACTCAAAGAGCTTGACGCGCTTTCGAGCTCTGTCCCTTGCTGTTAATAGGCGCCTAAGAAAGATTAACATATTATTTAGTAGAAACGCAATACCTGAGATTGAATGTACATCTTTAATGTTTGTCAAGTTCCTTAGAACTTTACAGCTGGCCGCACACTGTTGCGGCAGCTCGTGAGTTCCCTTTCCTCGAGACGCGCATTTTTAATGGCCACATCGGTATTTGCATACAGTACACTGATATGATTTATATCAGCATTCTAAACCCATGTGGCCAACACTCTGCAAGGTGCCTAAAGCAGAGGGGGAAATCACACAATTTAGTGTGTCAATCAAAAAGAAAATATGCCAGAGATGGCTCTTTGAGGAAAACCACCAGAGCCAGCTCCTGCCTGTGAGCTGCTTTTTTTTTCTCTTCAAGCCACACACGATTGGCATGTCATGATTTGTGGTGGTGGTGTTTGTGTGTATGCAGTGAGAGGGAGAGGAGGGGCGGGGTTACAAACACAGAGATCGAGGAACAAGAGGGAGGGTGATGACAGTACAGACGAGACACAGACGAGACACTGGTAAAGATCCAAAATGAGTTATAGCAGGAAACACAGTAAAATGTGAATGCATTTCATTGTAAATAGTTTATAAAGTTTATAAATAAAATACATACAATCAGAGTTTGGACCTTTTTGTACAAAAACAAAGATCCAACTAAAAATGGCTTTGTTTTTGCACTTTGTAACTTATTTTTTGGAGCTTTCATGTTAAGTATACTAAGTCATTCAAATTATAAAAATTGTATACAATGTATGTTTTTTTTATATTCATAATTAATTTTACAAATAATTGTACAGTTACATTTTACATTATTTTAATGATAAACTAATTTAAGCAACTAAAAAATTTAAAGAGCCACTTGGGAGCTGAAAGAGACAGCTCTTTTTATTTAGATGAACCAAAAGAACTGACTCTCTAAAAAGAGCTGGAATTTCCATCACTATTATAATTGACAGCTTCACTAGAATGGAATGCTGTACCCAGGACTCACCTTTGTTCCATTGAAACAATTATAGCATCTACAGTCTAGATAATTGATATGTCATTATAGTTATAATTCCACTTCCATCACAAAAGAAATCATTCAGGAAACAATGCTACGATATTCAAAATAATTAACTTCCTGCATTCTAACAGGAAATCTCTTACTGTAATGTTGGGTGTAGTACGGTGTAGTACTACAACACTGCTAGTATTTTTAAACTACATTTCAAAAGCCTTAAAATCTTGAAACATTTAACATAAATTTTAAGTTTGAAATCTGAGGGAAGGATCACTTGATATATTTACTCATCTCCGATTTGCTTATGTGTGTGAGCCAACTGGGAGAGGAACACACACATGAACATGATGGCCTGTTGGGCCTGTACACCTCCCTTTGTAACTGTCGCCTGAACTTTCTGACCAAAAGGCCCCAGTCAGTGTGGATTGGGAACTGCACCTCCAGCACCACCACAATGAGCACTGGTGCCCCCAGGGCTGTGTGCTCAGTCCCCTGCTGTTCACACTGCTGACTCATGATTGTGTAACGACACACAGTTACAATCATATCATCAAGTTTGCTGATCACACAACCGTGGTGGGAGAGCAAAACCTGAACTGGTCTGTGTTCTGATTTGGTTTAGTTCTACAGAAGTACGTACATCCTGAACTTGACTATCTGCTTTTGGCACTAGGACCACAGAGATAGGCTATTCACTGAGGACCAAATATTTTTTTCCATACCAAGCTTTTGATTACTACTTTACTATTAAAAAAATAAAATAAAATAAAATAAAATTATATATATATATATATATATATATATATATATATATATATATTGCATGCTTGTTTTCTTTTTGACCTGGAATGTAATTTGACAGGATTATATAATTGGTTAAGTAATATGGTTATTTCCCGAGAGCATTCCAGTCACGCAACAGGTTTGACTAATACCATTGGTAGTTGCACCAGTGCTGGGTAGATATAAGAGAGAGAGAGAGTGTTGGGAGAGGACAACTACACCTGTTTACTTTCACAGATACGGTAAAGACAGGCCTGAAAGCAAATATGCTGAAATTTCAGTGTGTGATTGTGGTTCTGGTCTTGTACTTGGAAGGTAAGGTATTTGAGTATTCAGCAGTATATAAAATAACACTTGATCCAGTTTGTCCTTTTACTTATTGTTACATATTGTTGTATTTTATTTTATGATATTGCACACTGATCAATAATTGCATATCTCCGGTGTAAAGTCTGAATATTGTATTTTGTTAAACATGTTCTTTTTCTTATTTCAGGTTCCTTTTCACAGCTCAATGGTAGGTACTTCTCTCAAACTTAATTACTACCAGGCACAAAATTGTCTTTGTTCCGCTCAGCTAGATTGAGATGATAGTTGACAATGGCATTAAATTTTTATCTTTCTTTTTCCTCAGTTTGTGGTCAGGCACCTTTTAACAGCCGTATTGTGGGTGGACAGAATGCCACAGTTGGGGCCTGGCCATGGCAAGTTAGTTTACAGAGCCCCGCTTACGGTGGTCATTTCTGTGGTGGATCCCTCATCAACGACAAGTATATTCTGACAGCAGCACATTGTGTTAACAGGTCAGTTTGTTTGAAAGCTTTCCAGAGGGGAAAAAATAATATATATACAGTATAAACATGTGTCTTTTGTTCTTTATCCTTTCAGCATTTCCATGTCTGGCCTGACTGTGCATTTGGGGAAACAGACACTGTCCGGCTCTAATCCCAATCAAATTGTAAGAGGTGTTACAAAAGTGGTCATTCACCCTGACTACAACAGTGCAACCCTTAACAACGACATTGCGCTTCTCCTTCTGAACTCCTCGGTACCCTTCAACAGCTACATCACTCCAGTGTGTCTGGCCGGGCAAGGCAGCACATTTTCAGCTGGCACCAACTGCTGGATAACAGGCTGGGGGAACACTGCAAGTGGAGGTAAAATACACACACACACACACACACACACACACACACACACACACACACACACACACACACACACAGGGGTGTCTGAAGATCACACTGAATATACTCATATTTATTAGGCAAATTTTTACCACAGAGGTGTTTTACTGTATTTGCAGCATCATATACATGTTCCAGGAGAAGTAAAGATGCTGTCAAAAGACAGCAATTAGTGTAAAGTAATTACAGCTATTTTAGGACATACTGCCAAGCATTCCTTTATCTTCTGACTCACAAAGCTAGGCACTAGGCAGAGATAAAGGCTTGTGAATGGCTGTGTATGATTGCTTTTCATTTCATTCTATGAATCATATCTATCATATATGTATATATAATTGTAAATACATATCTGTGGTCTATTATGTAACTATCCTTGCAACTGCATGTTTGAGATCTGTCTGAAATGAGGGTATAAATGGTGTTTTAATAAATACCTTTTAAAAATATGTTAGTATTTATCTGTGTTTTGTGTGTGTAGTGCAACTGTCATCTCCTGGTGTGCTGCAGGAGGCTATGGTGCCCACTGTGGACACAAATGTTTGTAATTTGCTACTGGGATTTGGATCCATTACCCCAAACATGGTCTGTGCTGGTTATTTACAAAAAGGAGGCACGGACACCTGCCAGGTAACACAGATAAATATAAATAAGTTTCTAAATAATACAACTTAGTTGTATTATTAACAAACATAAAACAAATAATAATTTATTTTTTTTATTGTAAAGGGCGATTCTGGAGGTCCCTTGGTGATTAAGCAAGGTGCAGCCTGGATTCAGACCGGTATCACCAGCTGGGGTATAGACTGTGCTCTGCCCTACAAACCTGGTGTGTACACCCTGGTGTCCCAGTACCAATCCTGGATTTCTACCATCATCATACAAAATACACCTGGATTTGTCATGTAAGAGATTATTTACTCATGATATATAAAAATATAATCAAAATATTCTCACGACCTGAGTCATTGACTGATAGTGAGTCACTAAATCTTTGTTAAAATGTGTTCTTGTGTCTTGCCAGGTTCTAACAAAGTGGGTTAACCTGTTGCAGTACTTATGGATCAGCGAGAATTAAAGCATTGATGCCACACAATCTGTATATGTTTTAATGTACAAGTTTGTATTTTTTTACTGGGAAAAATCTAGCAAAGTTCTTTTACATAGTTATTGTTATCACCTTTAATGTAGTAATGGCACATTGTGATAAATATCTTGTATGTACTGAAGATTACATATTTTAATGTAATCACATTGATTATCTACTTACATTATTAAACAGCAAGCACCTAAATAAACCCCATGTTTGTCATCATTTCATGTGGATTAAATATGTACAAAACATTTTACACAAAATAAACATTCTGCTGGAGTAAATATAAAAATATAGTCACTTTTTCATAGTCACTTAAAAAGCTTCTTTGTCTTTCGGCTGCTCCCTCTCAGGGGTCGCCACAGCGAATCATCTGCCTCCATCTAACCCTATCCTCTGCATCCTCTTCTTTCACACTAACTTACTTCATGTCCTCTCTCACTGCATCCATAAATCTCCTCTTTGGTCTTCCTCTAGACCTCCTGCCTGGCAGTTCCAACCTCAGCATCTTCTACCGATATATTCACCATCTCTCCTCTGAACATGTCCAAACCACCTCAATTTAGCCTCTCTGACTTTGTCTCCAAAACATGTAACGTTGGGTTGTACCTCTGATGAACTCATTCTTGATCCTATCCATCCTTGTTACTCCCAAGGAGAACCTTAACATCTTCAGTTCTGCTATCTTCAACTCTGCCTCCTGCCTCTAAGCCGTAGAGCATTGCTGGTCTCACCACTGTCCTGTACACCTTTCCTTTCATTCTCGCTGATACTCTTTTATCGCACAACACACCTGACACATTTCTCCACCCATTACAACCTGCCTGTACCCACCTCTTCCCCTCCTTTCCACACTCTCCATTGCTCTGGACCATTAACCCTAAGTCCTGCACCTTCTTTACCTCCGCTCTCTGAAGCCTCACTGTTCCTCTTGGGTTTCTCTCATTCACACACATGTATTCCGTCTTGCTGCAGCTAACCTTCATTCCACTGCTTTACAGAGCGTACAGTACCTCCACCTCTCCAAATTTTCCTCGACCTGTTCCCTGCTCTCGCTACAAAGCACAATGTCATCTGCAAACATGTCCATGGAGACTCCTGTCTACCCTCATCTGTAAACCTGTCCATCACCAAAGCAAACAAAAACAACTATTTATTACCTTCTCTGTACTTCTCAATTAGCATCCTTAAAGCAAATACTACATCTGATGTACTCTTTCTAGGCATGAAACCATATTGCTGCTCAGAAATGCTCACCTCTGCCCTTAATCAAGCTTCCACTACTCTTTCCCACAGCTTCATCGTATGGCTCATTAGCTTTATCCCTCTGTAATTGCCTCTCCCTTGTTCTTAAAAATCTGCACCAATAAACTTCTCCTCCATTCCTCTGGAATCCTCTCACTCTCCATGATCTTGTTAAACAAACTAGTCAGAAACTCTACTGCCACCTCTCCCAAGCACTTCCATACCTTCACAGGTATGTCATCAGGACTAACTAATATTTGCTACTTCCTGCTCCACAACAGTCACGTCTTCTACTCTTTATTCTCTATCATTTTCCTTATTCATCAACATTTCAAAGTACTCCTTCCATCTTCCTGTTACCCTCCTGGCATCTGTCAGTACATTTCCATCTTTAATCACTCTAACCTGCTGCACATCCCTCCCATCTCTATCTCCCGCCTCGCCAACCTGTACAGATCCACCTCTCTCTCCTTACTATCCAATCTAGCATACAAGTCCTCATATGCTTTTTATTTGCCCTTTGCCACCTCTACCTTCACCTTACGCTGTATCTCCCTGTAATCCTGTCTACTCTCTTTAGTTCCACTTCTTCTTAGCTAGTCTCTTTCCCTGTATACACTCCTGGACTTTCTCGTTTCACCACCAAGTCTCCTTGTCCTCTTTTCCCTTACCTGTTGATACACCAAGTATTCAATTCAATTCAATTTTATTTATATAGCGCTTTTAACAATGGTCATTGTCTCAAAGCAGCTTCACAAAAGTACCCTCCTACCTGTCTCCCTGATCACATTGGCTGTAGTTGTCCAGTCAACTGAAAGCACCTCCTGACCACCCATAGCTTGTCTCAACTCCTCCCTAAAGACTACACAACATTCTTCCTTTCTCAGCTTTCACCACTTTGTCCTCTGCTCTGCCTTTGTTCTCTTCACCTTCCTCACCACCAGGGTTATTTTACACCACCATTCTGCGTTGTCTGGCTACACTCTCCCCTACCAACACTTTGCAGTCACTGATCTCTTCCATATTACAACATCGACACAAGATGTAGTCCACCTAAGTGCTTCTGCCTCCACTCTTATACAGATGTGGCCATTAAGAATGCGTGTGTTTTCCCGCGAGATGCCGCAATTTTTGCGCGCGGCGTGCCTACGTGTCAAAGTCGATAACTGCTCCTTTGATCTGCTGGTTACGGCGGTGCGTCAACTGTTGATCAGTGGAAAGTAGCTTGTAAAAACTAAGCTCTTCCACAAAAATAGTGTTAATGCTGCAACAATCACTAACCATTAAAATGTTAAGAATTTAATTCTAATAATTCTTTTTTATAATAACACAAATATATAAATTAGATTTTCTTTATACATAATATTTTCATTATATATAAACTCATGCCAGGGTACTTTTACTATGCTGTAGTATTATTTAAAGCTATTTAAAGCTTACTTACTCACTTACTAACTAGAGAATGCTTTAGTAAAGAGCTCTAAAACAACAACAATATGAATGACAGTGGAATATTACAGAACGTCCGAGTTGACGCTCATGCCCAAATTACTAACCATTAAAATGTTGGATATGTTAAAAATGGCACTTATATAATTCGTGTCTTAAAGAATCATGTTGACCCATGGGTTTACTGCATAAACACCATTTTTTGAGTTTAATCATGCAGCACTTTTAGTATTCATAGCAAAAGCAACCCAACAGTGTAATCAAAGTACCCGAAATAACACAGAATTTTGACCCAGCATAAACAACCCAACGATGTGTTTACAGAAACCCAGCATTTTTTTAGTCTACTACTACAGTACTAATGAATTGACAAAGTGCAGTCAAAGCCCGGGGATTCTGCGTGCTGTCGCGTTGTATTCTGCGAGTAGCGCATATTTTTGTGTTTGTTTTATTTCATGTCTGTAGCTTTATCAATAAATCTGCTCATATCTGTGCACATATTTATCCGCCTTTTGATCAAAAAGCCGCACATGCAACTCATTTTCACTTTGCAAAAGGCAGTGTTTATTGTTTAGTGTATATTCAAAGCACATAAACACAATAAGCATTTTACTACATTTCACTACATTTCACAATAAGCATTTCACTACATTTCGTACTGTGTATGACTGTGTATGTGACAAATAAAATTTGAATTTGAATTTGAATAAAACAATATTTTTTTAGGCTTTTTGCACATGCGTGGGTGCGTCACAATAATAATAAGAATAATAACAATAATAATAAATTCAGAGCACTACTAGTACCACTACTAGTACACTACAGATAATACTGAATGGAGAAAGCGCAGTTAACGAAGTATCATCATAGAAGGAGAGAAGGAATAAATACATCAGTATTTACAGTTTATGTACATCAGTCGACACGTTTATGAGCTCCGTTGCTCGATGTCAATATGCGCCTAAAAGAGAGAAAACATTTTCGGCTTCAGTAGACACACAATACTTCAGACTGAAACACGACTGCCCCCTACAGGTAATGAAGGGCATTTTCACAGCCTTTTCTTAAAATGTGTGTTTTTAATGGCCAGATCTGTATGGTACCCTATGTTCTTGCCTTTTCTGGAAGAAAGTATTTACTACTGCCATTTCCATCCTCTTTGCAAAGTCCACCACCATCTGTCCTTCTACATTCCTGTCTTAAGCCCAAACCTGCCCATCACATTTGCATCACCTCTGTTCCCTTCCCCAACATGTCCATTGAAGTCAGCACTAGTTACCACTGTACGGGCATGTTATTCCGTAAGTTCTGACATGTATCTTTTTTATTGAACTGAATAACTCATGATTCAGATGTCCATGAATTCTTTGTTTCTTCGTTTATTTTTTAACATCAAACGTTCAACACTTCTTACAGTTTTCTTGCATGAATCCACTATGGTTGCAACAACTAATTTGCTGTATCTTATTACGTTTTTTTGATTACGGTTTTCTTGATTACTGTCAAAAGCTTGTGTTCTTTACAATTTCCATATCCTAACAACTTCCATGCGTAATAGACATGCAACTATGCAATTATGGAATGCCGTCACAGAACAACTTATGATTAACATTAATGAATGCTTAACTAATAAACTTTAAATAAACACAACAACAGAATCCTAAGAATGAAATATGGCTCTTACATTTCCAGCCCCTAATTGACAGGCAAGGAGACTGACAATTACTTTTTTTTAATGATAGAGCCATGTAGTTTTACCATTCACATTAATCAATGTAGAGTGTTCATATCTTTGCGTACCAAAAAAAAAGTCATAAATAATTATGACATAATTAACAGTCAATTTCACATATGAGGCGCAACTTGTCAATGGGTCTTTCCAGTGTATTGGTCTTAGTTTTGACCAGCACACGTCTCACAAGTCCTTTTTTATCAAGAAACACTTGCGTGATTCGTCCGACGACCCATGAATATCTTGGAGAAAACTCATCAATTATTAGAACTACGTCTCCAATTGAAAGGTTTTTTCTCACTTGAAAGCATTTTTGACGCTCCTGAAGCAAGGGCAAATATTCATGCACCCATAGCTTCCAGAATAAGTCAGCAAGGTACTAAATTTGCTTCCACTTGTGACGTGCATAAATGTCCTATTTTTTAAAAAAGTCCAGGAGGCAGGTTTGGCTGTCTTTTCATCAACAGCAGGTGGTTGGGTGTCAAGGGGTCCAGATCTGTGAGATCATCCGTAACAGTGGTCATTCATTATTGCTTCCATTCATTAGAGCCACAAGTTTGTTTACGCTCTTTCACACCGGTTATCTCCGTTTCTATACACCATGTCGGTTGTGTCTCTGTGTGCAGGTGAGAAGACATTGGAGCTGCACTCGGTGGACTTGGAGCTGGAGGCCATGGAGAAGCTGATCCGCAACCTACAGGTGAAGCTGGCCCGGCTACAGCAGCGGAAAGCCATGCTGGAATCGTTGCGGACTGACGCTCACCTGTCCCAGGTAAATTTTGAGCGTGAGAATTCTCCTTCAACTTCTACCCCACGTGTTTCTCTGCCCAGGTCCAACGCACCGAGGACGCAGCTTGCCCAGGTTTCCTTCACCTCGGCGCCGGGGTACCACAAGGCCTGGATACTGCAGCAGTGGAAGACGCGCGCCAAGCCCCAGGCAAGGACCTCTCCTCCTCCGCCACCACCTGTCTTCGAGATCTCGACCCGAAACCGCTTTGCTCCTCTCCGCGAGACGGCACACGACGCGCTGGTCATCGGAGACTCCATCGTCCGGCATGTGCGTGCTACTACGGCTAAAGGTAAGGCGTACACTTGCTGTTTACCTGGTGCACGTGTTCTTGATGTTGCTGCACAGGTGCCTGCAGCCCTGAAGAAGAACATTCAAGCTGTTGGTTCTTCATGCTGGTACGAACGACACCAAGCTGAGGCAGACGGAAATTCTAAAGAAGGACTTCAGGAGCCTGGTTGAGAAGGTCCGCAGCACATCACCCATGACAAAGATCGTCGTATCTGGACCACTTCCCACATTTCAGCGAGGAATCGAGAGGTTCAGTAGATTATTTGCCTTTCATGAATGGTTACAATTTGGGTGTCAACAACAGAGATTACCCTTTGTTGATAACTGGAATGTTTTCTGGGAGCGTCCTAGGCTCTACCACACAGATGGCCTGCACCCTAGCAGAGCTGGAGCAGCGGTCCTTTCAGACAACATCTCCAGGACATTACAAACCATCTGACTTTCAAAGGCTACACTCGATGCTGCGTGAAAACGCTATGGGAAACATCTTGTCATGTTGCCGGTTGTAAAGCATATGTGTATCAAACACGCCAAATTTTGGCTTATATAACCTCGGTCGGGTGACATAATCTGATGAGACACACCTGCAGTTATAAATAGGAGTGAACCGGAAACATTCCTCAGATTGATTTGTCTGAACGGACGTCCGGTCACGTAGGCAGTGCGGCAATGGGACGCAGCATCTCGTTCCCGCCTTTTCAGGGAACAGGGTACAGCAAAGTAACCCGAGACATTCCCTTTCAAAGGCTACACTCGATGCTGCGTGAAAACGCTATGGGAACGAGAATACCAACGTCTGTGTCCAAGTGTCTGGACCGTGTAGCGTGTGCGCACAAGCGTGTGCGCACAAGGCCGAGAAGGTCTCAGAACTATATCTGGGAAGCTGACTCGAGGACCTGTGAGCCCGGAGTGGCATGAACATCCAAATTTAAAAATCTAACAAATGTGTGCGGAAAGGACCACGCCACCACGTCACACACTTGCTGCAGGGGAATACCTCCTGCTATTGCAGTAGATAAGGTGATCCCCCTGGGTAAATGAGCCCTGGTTCCTAGAGGCGAAGTGAGCCCACGCGCCTCATAGGAGAGGGCAATAGCATCTCTCACCCAGTGTAGTGGCGGCCGCGCCCCTGGTTGCGGCCCCAAAACATGTAAAAGCTGCTTTGACTTATGCCACTGGCTGATGCGGTGGACGTAAATCTGAAGAGCACCTACTGGACACAGTAAGTCTCTCCTGCTCCGAAGCTGTAAAAGGCGGAGGACAAAAGGCTTCAAAAACAATAGGGTGCATGTTGAGAATGGAACTTTCGGAAGATAGTTCAGTGAGGATGCAAAATGGCCCTGACTAGCCCAGGGGCAAAGTCTAGGCAGGATGGGGAGACTGACAGATCTCCAATCCTCTCAGAGAGGTAACAGCCCTTAGAAAACCATCTTAAAGGTCAGAAACCTGAGGCTCTAGTGGTTCAAAAAAAGGGTGTCAATTGGCTCTTCGAGCACGATAGATAAAACCCACAAAAGGGACCGTGTCACAGTAACCCCACCAATCAGGACGTGGCAGGCTGAAATAGCAGTTATGTACGTCCTGAGGGTACAAGGGCACAAGCCCGAGGACAACTTTTCCTGCAAAGACTCCAGCACTGAAACATTTCGGCAGTGGACTGGGTCTACCTGCTTCGTCATGCACCAACTTTCAAATACATTCCATTTGAGGGCATAAGCTCTTCTAGGGGAGGGAGCCCTAGCACTTAGAATAGTCTTAATTACGCTGGCTGAAAGACCAGCTTGACTTAGTTGGTCCCGTTCAGGGACTAAACGTGAAGGTTACAAAACTCGGGCCGGGGATGAAATATCGTCCCCTGCGCCTGGGACAGAAGATCTCACCTCATTGGAATCACCCATGGTGAGCCGTTGAAGAGGGATACTAGATCAGAGAACCACACTCTGGTCGGCCATAGGGCGCTATCAATAAGAGGCGCAAACAATGTTGATGGACCCTTGCCAAGACTCCCGGGAGCAGTGCTATCAGGAAAAGCACATAAAGGCGTAACCAGGGCCATGTACGGGCCACAGCGTCCAGACCCGGGGTAGCTGGAAGAGTCAGAGAGTAGTAAAGGGGACATTTGCTGATCTTGCGAGGCAAAGAGGTTCACCTCTTCTACCTGAAATCTCTCCCAGATTGACTGACTATTTTGGGGTGGGGTTTCCATTCCCCGTGTGTCAGAGATTGACTGGACAGAACAACTGCTCCCACATTCATATGCCCTGAAATGTAAATCGCCCTGAGAGACAGAAACCAGGTGCGCTAGCTATTTAGCGGCGCAAGCACAGTCAGCCCTGGCGATTAATATATGAGACTGCCATAGTGTTGTCCACCCGCACTAGGACATGGTAGCCTCTCAACTGCTGGAAAAAGTGCTTTAGGGCCAGAAATAGAGCCATCATTTCGAGGCAATTGATGTGCCGCACGAGAAGATGGCCTCTCCAGCTCCCTTGGGCTGGACGGTCATCTAAGACCGCACCCCAGCCCATGAGGGAAGCGTCTGTCGTTAGCATCTGCGACGACAAGACGAACTTAGAGTGGGACCCAAAGTCAGAAACCGGGGTCTGAACCACATAGCACCTGGCAACCATAGCACGAAGCACCTGGCACGTAACCTTTATTGGGGATTGGCCCTAGAGTGAAATCCCCTGGTTCTTAGCCACAACTGCAATGCTCTCATGTGCAGAAGGCCCAAAGGTGTCACCGTGGATACAGCTGCCATAAGAGCTAAGATCTATGAAAGCGATGATTACTTTCTGGTGTAGCTTGATTTCCTTAAGGGTGTTGAGAATGGATTTGACACGAGCGGGAGACAGCTGTGCCCGCTTACGATCGAATCCCATGTGACACCCAATATGTTGTCCTCTGAACAGGAAAGAGCACGCTCTTCGTGGCGTTGGGTCTCAATCCTAAGAAACAAAGATGAGCTAGGATGACATGCTGACGTCAAAGCGCTAGCTACTGAGACTGGGCCAGCCAGCCAGTCTAGACCAAATGGAAGGACCCGATACTGGTAAGCTTCGCCCCCAAAAGCGACCTTAGGAACCTCCTGTGTTGTGGCAATATTTCTATATAAAGTATTTCTATATAAAGTAAGTGTCCCAAATCAATCGCTTGGTAGGATTTGAAAGCAATCACTTTGACAGTCAACATTTTGAAGCTGTATTTATTTATTTTAGATAGCGGAACAGTAGGGCTGCCCCCGACTAAAGATATTCCTAGTCGACTAACACTCCTGCATTTTAGCGATTAGTCTAATAATCGTTCATTTATGATATTAATATAATAGCTTGCATATATATAAGGAAAGGTACAGTCCAAGTTGAAGTTTAACACTTCCATATGACAGAAAATGCTAAAGCATGACATTACCACGTTCAAAATGAAATTAAGCGAAGAGTAGTAAAGCGTTTAAAGTATACAACGCTTATGGACACAAAAATCAGTGGCCGGAATGTTATAGGCTAATTATAACATAAAAACAGCAATCAGACTGCCTGTGCATTTTAATAATTTATTATCAAAAATACAAACTGTAACAGTAACCTAACTGCCATTTCTCCTCTTCTTCTCTTTCCCCCCTCTTTCTTTTTCCTCTCTCCTCCTGTCCCCCCCTTTCACTCTTTCTCTCTCTTTCTGTCGAGCTACACATGTCGTTCCTGAGCTGCCAGTGATCCAGACTCCCTCTGCCCTCCAGACCTGTCTGACCCATCCTGGTGCCCCGCTTCTGGCTGAAGATCTCGTCACATGGATGCCCCGTGTGTCTCTCTGGGATGCGTCTGGTGTCTGGGAATGATTCTCTCTACCTAGAAAATGGTTCTGGCCTTGACTGGTGTTGGCAACTGTTTCTCTGGGGACTTGACAGTTCGATAGTTCATGACTGGAACTTCTTACAAGTCTACCTGGGTCTTCAATAACTACCTGGACTCCATATTAACATCAATTAACATCAGCTATTATAGCTGAACTGCCTCCCACCCTACACACTGTATAAATGCAGATCATTTACTGCTTTCTGTTTCACCCAAATGAGGATGGGTTCCCTGTTGAGTCTGGTTCCTCTCAAGGTTTCTTCCTATTACCATCTCAGGGAGTTTTTCCTTGCCACTGTCGCCCTCGGCTTGCTCACCAGGGACAAACTGACCATTTTGATTCATACAAATTCACATTTCATACAAACCTAAATAATTCTTTTGACTATGTAAAGCTGCTTTGCGGCAATGAAAATTGCTAAAAGCGCTATACAAATAAAATTGAATTGAATTGAATTGAATTAACAGTTACATGTCAAACAAACAAAAAAAAAACAGTTTTGAGTAAAATAAACAAAAATTCGTTCTTTAAAATAAATCAAATAAACTTATTAGTAACTTAGGCCTAGTACAAAACAAGCCAAAAAAACAAACAAACAAAAAAATACTGTAGCAAAAACGCTGTTTAAAAAAAAAAAAAAAAATACAGTGGAAAATTGATATAATTTTTATATTGTTCAAAAGGAAAATCAACAAAAACGAACAATTTAATAAATGCACATGGCACATCGCACAACGCCAAAACTTAGAATAAAAAAGAAGGCGGCAAACAAATTAACAGCCTACGTATTTTATTAAATTGTTTAGAACAACTATATTTAAGACAAAATGTGGAACAAATAATTTAAAGAACACTAATACAAATCAAAAATATCAGAGCAAAGCCGCAAACTGCCATTAAGATGACGGATGAGTCTTGACCTGAAACAACAAACTGCAAACATCAGACTAACTTTTTTAACAGAATAAAAAACAACTTTGGCATTATATAAAAACGAATAAATAAAAAAATATGTATTTATTTATTTGTATAGCCTACCCGTTATAAAAATACCCGTTTTTTTTTTAATTAGCCTAACGGATAGCAAACAGAAACACTACAAAAAGGAAATTAAGCATTCTTACCTAAGCTTTTAATTAGATTTTATTTTTTTCATATTATGTGAGAGGAACACCAGCTTGTCCACACTGTTGGGGAGAAGGGAGCTTCTCGACTTGTTCACAATGAAGCCGGCCTTTGAAAAGATGCGCTCTGATGGAGTGGATGTGGAAGGGATACAGTGGAGGCGTTTAGCTGGTTTAGCGAGCTTTGGATATCGATGTTCATTTTTTTGCCACCATGCCAATGGTCCCAAATCAACCTTTGATTTATCTGCCAAGTACATTTTTACTTCATCCTTCTCTTCTGCATGCTCCTCCTCATCAATGGCCATCAGCATGAATATCTCGGCCTGCTTTTCCTTTTTCGGTTCGGGCTCACCCTCCTCTGCAGGGCTAATGCTGGCATGATCACTTTCTGGCGCAGCTTCTGTAGATAAACTTTCTGCCAGATCCGACACTGTGGAGTACGCATCTTCTCGTTCGTGTTGGTCAAAGAATGACAAGCTTTTAAAACGTGGGTCTAAGACAGCAGCTTGTATATAAATGCTGGTCGCGATATTTTCCGTCAGTTGCCATCTTGTGTAAATTTTTTTTGCAAGTTCTGTCTTTAGTGCTTTTGTGGTGGGACTGTCTTCGTTGCGCAGCACCAAATGGCGTCTCTTCATGTTTATTAACATGGGCAGTGTGGCAGATAGGGATGCGTTTAAGTCCTGAGAAAGCAGCTCAGTGAGAGTGATCATAGGCTTTAGCACTGCGACAGTGTTCTCCGCTGTCAGCCAATGTGCAGTTGTGAGATCTAGACCTCGTTCAGACCGTTTGGTAATTTCAGGGTCTGACAGCACAGCTGTAACCGGCCATCTCTGTTCCAAGAGTCTCTCCAGCATGAAGTACGTGGAGTTCCATCTTGTGGAGACATCTTGGATAAGTTTGTGTTCTGCCACATTCTGCTGCTTCTGTTTATGAGTCAGAGCTGTTGTAGCCTTGGTACTTTTCTTGAAATGGCCCACAAGGCGTCTAGCAGCAGCGATGCATCGACATATGGGGTCAGTTTTAAGAGCTGCGTTTATGCATAACTGTAACGTGTGCCCCGCACAACGGACGCCCTACGCATTACCCCAGGATGGATCATTAGAAATCAGTTCTGTGCACAACACCATATTAGCGGCATTGTCATGTACGACTGCTACCCTCTTTTCTCCAGGTATTTTAAATTCTTCCATCACGTCACTGAGTCGCTCTTTTATGTTGGTAGCTGTGTGGCTCTTCTCCAGCACTTTTGTTTCCAACACAAAAGAATGTAGTTGCCACTCTTCAGACATGAAGTGTGCAGTAACGGTCATGTAACCCTCACTCTGGATAGAGGTCCATGTGTCTGTTGTAAAGCTGACTGCTGTACAACTTTGTATTTTGAATTTCTTTAGTCGTGTTGAACTTGCTTGTTAAGCCATGCATTATTGTGTCGCGTTTGGGAATGGTGTAGCCTTGTTCGAGGAATTCAAACATTTCTTTGAACCCGTCACCACGGACAACGTTGATTGGTCTCATATCAAGCGCAATGAAATCGACGATTTTCTCTGTAATTTCTCGCTTTCTTTTCTCACTTAGAGGGGGTCTCAAAACTAATCTCTTCTGCATTATTGTTGACTGTGAAGTCGAAGCGCACGACGCCACATCATCGCTGCTATATTGTGGATGAGCCTAGAGACAAATGCATGTCAAAAACCATGAATATGATTTAACTTAACAGCGCAAATGTGTTTATATCCTTATTGTTAAAACGAGGGGCCATGTGAGGTGGTTAACGTTACTACTTACATGTTTTAAATGGTAAGACATATTCGATGTTGACGAGTGATAGGCAAATGTTTGCCTGCAGAGTTTGCAAACAGCCTTTAGGGTCGTCCTTCGACTTTTCAAAATGATCCCACACTTTGGACTTTTTTCCTGACATAATTATTAGCATCAGCCAGAAACCTCTCCCACAAGTGCGCTTTGGTATACCGCGAGGCACGAGATCGCGTTGATGTTTAGTTGCTTTGATGTCATATACTGACTGCGCAGCCCCTGATTGCATAATTTCACGTGATTTTTTTTTTTTTTTTGCGACTAACCGACTAATGAAAATGTATTCGACCAAGCCCTCTTCATATCGACTAACGTTTAGTCGACTATTTGGGGGCAGCCCTACGGAACAGCCCGCGAAATCTAAAAATTGGACGTAGCCCCCCGTTCCTCTTGGGAACCAAGAAATACCGACTGTAGTAGCCTGACTCACTGTCTGGTTGGGGAACATGTTCCATGGCCCCATTCCCCAGCAACTTCTGTCAGCAGATGCACACTTTCTGGTTTCGCGGAAGTGGAGACCACGCCGTTGAAACACGGAGGGTGATGTGTGAACCGCATCCCGTAGTTTCTCTCTACAGTGCTTAGTACCCAAGGAGATATGCTTGGCAGTAGTTTCCACGCTGCCAGTTTCTCTGAAAGGGGCAAAAGTCTCGGCGGCTTGGTTAAACAGGGAGGGGGGCGATGTTAGATGTTCGGGGTGCCAGGGAGAACACTTCATTCTCACAAGGAATTCTGCATGCCTCTCCCCATTGAGGGCCACCCCCATGGTCCTGGGCACATGAATTTCAGGGCTTCTTTGTGAAGAAGACAATATGCCAGTCTGAGCTCTTTTGAGGCGGATTGCGAAGCGCGGCGCGACGCACCCCAATCTTTATGAGGGGGTGTCCGGCTCAAAAACACTCTCCTTGTGTGTTTCACGCCTTGCAAGCGTCAGACCCCGTCGAGGCTGGGTGGCCGACAGTCCCGACTCTTGAGCACAGCGGGGAAGGAATTTCCGAAGGCTAGTTCATATAACTTCGCCTCATGAACCTAGTGGCGAACGAGTTAACGACATCGCCAAACAGGCCGGAAGGTGAAATAGGGGCATCAAGGAGGAATGCGCGATCCTATGCTTGATGCTGCTGAGATTCAGCCATAAGTCTGTGGCCCGGTGTAATTCCAGAACGCCCTATCTTGAAGAGCCCCGCCAGTACTCAAGGCTCTCAGCAGGTCAGCCTGGTAGACCTGCAAAACCGTCATGGTGTGCAATGGAGCACCAACCAGACCTGCTGCCTGAAAAGCTTTTCCCTCCAGGGAAGATAAAAGTCTACACAGCTTGAAAGGAAGTATTAGCTTTTTAGGGAGGATGATGTCCCAGGAGAGAGATAGCCTGGAAGCGTCTCTTCTATCTGGGTGTCATCATATAACCCTGCGCTTCCACCTCAACTATATTTAAACAAATAAATAAAGTAGATGGCAGGAAAACACAGGATAGATACAACTTACTCCATGAAAGGGTTAACTTATATGGAGATTGCTAAGAAAAAGGGAGAGAGCATTGTTGAGGCTCCGCCCCCTGACCACCCGACAGAACCTAATGATTCTAATGATTTCCCGATCCAACGAGGAAGTGAGAGATAGGAGTTTTAAATCCATCTCTCACAGCTCTGCTGGATACATGCGTTTTAAGTCCCAGAAATGCGCCGCGGCCTGGTGCTTCTCAAGGAATGCGGGGCGCGTGTAACCCACGCCACTAGGAGTGCACCGTGGTTACTAGATTTTTTCTATACGGCTCTATGTGAAAGGATATTGTAGGTGCATGTTATTCACAAGTTCTGACGCGTGTCTTTAGTTACACAGTGTCACTGACGACATCAGACGTTTCGTTGATTTCTTTGTCTCTTGTTTATTTTCAACATCAAAAAACAACGGTTGTTACAGTTTCTTGCATAAATCCACTGTAGTCACGACAAGTCGCTTGCTGTGTTCTGTAGCTTCGATGGATTACAGTTACAACAACTTATTTTACTGTATTCCTTTTAGCTTACTGTCTCACGGTCAAAAGCTTGTGTGCTCCACACCTTTCTGTATCCTTCCGTGTCTTAACAACAACTTACAACTAACGTGCGTGATAGACATGGAACTGCATAACTGTGGGATGATGTCACAGAACAACCCATGAAGTGATGTCACAATACAAATTATATTTATGATACTTAATGCTTAATGCTTAACTAATAAACTGAAATAAGATAAACATAACAACAAATCACAAGAATGAAATATGGCCCTTACAGATATACTAATAGACCAGTCAAGATTCTAGGATCGCTACAGGAGGGCACAAAATATATTTACGAGTGTTGGTTAACAACAGTAATAAAACAGACAGACCAAGAGAATGACTTAAAATTGCTTGTTTACTTTAAAGTGGTAAACCAGGAAATTAAAATGAAAACATAAAATTAAATAGCAAACAGCACAGATAATATAAAAGAATGCTTTCCCTTTAAAACTAAGTTTAAGCTCCTTGTAGATAGTTAATTTATATATTTTTATTGCACTATATCTATTTATTCCGTTAATAGTTAACTTTCTCTAGTTTTAGAATTATTACCTTTCCTATATCTGTTTACTTTTAATTAATTTATATTATTTTCCTGTTTTAAGTCTTATAATAACTCTTTTTGGAGCTTTACTTTGGTTATTCGTCTCATTTGAATTAAATCTGTGACCCACAAATTAAAACAATTTTACAGTAAAGTCAATCTGATCTGAGAAATAATCAATTAACCATAATAAATAAAACACTCTAACAATTGTAATATGCAACAAGAATTTGGGTCCATAGGATAAATGTAAACATCGAAAAACAAACAAAACAGAAATGTCTTACTCTAAATGACAAATTCAATTAACACAAGAGTCTTTGTGTAGTGCAAATTCTTGTAGTGCTAATGTTCAGTTGTGCAAAATGCCAAACAGGACAACGATCAGCATGAGGTAGTTTCGTGGAAAAACACCACGGGAAAATAATGGATAAATTCCACCTGTAATACTGGATGAACTTCCAACACTTGCTGAATTGCAGGATTCTCTTCTGATTATGCTTTTCAAGATTTTCTAACTGTATGGCTCGCCATCTCAGGATAACATCTCAACTTAGGCTCAAGGAAAAAAACCTGACCAAGTCCGGAGAATTTCAACACTCTTTAAATCAACCGTGTCAGAGCTTGCAGAGTTTACAATCGCACTTCATCCACTTCAATAACATCAATATTCATGCTGTCTTTGAATCAGTGCTGACACTCGCTCGTTGAAAAGCGCATGTTCTCTCTCCCTGCACCTATCCGTCACACTAATGACATCATTACAGTGCGTATTTCACAAAACCCATAGTTCTCCTAATAGTTTAAAAGTTCACAGCACATTAACAAATTTAAATACCCATTTAAATTTAGCTTTCCTGTTGTTTTTGCTAATTATTATTTTTGTACAATTACTTTAATATACATCTTTTTATTTAATATTATTTAATATTATTTATTTATTTATTTATTTATTTATTTTTGTTTTAAATACACTAATTTCTAACCTGGGTTACACGCGGGCAAGCACTTTATTCGAAGCAGTAAAGTGTAGAGATCGCCCTCCGATATGTATTTATCAGACAATGAGGGATATCTCAATTAAAACTCTGCCATATCGGTGAGTTAAACACTTTCTTATTTTGCTGGTTTAAACACACACGCATACACAACAAGGTCAGTGAAGACAAAAGATCTGAGGAATGTTTCCGGTTTACTCCTATTTATAACCTGCAGGTGCGTCTCATCAGATGACGTCACCCGACCGAGGTTATATAAGCCAAAATTTGGCGTGTTTGATACACACATGCTTCACAACCGGCAACATGACAAGATGTTTTCCATAGCGTTTTCACACAGCATCGAGTGTAGCCTTTGAAAGGGAACACAATCAGCTGGGTCACAGGCTGGGGAAACATTAACTCTACAGGTAAAATGTAAACATACATCCATTGCTTTGCGGTTGTCAACTCTAGTTCTTGACATTCAAGACACATTCTAGTCTTTTTCCCCCTCACTCTACCACACCCACTTCCATTCAGAAAAAATCAGGATAATGTCAGGGAGAGTACAGTAGTGTACCTCATCACTTAGTCCTCAGGGACTATAAACAGTATGAAGTTTGAAAAACTTCCTTTTCTTTATTAGGTCAGGATGCTGTTTACAAAGTTGACTGCTGTTTTTATCATTATCAAACTGTTGGTTTGTCTAAATAAAAAAAATTATTAATAATAATAATAATAATAGTGAGTTTCTTTGGTTATACATGTGTTTAGATTTCCTGTGTAGCTTCGCTTTGGAGTAAAATATTGCATTTTGTATTTAGTTGTGATAATTTTTTTAGGAAATGAGTAATATACAGTATACTGACATAAATATTCTCAGTTTATTCCACTTTTTGGGAATGTGGCATTATCTGTAACAGCCACTAGAGAGCGTATGGTACAAAAATACACCAATTAGCCATAACTAATGCCCCAACAAATTACCATCAGGACTGTAGTCAATATGAACTATTTATTGGGGGAAAAAACACGGCTAAAGCTGTAATCTATTGTTAAACAAGAGCATAAATGAAACAAACATAACCGAAGTCCATAAAGTTCATTCATCATCATTAAGAGTATAAAATAATTAAAGAAAAATGTTAAATATCAGCTACAATCAATCACGCATTTCAATGAGAAAAAAAAGTTAAATGTTATAAAAAACTATTCTAGGAATAACTTTAGCAAATTGTAAAGCTGTTAAAGCTAGTCAGAGCTATAAATGGTATTTCCAACATTTAGAAGATATGTACGGTGAAAAAAAAACACTTTAGTTTAATACAAATTTATTAAAATCTTTGATAGTACATTGCAAATATACTAACAAAATATTGTACCATCAGTTAATATATATAAAGGAAACTAACGTCATGCTTTTAACAAATTTCGGAATTAAACTTTAAACTTACTTCAACATAGTTGTATTATAGTACACTTTCCAAAAATATATATTATATGAAAATATACTTTAAGTAAAAAGTTGGTCTAATTTCCAAAGCACACTCATTTAAACTTTGTTTTTTAATTTATTTTTGGTATATTTAAAAAAAAATATGCTCGATTTAAAAATAATCTCTGTAGAAATGTACAGAGAGTATACATTAGAATACAAATTTTAATATATGGCAGTTTTAGTATATATTTGAGTAAATTTAAATGTACTTATTCATATGTCCTTATTTCTGCTTATATTTAGTGCACTTCTCTCTTGTGCGAGCTGAATCTCTCTCCCTCTCTCCTGCGCACGCCCCCTCAAACCTGTTTTTTGCGCGCTGAAAATCACTTTTGCACGTTCACAAAAATTTGTGTGTTTAAACTTTCTTCTGTGCGCTCACTATTATAAAGCTCCACTTGCACGAACTACAGTACAGCAGCGTTACAGCTCTGCAACTATTCCAGCCAACCAAAGACCAGAATTTTTTCTGATTTTTTAAAACCCTTTTTCCTTTTCTATCCTGTGTTTAATGTGTAAGGGCTGATGACCTGAATTTCAAGCAGATAATTTCCTACATGAGAATTATATCCTGTCTTACCTTTAGGTGTATTTGAATGAACATATTAGTCAGGTAAATAACTATGATGTTATTGTTGATCTGGAAAGGATTGTAATAATTTTAAGAATTTTTATCAGCAGGACTACACAAACAGGACTACCTGTCCAACTCCACTCAGTGCAAAATATTCAAATAATATCAGCATATTTTTGGGCTGTGATTCTTATCATGATCCTGTTTTATTGGAAACCTATAAACCTATTTTTATTACATTCACTTTGATCAATGGAGAAAAATGCTAACTGCTCTAAGATTAGCATGATTGATTAGTTTTATTCTAATTGACAAAGGGTTGACATGAGCATTCTTGTAGGCTGTGGCATTTATACCACGCTCAGTTCATATTTGGGGCCCAATGTGTGCCGAGAGAATCTCCTCACACCACTACGCCACCACCACCCTGAACTGTTGATACAAGGCAGGATGTATCTATGCTTTCATGCTGTTTATGCCAAATTTCGACAAAGAAAATGAGACTCATAATGTAAATTGTAGGCTCCGTTTTATGTTCTTACTGTAGCTGACAGGCATTACTGCTGGTGTGGTCTTCTGCTGCTGTAGCCTATCTGCTTCAAAGTGCGACATGTTGGTGTTCAGAGATGCTCTTCAGCATACCTTGGTTGTAACAAGATGTTCTTCTTCTTTGTCTTTCGGCCGTTCCCTTTCAGGGGTGGCCACAGCGAATCATTTGCCTCCATCTAACCCTATCTTCTGCATCCTCTTCTCTCACACCAACTAACTTCATGTCCTCTCTTACTGCATCCATAAATCTCCTCTTTGGTCTTCCTCTAGACCTCCTGCCTGGCAGTTCCATTCTTAGCATCCTTCTACCAATATATTCACAATCTCTCCTCTGAACATGTCCAAACCACCTCAATCTGGCCTCTCTGACTTTGTCTCCAAAACATCTAACGTGGGTCGTCCCTCTGATGAACTCATTCTTGATCCTATCCATCCTTGTCACTCCCAAAGAGAACCTCAACATCTTCAGCTCTGCTACCTCCAACTCTGCCTCCTGTCTTTTCTTCAGCGCCACTGTCTCTAAGCCGTAGAGCATTGCTGGTCTCACCACTGTCCTGTACACCTTTCCTTTCATTCTCGCTGATACTCTTTTATCGCACAACACACCTGACACTTTTCTCCACCCATTCCAAACTGCCTGTACCCGCCTCTTCACCTCCTTTGAACACTCTCCGTTGCTCTGGACCGTTGACCCTAAGTACTTAAAATCCTGCACCTACTTTACCTCTGCTCCCTGTAGCCTTACCGATCCTCCTGGGTCCCTCTCATTTACACACATGTATTCCATCTTGCTGCAGCTAACCTTCATTCCTCTGCTTTCCAGAGCATACCTCCACCTCTCCAAATATTCCTCCACCTGTTCCCTGCTCTCGTTACAGAGCACAATGTCATCTGCAAACAGTCATCTGTTATTTAATGAAATGTTATTAAGTCTGGCCATTCTCCCCCAACCTCTGGCATAAACAAGGCATTTTTTTAAATAAACTCTCTATAAACTTTATAGATGGTTGTTTGTGACAATACCAGGTAGATCATCAGTTTTGGAAATACTCAGACCAGCCTGTCTGGCACTAAGAACCATGTTATGTTCGAAGTCACTTAAATCTCTTTTGCTTCTCACTCAGATGCTTGGTTTAAATTTCAGCAGATCATCTTGACAATGTCTACATGTCTTAATGCATTGAGTTACTGCTACATGATTATCTGATTAAATATATTGTGTTAATGAGCAGTTGAACAGGTTTAATTAATAAAGTGACCAATGAGACGATGCAATCTTCCATCTCCTACACACATCACTCACTCACCTGGACACTAGGAAAGGGAATTATGTTAAAATGCTCTTCATCGACTACAGCTCTGCATTTAATACCATAATTCCCTCCACACTCACCACCAAGCTGGAACACCTTGGACTCAGCTCATCTATGTGTCAGTGGATCTCCAACTTCCTAACTGGCAGACCACAGGCAGTAAGGATGGGCGGGCATGTCTCAGCCTCACTTACTCTCAGCACTGGAACAGCACCATGCAGGACAGACAAGCTCTACAGCGGGTGGTGCAATCAGCTGAGCGCATCATCCGCACCGAGCTCCCTGACCTGCACTCAATCTACACCAAGGAGGGAAGGACCTCAGCCATCCCAACAATGGACTGTTCTCTCTGTTAAGGTCGGAAAAGCGTTTCCGCTTCCTGAAGACCAACACAGAGAGACTGAGGAGGAGCTTCTTCCCACAGGCGCCAGGCGATAAGGTCTCTCAACCACATCAACCACATCACCATGCAGATCTGGTACAATCTTTTAACATCCATGGACACTATGGACACATCAACACACACCTACTGTACACTCACATCTACACTTACATGTTTATGTTTACATTCTGAACCATTGCACAAAGACACTTTAACAAGGCACCTTCATATATCACTTTTTATGCACATTTGCATAACCATCTTTCTTTACCAAATTTCAATAAAAAAAAGTTCTACGTACAGTATATTTCTATTTCAATTTCTATGTACAGTATATTTCTATTTTAATTTCTATTTTTGTCCTAGTTAAATTAAATTTTTTATAGTATTTCTTTTATTTCTTTCATTCATATTTATTTCTTATTATAAGTTTAAATTCTTTTTTTAAGGTCACTGGCGGTCGTATAAGGATTTCACTGCATATCGTACTGTGTATGACTGTGTATGTGACAAATAAAATTTAATTGAATGTCCATACAGCTGTAAGTAATTTTTCCACCAGCAAGCTTAGGCTTCTCCTTCATGTGTATTTTAAGTTCCTCTCAATATTTCTTCTTATGGAAATTTTTTTTCATGCATCACACGAATTAAGGATATAAAAGCTCTAGTGACATAATGTACAGTAATGTACTACAGTTTTCTGGAAGATTTTTTTTCATTCCTTATTACATACTGTATATGTTTCCTGCTTGTTTTGTTTTGCTCAGCAAAGAGAATTCTTGTGATGAAGATAATTGCATGGTATGCACTTAAACTGGAAGTAGGTTATTTCCATGATTAAACAGGGCGTTCCAGTAGGGTGATTGAGTAGGTGTGAGTAATAGCACCATAAGCAGGCTGGGTTGATTTACCAGTGTGTCAGAAAAGAATCAGAGCACTTGCTGACTTGTACTGACAAAGAAAGAGGGCTGAAAGCAAATATGATTCGATTTCAGTGTGTGGTATTCGCCCTGGTCTTATATTTAAAAGGTAAGACATATCCATTTTACTCTTTGTTAATAAATGTTATATTTATTTTTGTTTGTGTCCTGCTAATAAGAATGAGCATTTGTAATAGGTATCTGACTGACAGCACCTTATATGATGTATGTATGCTTTTTATTTAAATCAGCATTTCTTCATGTATATTCTATATGATATTTTTACAGGTTCTCTTTGCCAACTCAATGGTAGGTGATGATCTTAATCATAAATCACAATTAATTTTGTTCTGTTCTACTCAGTCATTGAAAAGGAAAAAAAATGTAACAGACCTTCTCTTTTGTCTTCAGTATGTGGTCGTGCGCCTTCAAACAGTTTTATTCTGGGTGGGCAGAACGTTTCAGAAGGTGACTGGCCATGGCAGGTTACTTTACAGAGGTCTGGTAAACACGGTGGCCATTTTTGTGGAGGATCACTCATCAACAAAAAGTGGGTTCTAACAGCAGCACACTGTTTCGACAGGTTAAAAAGGTAATCGTCACACACACAGTACTGTAATGGTACTTAGCAAGATAGCTAACTCAAAAACATTTCTTACTTTCTTTCAGGAGAATAAATCCTAATGTGACTGCATATTTGGGGAAAGTGACTTTTTCTGGCATCAATTCCCACCAGGTTATTAGGCGTGTAGAACAGGTGATCCTGCACCCCAAGTACAACAGCACAACCAAAGACAATGACATTGCTCTCCTGCGTCTGCACGCTTCTGTAACTTTCTCAAATTACATCACACCAGTGTGTCTGGCTGGACGAGGCAGCATGCTTCCTGAAAACACAATTAGCTGGGTCACAGGCTGGGGAAACATTAACTCTACAGGTAAAATGTAAACATACATCCATTGCTTTGTGCACGAGTCAACAAGAATTGGTGTGGTCTGTTTAGAGAAGCGGTTGTTATTTCTAGTTCTTGAGGTCCAAGACACATTCTAGTGTTTTTCCCCCACTCTACCACACCGACTTCCATTCAGAAAATGCTGGAAATTAACCACTTAAATTGGGTGAGCTGGGAGTACAGGATACTGTTAAGAACCACTGTATTATTTAGGGGTTTAAATTAAGAATAATTAATTCCAACCCCTATCCCACTGAGATCCCACTAATTAAAACCCCACCCCCGGATCCCACTAAGCTGACCATTAAATCATAATCTAACATTGTAACGCTCAGGTTTTATCTTTAAGCTAGTTACACTAATACGGGTTCTAGAATCAAACTTCCGGTGTTGCGCAACGTAGCCAAACAAGGAAAGACGCGACACAACAGTTCCAAGCCAAAACCCAAAATGTATTAAGTGAAAAACCAAACAAACAAAGGTGCACCAAAAACCAATATTTACAAAATATATACAAATATAAATACGCGTGTGTGTGTCTGTATGTGTGTGCGAGTGAATGAGATAAATGTCCAAAGTCCGGATTATTGAAAGCGGGTGTGTGTTGAGAGTGATGAATCGGTCTCACCGGCAGTAATGAAATGTTCCGGGAGCACGACAACGGAGTAAGAGGGTAGTAGAAATGTCCGACAACGATTAATCCAAAAAACGGTAATCCAAAGTGTCACAGTCTCCACTCTCTCTCTTAACAAAATACAGCGCTGTTTACTCCTCATCTCTCTCCCCCTCGCTTCTTCGCGGCAGCGCTTTAAAGGCGGACCAGGTGACCTTCTGCGTCACTGCCGACCTCTCGCTACCTGTTAGCGAATTCTCGCGAGAGCCTCTTTTCGGGACCACCTCCTATTGCCTGGGGTAAAACAACCCTAAAGGACACCTTAACGGGGCACAGCTGCTTTACCTCTAAGCTTTAGCCATCTTTTCCCCCCCTATAAAAGGCCCTTTATGTGGCTGCGCTACATAAACCCCCCCCCCAGCTTCCGGCGTCGCAGGAGAGCGTCCGTACTGGCGCTTTAAATTCGCCACATTACCCACCTTGGGTTTTTGTGGGTTACCCCAAAACGCGGTGTGCTTTATTTTGCCCTTTTTATTTTTAAGTTCCGCTGGTCCCTCCCACTTGGGCGCTAGCTTAGCGGACTCAAAGTTGCTGGGCCGAGGAGTGAGGGGGCGGCTTTGGCCAAACCAGTTTGCCCGGGCGAAAGTGCGCTTCTTTCCCCTGGGTAGTGTCGAAACTGGCTCCTTTGGCTTTCCGCGGTCCATAAGTGTCTTCCCCTCCTCTGCCAAGTTTTGAAAGCAAAAGTTATGCTGAATGGGTGTCGTGTTGCTCCTCCTACCACTAGTTCCTTTGACGTCGATCTTCCGCCTCCGACATACCTCACATGTTCTGATATACCGCCAGACATCCTTGCGCATGCTGGGCCACCAGGCGACGTCTAGGAGCCTCAACAGTGTGTTCAGCCCCCCCGGTGGCCTCCCCTTGGATGGTCATGGAAGTGCCGCAAGAACGTAAAGGTTGGGGTACCACAAGTTGGCGTTTTCCTCGTTGCTTTCCTGCAACCCTGCAGTACAATACCCCCTGGTGTCGTTCGAAGGTGATTCGAGGGTTCTCCGTCTCCTTCAGGGGTTCTTCCGTGCCCAGTTGAGCTAGTGTCCCGTCTTCCAGGTGGGCGGTCACTAGCTTGGTCAAATCCCTGATTCGGTCGGTGGGACACTCTGAGGTTGATTGTGGGAGAGCAGTCTTTAGAGGCAAGGCACAGTATAACAGTGAGGCGGGTGATGTATGAGCGAGGTAGTCGGCTGCTTTGTCCAAAGGGTCGAAATTGACTGGGAGAGGCAGGAACAGATGTTGAGTGAGGCCCTCTGCTGTCCTCCAGCCGTACCTTCCCTGAGCGATCTCCTAGATGGCTCCCGTGGCTCTTAAGAAGTCCAGCCCTGCTATCAGAGGGAAAGCCAGGTGAGAGTCACTCATGATGTAGGTTTTCAGCTTACATCCTGCAGCATGCCAGTGGTAGCTTAATGTTCTTTGAGTCTTGGCCTAGTGGATCTTCCCGTCTGCCATGACAAACTTCTGGGGAGAGTAAGCATCGTCTCTAGCCTCCTGATCACCCAGCTGGCGCCATAGCCTCTCCTGCATTAGCGTGTACGTGCTCCCAGTGTCGATCACTGCCTTCACCTCCTTCCCTTGCACCGAAATGGGAACCAGTAGAAGTGAAGGTTCTGCTCGGGGCTGTGCAATGGAAAGTCCAGCGAGATGTTTCGATGGAGGTCGCTCTGTAGCTTGCTTCTTGTTCTTCTCCTTGCTGTGCTGACTCTCCACCTTTTTCCAGTAATCTTTAGCTCCCATGCAGTCCTTTTCTACCATCGACCCCACCTTCACCAGCTGTTCCACGGTGTTCACTGTGCCTCGGAGACAGCCAGCTACTCTGGGATTGATGTTGTTCAGCACCCTGCTCACCAGCTCTGGCTCCGAGATATCAGGCTTCCACTTCAGACAGACGGCCCGGTAGTCATAGGCGAAGTCCCTTAGGCGTTGGTCCGGCTGTTGTACCAGAGACCTTAACTTGTCTTCCACTTCGGTCAAGTAGTCATCGGGTAAGAACGCGCCCAGGAATGCCTGTTTGAAAGACTCCCAATCCTTGACTTTGCCTTTTTCTGCCTTCCACCAGCTCAGAGCCGGTCCCCGTAGCACTGTGCTGAGGGTTCCTATCAGCTCGGGGCTGGGTAGTGGCCGGATCTCCAGATAGTTCTCACATTGCTCAATGAAGTTAAGAACATCTGCTGTCTCTGAGGCGTCGCCGAAAGAGGGAAACTCCAGGCGGATGGGTGGTCGAGCATAAAAGGAGGACGTAGTTGGTGAAACTGAGGAGGAAAGCTGGGTAGATGAAGGGGCTGGAACTCCAGGAGGGACGTCATAGGTTATGTGATCTCTTTGATGTTGTACCCTTTCTGTAACTGTAGTGATGGGCGTACTGGGTGTATGGAGAGCAGGAGAGTGTGATGAAGCAGGGGTGTAGGCCTGTAACCTGTGTATGGTGGGCGTGCTCGTGAGACGCAGCTTCTTCATCTGCCTGTCCCATACAACGTCGCGCCGCAAAAAACAGTCAGTCACGGCCCTCTCCAGTTTCTCTATGGCCTCTTGGCAGTAGCGCTCTAGCTCTGCTAGGCCTGCGTCAACTGCCTGCCGAAAACTGGTTTCCCTGTTAATTGTGCTGTTAATAGAGTCTCTCAAATCCTGCTCTAGTGTGCCCACTTTCTCTGAAAGAGCCACTACATCCACCTTACATTGATTTAGCTTAGTTTGCATTGTGTGCACAACATCCATATCAGACCCATGAACCACAATATCATCATCATCATCATCCTCATGTTTATCCGATATGTACAACGAACTAATCAACGACGTTATTTCTGCAGTAGGGTTACGACGAGTCACAAAAGCATCTAGGGCAACATCTACATCATCATCCGAGATATGACTAGTAACCACAGAGTCTACTCTCACACCACTAGCATTAGCCTTATTATTATTGTTATATGCAGCTTTGGTGGCGTCCATCTTGCCCTGCAACGCCACACAACACCAGAAAATACACAAAACAGATTCCCCGTAAGGGCCACCAATATGTAACGCTCAGGTTTTATCTTTAAGCTAGTTACACTAATACGGGTTCTAGAATCAAACTTCCAGTGTTGTGCAACGTAGCCAAACAAGGAAAGACGCGACACAACAGTTCCAAGCCAAAACCCAAAATGTATTAAGTGAAAAACCAAACAAACAAAGGTGCACCAAAAACCAATATTTACAAAATATATACAAATATAAATACGCGTGTGTGTGTATGTGTGTGCGAGTGAATGAGATAAATGTCCAAAGTCCGGATTATTGAAAGCGGGTGTGTGTTGAGAGTGATGAATCGGTCTCACCGGCAGTAATGAAATGTTCCGGGAGCACGACAACGGAGTAAGAGGGTAGTAGAAATGTCCGACAATGATTAATCCAAAAAACGGTAATCCAAAGTGTCACAGTCTCCACTGTCTCTCTTAACAAAATACAGCGCTGTTTACTCCTCATCTCTCTCCTCCTCGCTTCTTCGCGGCAGCGCTTTAAAGGCGGACCAGGTGACCTTCTGCGTCACTGCCGACCTCTTGCTACCTGTTAGCGAATTCTCGCGAGAGCCTCTTTTCGGGACCACCTCCTATTGCCTGGGGTAAAACAACCCTAAAGGACACCTTAACGGGGCACAGCTGCTTTACCTCTAAGCTTTAGCCATCTTTTCCCCCCCTATAAAAGGCCCTTTATGTGGCTGCGCTACAACATGTCTAGTGCAGGAATACCTCTACATTAGAACAGGATCTGTCGGTTTAGTCTCCTCTTCATAATGATCTACAACAGAGGTATTTAAATCCAGTCTTGCAGGGTAAGTTAACTAACAGGTTTAGTGTGTATGATTAAGTGTTGTAGGTGCAGACATTGTCCAGTTCTCCTGGTTCTCATATAGGTTTTTTCTTGGTCCTTTATTTTGCTGGCACAGTCCAACATAATGTTATTACAGTAGGTAGTCAACCAGAATGGGTATTACCGCCATGCTTCTGGCCACAGCAAAACGTCAGTGGCCAAAAAAAAATCAGTCAAATTTTCATTGGTGAAATGACCGCCAGGCGCAAAGTGACATTTTCAGTTGCCACAGTCATTAAAATAGTCTTAAAGATATGTTATATCGAAGACATACTACAGTGATGGTAATTTCCACAGCTGAGTACTTCATACAACAAACATGAAAAAATTTTACATAAAAACATTAAAATTAAACATGGTTAAATGCTGTTTTGATAGACGGAAGTTCACCAGCTGACAATTTTATTTGTACAAAGAATGAACTGTTATACTGTCTATCTCTGTATCTGTTTATTGTTTTTATTTAAAAAAAAAAATTACTTTTAAAGACATCAAAGTTTAAATATAGACATAACTGGAAAAATATACTTGCAGAATAGAACATTAGAATAAATCAAAAACTTAAAATTGTCTTACATTTGTGTAACTGTTTCATAGGAATTTCTTCTGGAATTTCATTGTACTGTACTGCAGTGCTTCAGGCCTTTTTTTAATTTTTTTTTTTAATCTTCTGGATTCTAGATTCTAAAATTGACATTGTTACTGTTTTTAAGAAACGGAGATTGTCCTTATCCTTACATGCGTTGTATTGTTTTTTTAATCACTTTATACACAATCAATTTTTATGGTATTTTTAATAAAATATAAAAATTTTATATTAAAAAACATTTTTATGAAATATGAAAATTAAATGCTATAAAATAGCATAAAAAATCATGGGTTGTGTATAGAGTGATTAAAAACAATACAACGCATGTCATGATAAGAAAAATCTTAGTCTCTTCCAATCCAGGGATTAAAAAACAGTAACAATGTACATTTTAGAATCCAGTGGTCCACATACAACCTTTGTGCGCGCCTTTCTCTGAGTACGCCGTTTCCATAGGAAGTGGAGTGGAGCTAAGATCTCAGTTTATTAATCCTCATGCTCAGTTTTATTAATCTGCGCGCCCATTATGTTACAATTAAATTATAACACTCAGGAAAGACCTTTTATTTGAACTAGAGGCTAGAGGTGGTGTCACTTGGTGGTGGACTAAAACAACAAACCATCATGCCGGCGCAATCAGTCCCGTCTCAATCACACACACAGATCATGAAGACAACTCCCACAAAGCAGACCGAATGCAAAATTAACAACAGTACTCCAGACAAACAACATAATAGATTTTTTGTCACTCCACCCAAACAATGCCTCAATTAACATTTACTTACATTTGAATAGAGTTGTTTACATAAGTCCATGATCAATAGTTCATGATACATTCAATTCAATTCAATTTTATTTGTATAGCGTTTTTAACAATTGGCATTGTCCCAAAGCAGTTTTACACAATCAAAAGAATTATTTTAGTTTGTATGGATCAAAATTGAATGTGTATGAATCAAAATGGTCAGTAGTCCCTGGTGAGCAAGCCGAGGGTGACAGTGGCAAGGAAAAACTCCCAGAGATGGTAGTGGGAAGAAACCTTGAGAGGAACCAGACTCAACAAGGAACCCATCCTCATCTGGGTGAAACAGAGAGCAGGAATTGATCTGCATTCATACTGTGTGTTAGTTGGCAGGCAGTTCAGCATAACAGTTGATGTTAATTGATGTTAATATGGAGTCCAGTTAGTTATTGAAAACTCAGGTAGACTTGTATAAAGTTCCAGTCATGAACTATTGAACAGTCAAGGTCTTAGAGAAACAGTTGCCAACACCAGTCGGGGCCAGAACCATCTTCTAGGTAAAGAGAATCATCCCCAGACACGAGACGCATCCCAAAGAGACACACGGGGCATCCATGCGACGAGTTCCCTTTCAAAGGCTACACTCGATGCTGCGTGAAAACGCTATGGGAAACATCTTGTCATGTTGCCGGTTGTGAAGCATGTGTGTATCAAACACGCCAAATTTTGGCTTATATAACCTCGGTCGGGTGACGTCATCTGATGAGACGCACCTGCAGGTTATAAATAGGAGTGAACCGGAAACATTCCTCAGATCTTTTGTCTTCACTGACCTTGTTGTGTTTGCGTGTGTGTTTAAACCAGCAAAATAAGAAAGTGTTTAACTCACCGATATGGTAGAGTTTTAAACGAGATGTCCCTCCGTGTGTATAATCCAGATCGGAGGGCGATCTCTACACTTACTGCTTCGATTAAGTGCTACGCGCGCGCCTTGCATTCCGAGCCGCCGCGCATTCCTGGGGCTTAAACACGTGCATCCGGCAGAGCAGTGAGAAACGGATTTAAAACTCCTTTCTTTCGCGTTCTCATCGGATCGGGAAATCCCTCTGTCCGCTCGCAAGCGCGCGCCGCGCTTCTTGTGAATGGGCAAGGATAAACATCCTCTCTTGCTTTCGCGGAGATGATAATAGCTCTAAGCACTTAAAAAAAAAAAAAAAATAGACGGCAGGTTCTGTCGGGTGGCCGGGGGCGGAGCCTCAACGACGCTCTCCCCCCTTTTTCTTAGCAATCTCCATATAAGTTAACCCTTTCATGGAGTAAGCTGTATTCATCCCGTGTTTTCCTGCCATCAACTTATTTATTTATTTAAATATAATTGAGGTAGAAACGCGGAGTTATATGATGACACCCAGATAGAAGAGACGCTTCCAGGCTATCTCTCTTCTGGGACATCATCCTTCCTGAAAAGCTATTACTTCCTTTCAAGCTGTGTAGACTTTTATCTTCCCTGGAGGGAAAAGCTTTTCAGGCAGCAGGTCAGGTTGGTGCTCCATTGCACACCAGGGCGGTTTTGCACGCCTACCAGGCTGACCTGCTGAAAGACTTGAGTACTGGCGGGGCTCTGCAAGGTAAGGCGTACTGGATTTACGCCGGGCCACAGACTTGTCTCTTCGTGCAACAAAGCAGACGGCTCGTGCTATAGGCCGTTTTATGGCTGCTATGGTCTCCGCGGAGAGGCACTTGTGGTTGAATCTCAGGGGCATTAAGGAAAAGGATCGTGTATTCCTCCTCGATGCCCCATCTCGCCTCCCGGCCTACTTGGCGATGTCGTTAACTCGATCGCCACTAGGTTCATGAGGCGGAGTTATATAACAAGCCTTCGGGAAATTCCTTCCCCGCCTTGCTCAAGAGTCGGGACTGTCAGCCACCCAGTCTCGACCGGGTCTGACTGTTGCGAGGCATGAAACACACAAGAAGAGATCCGCCTCAAAAGAGGTCAGACTGGCATATTGTCTTCACAAAGAAGCCCTGAGGTTCAACAGGATCGTGGGGGGTGCCCCCCCCCCAATGGGGAGAGGCACGCAGAATTCCTTTAAAGAATGAAGTGTTCTCCCTGGCACCCCCAGGAGGTTGGTGTTCTTGCTCCGCCACCGCTGGTGTTTCGGGCAACTCCAGTCTCCAATAAAATTGTTAGTTCTTCGGGTTTTTCCTGCCGTGTTTCAGGATGCCGAACATCTAACATCCCCCCCGTTTAACCAAGCCGCTGAGCTTTGCCCCTTTCTGAGAAACTGGCAGCATGGAAGCTACTGCCAAGTATATCTCCTTGGGCAATAAGCACTGTACAGAGAAACTACAGGATTCAGTTCTCACATCACCCTCCGCGTTTCAATGGCGGGGTCTCCACCTCCACGAAACAGGAAAGTGCAAGAGGAACGGGGGGCTGAGTCCAATTTTTTAGATTTTGCGGGCCTTACCGCTATCTAAAAATAAATCAATGGAAATATTGCCACAACACAGGAGGTTCCTGAGGTTCGCTTTCGGGGGCGAAGCTTACCAGTATCGGGTCCTTCCATTTGGTCTAGCTTTTTCACCCGCACATACACAAAATACATGGATGTAGTTCTGGCTCTTACGACTCCAAAGCATCCGTATTGAATTACATGACTGGCTGGCCCAGTCTCAGAAGCTAGCGCTTCGACATCAGCATGTCGTTCTAGCTAATCTTTGTTTCCTAGGATTGAGATCCAATGCCATGAAAGCATGCTCTTTCCTGTTTAGAGGACAACATTTTTGGGTGTCACATGGAATTTGGGCGTAAGCGGGCACAGCTGTCTCTCGCTCGTGTCGAATCCATTCTCAACACCGTCAAGGAAATCAAGCTAGACCAGAAAGTGACCATTACTTTCAGAGATCTTAGCTCTCATGGCAGCTGTATCCACGGTGACACCTTTGGACCTTCTGCACATGAGAGCATTTCAGTTGTGGCTAAGAACCAGGGGATTTTACTCTAGGGCCAATCCCCAATAAGGGCTTCGTGCTTCGTGCTTCGGGCAGGTGCTTCGTACCCTTCCTATGTGGTTCAGACCCCGGTTTCTGACTCTGGGTCCCACTCTAAGTTTGTCTTGTCGTCACAGATGCTAACGACAGACGCTTCCCTCGTGGGCTGGGGTGCGGTCTTAAATGACCATCCAGCCCAAGGGAGCTGGAGAGGCCATCTTTTTGCGCGGCACATCAATTGCCTCAAAATCATGGCTCTATTTCAGGCCCTAAAGCACTTCCTCCAGCAGTTGAGACTACCATGTCCTAGTGCGGGTGGACAACACTATGGCAGTCTCATATATTAATCGCCAGGGCTGACTGTGCTCGCGCCGCTAAATAGCTAGCGCACCAGATTCCTGTCCCTCAGGGCGATTTACATTCTGGGAAAATTTCATGTAGCATAGGTGGACCTCTTTGACTCGCAAGATCAGCAAATGTCCCCTTTACTACTCTCCGACTCTAAGTCAAGCTGGTCTTCCAGCCAGCGTAATTAAGACTATTCTAAGTACTAGGACTGCCTCCCCTCAAATAGAATGTATTTGAAAAGTTGGTGCATGACGAAGCAGGTAGACCCAGTCCACTGCCGAATTGTTTCAGTGCTGGAGTTTCTGCAGAAAAAAAAAATAAAAAAATTTGGTCCTCTGGCTTGTGCCCCTTGTTGAACCACTAGAGTCAGCGCCTCAGGTTTCTGACCCTTAAGATGGTTTTTCTAAATGGTGTTACCTCTCTAAGAGGAGCGGACAGCTATTGCCCTCTCCTATGAGGCGCGTGGGCTCACTTCGCCTCTAGGAATCAGGGCTCATTCAACCAGGGGAATCGCCTCATCAATTGCATTAGCAAGAGGTATTCCCTTGCAGCAAGTATGTGACACGGAGGGTTGGTCCTCTCCGCACACATTTGCCAACATGCATCCTATTGTTTTGAAGCCTTCTGTCCTCCGCCTTTACAGTTTCGGAGCAGGAGAGACATCACTTACTGTGTCCAGTACGTGCTCTTCAGATTTACATCCACCGCATTAGCCAGTGGCGTAAGTCAGAGCAGCTTTTACATGTTTTGAAGCCGCAAGCTCCGTGAGAGATGCTATTGCCCTCTCCTATGAGGCGCGTGGGCTCACTTCGCCTCTAGGAATCAGGGTTCATTCAACCAGGGGGATCGCCTCATCTATTGCACTAGCAAGAAGTATTCCCCTGCAGCAAGTGTGTGACACGGAGGGTTGTCCTTTCCGCACACATTTGTTAGATTTTATAATCTGGATGATCATGCCACTCCGGGCTCCGGGGTCCTCGAGTTAGCTTCCCAGATATAGTTCTGAGACCTTTCCGAGTGTAGCCTTTGAAAGGGAACGTCTCGGGTTACTTTGCTGTAACCCTGTTCCCTGAAAAGGCGGGAACGAGATGCTGCGTCCCAATGCCGCACTGCCTACGTGACCGGACGTCCGTTCAGACAAATCAATCTGAGGAATGTTTCCGGTTCACTCCTATTTATAACCTGCAGGTGCGTCTCATCAGATGACGTCACCCGACCGAGGTTATATAAGCCAAAATTTGGCGTGTTTGATACACACATGCTTCACAACCGGCAACATGACAAGATGTTTCCCATAGCGTTTTCACGCAGCATCTCGTTCCCGCCTTTTCAGGGAACAGGGTTACAGCAAAGTAACCCGAGACGATCTCCAACCTAGGGTTGTACATACGTACATTTAAACAATTTATTCATACAGATGTACCTGTTTTAGATGGAATTTTACAGGTTTGTCACTGATAAAAAGCCATAAAAAAAACAGTGGCAGCTGGCATGCCTAAAAATTGATGCAGAATCTAAATAAAAATGCTTTTCTAAAGTTTTCCAGAGCGCACCGGCAGAAGAAATGAAAATTGCTAAACGCGCTATACAAATAAAATTGAATTGAAAGTAGACTAATGATTATGAATGCTTTGGGGAAACTAAAAGAGACTGACTCTGACCACTTTAATAACTAATTGTAATAATGTCAATCCCGTCATCTCCACAGCAGTGGAAGCGCCTATATTCACGTTTTATACAAATTACATAAAAAAAACAAAGTTAGTTAGTCCGTTAGTTTACTTTGTATGTAAAGTCAGACATTTTGCTTTCTATAAGTATATATTTTTTTTACGTCTGTGAGGCAAGTATACAGTATAGAGTTTCTGCAAATTTTTTACACACTCAAGTTCACTGAAACCAATCCAGAATAGCTCCCGTGTTTGCTTTCATTATTTTACAAAATCATAACGTTTTGTCATCATTGTAAGTGCACTTAAATAAATGAGTCTTATAAAGACTTATGTAGCTTATATAGTTTTATCATATAGTTTTCGCAAAGTAATCTGACAATAAATGTCACACCCCCTTTTCCAGTCTGTGTTCTGACTACGCGAGTGTTACAGTACACATGATAAAATCCATCCAACATTTTGTTTGCTTAAATTTGCTGAAAATAAAAAACGCCTATATTTAATTTAAATTCTAAATTTGTACTGTAATTTTAGTACTGTGATTATGAATTTGTCTAATCATAATGTTTCACTTGAATTCAACTGCTACTACAAGTATTAATGAGCCGCTGAGCTGCGGCTCATTAATACTTGAGAGAATGAACCAAGTCTATAGTCTAAAGTTATAGTGCCAATTAGCAGTAAAGCGAGGAAATGCATGCCTCTAATGCTGTTGTCGCTTGAGACATGTCTGTAAACCTGTTATTCTGTTTGAGTACCATCTGTAAATAGTCTGGCTACTCAAAACTGACCCTGGATGTAAGTAACGGGCGCATTTACTAACCATACACTTGAGATGGAACATTGGGTTACATACAGTAACTCTGACCAAAATAAAGTGTTACTGGAGATGAATAATCTAATAATTCTGAACGATTCTGGATGAAGCTGAACATTACCACTTTTCTGATACATCCACATCTGCCAGTCTCAGATGTGGATGTAGTGAAATGATACCAGTATTCTACACTGCTTTAGTAAACTCTCCCCTTTCAAGGATAGTATTTCATCCCAAACTCACAATCAAACTGATACAATTGGTCTTTTTAGAATCAAAAGTGGGTCACATTAGCATTAACTGTAACACAAATGCAGGTACCTTTTCAAAATAGTTGATGTTTATTTGATTGTTTTTGTGTAGGGCCTTCATCCGACCTGCAGGAGGCAATGGTTCCCACTCTAAATAAAGCAATTTGTGGTTATCTGTTGAGTCCTGAAACTCTTACCACAAACATGATCTGTGCTGGTTATCTAAATGGAGGCCCAAGGATCTGCCAGGTACAGTGCCCTCAGCATAATGAAGCATCAACAAATGTCTAAATAATACAAACTACATTAATATTGTGTGATCATTTTTCCTATTATCTGTAAAGCACTAAAAGGACCATTTTTCTATCTGTGGTAAAGGGTGATTCTGGTGGTCCGTTGGTGACTAAGCTGGGTGCAGCCTGGATTCAGGCTGGCATCTCTAGCTGGCGTAAGGACTGTGCTCAAAACAACTCACCTGGTGTGTACACGCTGGTGTCCCAGTACCAGAACTGGATATCTAAAAAAATCAAAAACAGTCTTCCTGGATTTGTGACGTATATTTAATCATAAAAAAATAAAATTATTTTGGATCATGATTCACTATCTGGCTTCCACAGTAATCCACCAAATCTTGGTCAAAATGTGTTCTTCTGTATTTTCCAGGTATTAATACAGAGGGACTGAAACTGATAGCAGTAATTATGATTTAGGGAATTAAAGAATTTCAGTTTAACAGCAGCATATTTTTTTATACATATTTTATCATCACAGAGGGGAGGGGGGAGAAAGATGAATATAATGTTATATATTGAAATATATCAAAGATACATCATACCATTTTTTGTCTGACATATATAAACTGTATGTAATGAGGATATACCTACAGTATATTGATCTGATATTCTTGGTCAGTGTTGTAATAATTATATAAGTTTGTTTAACATCAATAAAATACAAACATACATGAGTATTCCAGTTGTTGAGTCTTTATTTCAGTTGTGGACTGTTTGTAAACTATTTGTATTATGCATTACTAAAGCTTTCAATTGCAATAAACGTAAGACTTTCTTAGTGGACTGAGCATCACAGGGCTATGTCACTGTGCATAATGCACATTATTACTCCTCAAGATGACACCTGTATTCAATAATCTTTCTTTCTTTTTAATTATCTTTGATGTGGATGTTCCCAGTTCTGATCTAGGTAGTCTTCATTGCAGTAAAGTTTGTGTGCCTCTTAGTAAAATTAGTAAAAACCCTTAAATTATTCTTTAAACTAAAAAAGAAGCCTTTTAATTTTGAATATTTGATTTTGCTGTGACCTTGACCCTATTGGAATAATTCAAAAATACAATCCGTTTGGTGATTAAAATTATAATTTTACAAAAATGCTTTAAACATCCAACCACTTGTTTTGACACTATTACACTAATTAGAATCTTGTACAAATGTCTGGACACACAGACAGATTCAGATTTCCTAAACGTGAAAATGTCAGCAACACTTCAGAAGCTTTCAGATTCCAATAAAAATAGTAATATTTGTGCATTGTGTTGCTAACTAGGGTGATTTATGAATGTACACATAAAAAAAAAATCATAAAAAAGATCAAATGACTGGCAGCCATTACTTTACAGATTTTTTAACAGTTTAGTACACATTGAAACGAAAGAATGTTTCACATAAATAACATTAAAAAAAACAACATAATTTAACCTTGCTCTTGTATTAGGGTCAGCACCGACACGTTTTACTTTTTTAAATGCATAAAACTCCTACCTAATTTTGTTTATTGCATCAAGGCTTTTTGACTTTGTCAGGAATCTGTATTTAATTAAAATAAAACAAACAATTCTTTTACCAAATTATAAAATGCTTTGGTGAAAATTATTACCTTTGTGTTGGTAGGGTCAGTTATAATTTAAGGTTATAAAACAATAGTCAGGGTCAAAACAAAAATCATGAAGACACTTTGAGGGGCTTCTTTCTTTGCCTGTGTGTCTCCTTACCTGAACAAACAAAACAAACAAACAAAGACATGTTTAGACAGGCTTGCATAAGACAAATTTAGTTTAGTGTTGGTGACTTGCAGAGTCACATCTCCTGTTTGCAGCAGTCAAAAATGAGAAGAAGATTTACAGTAAGCCAAGCTCTGGATCATATCTTTTCTGAAAATGAGGCAGAGGACACAGAACAGCATAGTAATAGAGATGAGCAGGTTTCCGAGGAGGACAACATTGTAGAGTATCTACCAGAAGGCACAGACACGTCTGATGAGGAGGTCACCGATGCTGAAGCTGCACTCACTCCTGCTAAAATCTTCAAATTCAAAAGTGGTAACATCTGTTGGAGCTCAGTACCTCCTGACTTACATGGCAGGGCAGCTGCTGCAAATGTCATCAAAATGACCCCTGAAATCAAAAGGTTTGCTGTGACAAAAGTAAGTGACATCAGGACATGTTTTGATCTGTTTATGCCATTGTCACTAAAGAAAGTCATGATTGCTATGACAAACCTTGAAGGAAAAAAGATTCATGTGGATAAGACATTAATGAGGAATACTTGGATGCTTATATTGGTGTTCTTTATCTTGCTGGTTTACAAATCCAGCAATGAGGCCACTGATATTCTCTGGGATGCGTCATCAGGCAGAAATATTTTCCGGGCAACACTGTCACTTCGGTTATTCCGAATGATATCAAGAGTCCTTAGATTTGACAACAGAGAAACTAGAGAAAAATCTCACAAGCTTGCTCCCATCAGGGATGTCTGGGAACGTTGGGTGCAGCTCCTTCCACTGATGTTCAACCCAGGGCCAGAGGTAACAGTAGATGAATGTTTTGTCCCTATCCGTGCAAAATGCCCTTTCCAGCAGTACAGTACATGCCTATGAAAATACAGTGGTGTGAAAAACTATTTGCCCCCTTCCTGATTTCTTATTCTTTTGCATGTTTGTCACACTTAAATGTTTCTGCTCATCAAAAAACGTTAACTATTAGTCAAAGATAACATAATTGAACACAAAATGCAGTTTTTAAATGAAGGTTTACGTTATTAAGGGAGAAAAAAAAACTCAAAATCTGCATGGCCCTGTGTGAAAAAGTGATTGCCCCCCTTGTTAAAAAACAACTTAACTGTGGTTTATCACACCTGAGTTCAATTTCTGTAGTCACCCCCAGGCCTGATTACTGCCACACCTGTTTCAATCAAGAAATCACTTAAATAGGAGCTACCTGACACAGAGAAGTAGACCAAAAGCACCCCAAAAGCTAGACATCATGCCAAGATCCAACAAAAGTAATTGAGATCTATCAGTCTGGTAAAGGTTATAAAGCCATTTCTAAAGCTTTGGAACTCCAGTGAACCACAGTGAGAGCCATTATCCACAAATGGCAAAAACATGGAACAGTGGTGAACCTTCCCAGGAGTGGCCGGCCGACCAAAATTACCCCAAGAGCGCAGAGACAACTCATCCAAGAGGCCACAAAAGACCCCAGGACAACATCTAAGGAACTGCAGGCCTCACTTGCCTCAATTAAGTTCAGTGTTCACCATAAGAAAGAGACTGGGCAAAAACGGCCTGCATGGCAGATTTCCAAGGCGCAAACCACTTTTAAGCAAAAAAAACATTAAGGCTTGTCTCAATTTTGCTAAAAAACATCTCAATGATTGCCAAGACTTGTGAAAATACCTTGTGGACCGACGAGACAAAAGTTCAACTTTTTGGAAGGTGCGTGTCCCGTTACATCTGGCGTAAAAGTAACACAGCATTTCAGAAAAAGAACATCATACCAACAGTAAAATATGGTGGTGTTAGTGTGATGGTCTGGGGTTGTTTTGCTGCTTCAGGACCTGGAAGGCTTGCTGTGATAGATGGAACCATGAATTCTACTGTCTACCAAAAAATCCTGAAGGAGAATGTCCGGACATCTGTTCGTCAACTCAAGCTGAAGCGATCTTGGGTGCTGCAGCAGGACAATGACCCAAAACAAACCAGCAAATCCACCTCTGAATGGCTGAAGAAAAACAAAATAAAGACTTTGGAGTGGCCTAGTCAAAGTTCTGACCTGAATCCTATTGAGATGTTGTGGCATGACCTTAAAAAGGTGGTTCATGCTAGAAAACCCACAAATAAAGCTGAATTACAACAATTCTGCAAAGATGAGTGGGCCAAAATTCCTCCAGAGTGCTGTAAAAGACTCGTTGCAAGTTATTGCAAACGCTTGATTGCAGTTATTGCTGCTAAGGGTGGCCCAATCAGTTATAAGGTTCAGGGGGCAATTACTTTTTCACACAGGGCCATGTAGTTTTGGAATTTTTTCCCCTAAATAATAAAAACCATCAAATTCAAATTCAAATTTTATTTGTCACATACACAAACATACACAGTACGAAATGTAGTGAAATGCTTATACAGTATGACTGCCATTGACCCTAAAAGAGAATTAAAGTTTACAAATAAGAAATAAATATGAATAAAAGAAATACGATAGAAATTAAATAGAAAAATTAAATTAAACTAGGAAAAATAGAACTAAAAATAAAAATAGAAATGTGCTAGGAAAAATAGAACTAAAATAAAAATAGAAGTATGATGTACATAAAAATAGAAATATACTGTGCAAATTGAAATATACTGTACTGGGTGTGCAAATATGCATAGAACCAAAGTGTCTTTGTGCAGAGGTTATTAAAGTGTCTTTGTGCACTGGTCCAGGATGTAGACGTAAACATGTAGTGTAGACGTAAACATGTAGTGTAAACATGTAGTGTAGTTGTGAAGGTAGGTGTGCAAAGTTATTAAAGTGTCTTTGTGCAATGGTCCAGGATGTAAACGTACAACATGTAGTGTAGATATGAAGAAAGGTGTGCGTGTAATTGTCCATAGTGTTCATGGATGTAAAAAGATTGATAGATTTGATCAATTATGAAAAGATTGTGTTAGTTCTGCATAGTGGTGTGGTTGTGGTTGAGAGACCTTATCGCCTGCGGGAAGAAGCTCCTCCTCAGTCTCTCTGTGTTGGCCTTCAGGGAGCGGAATTGCTTCCCAGACCGCAACAGAGTAAACAGTCCGTTATTGGGGTGGCTGAGGTCCTTCACGATCTTCCTGGCCTTGGTCAAGCACCGCTTGCTGTAGATCGAGTGCAGGTCAGAGAGCTCGATGCGGATGATGCGCTCAGCTGATCGCACCACCCTCTGTAGAGCTCGTCTGTCCTGCATGGTGCTGTTCCCGAACCAGGTCGTGATATTTCCCGTCAGGATGCTCTCTATGGTGCAGGAGTAGAAATTCCTGAGCACCTTGGAGGGCAGTCTAAAGTCTCTCAAGCGTCTGAGGTGGTAGAGACGCTGCCGGGCCTTTTTTACCACGGTGTTGATGTGACAGGACCATGCCAGGTCCTGCGTGATGTGAACACCGAGGTATCTGAAGCTGTCCACTCTCTCCACTGATATTCAACATCTCTTTATCTCAGTCGGTGATCCCCACATGCTTCAAAGAGTCCATTATTGTTCCTGTCCCAAAGAAACCTCAACCTGCTTCTCTTAATGACTATCCCCCTGTAGCCCTCACCTCAGTAGTGATGAAGTGCTTTGAACGCCTGGTCAGAGACTTCATCATTTCTTCACTACCAGACCCACTCGACCCACTACAGTTTGCATACCGCCCCAACCGTTCTACTGATGATGCCATCTCTCACCTTCTCCACACATCACTCACTCATCTGGACGCTAGGAAAGGGAATTATGTGAAAATGCTCTTCATCGACTACAGTTCTGCATTTAATACCATAATTCCCTCCACACTCACCACCAAGCTGGAGCACCTGGGACTCAGCTCATCTATGTTCCAGTGGATCTCCAACTTGTTAACTGGCAGACCACAGGCAGTAAGGATGGGCGGTCATGTCTCAGCCTTCCTCACTCTCAGCACTGGAGCACCCCAGGGTTGTGTTCTGAGCCCCCTGCTGTACTCTTTGTACACCCACGACTGCGTGGCGACTACCAACTCCACCGCCATCATCAAGTTTGCTGACGACACTGTCGTGGTGGGCCTGATCGCCAACAACGATGAGTCGGCCTACCTAGAGGAGATAGGAAATCTGGAGAAATGGTGCCAGAGGAACAATCTCCTCCTGAACGTCAGCAAGACAAAGGAGCTGATTGTGGACTTTTGTACAAAGCAGGAGAGGAACTACCAGACCCCAGTCATAAACAGCAGCCCAGTAGCGAGAGTGGACAACTTTCTTTTTTTTTTTTTTTTTTTTTCCCGGCCTGTCAGTATCACAGATAACACATAGCAGAGAGTATGTGTAGCTGTTCTATCATCATTTACAGCCATTTTTTTTTTTATATATTTATTTATTTATTTATTTATTTAGTTTGTTTCCCATATTATAACAGACAAGACCGGGAACCAAAAAAAGAGAAGAGAGAGTAAAAAAAAAAAAAGAAAGGGGGGGGTGAGAGGGGGGAGAGAATATAGTCAAAATTCGCTTCCGCACCTGCCGAAGAAAAAGAGAAAAAACAACAGCAGAAAAACCGCAGCCACAACCAACACCTGCACGACTCGCGGCAAACCACAAATCCCAAAACCTGTTGAGCCGCGCACATAATAAAATATTTTGAAATAAACATTTTGTTTTGAAGCAACAGCAAAGACAGTGTGTGTGTGAGCACCTGTTTGTACACCAGTGTGAACGTTTGTGTGCACACCTGTGTGTGTGTGAGCGCGCTTGTTTTCATAGGGCTCCTCCATGTAAATGTTTAATAGTGTGTGTGGGGGACCACAGTCCCATCCCGCGAGGCATGGAGCAGATACGGCGGAGACACGGGTCCCAGACATCCAGAGGCCCCCCAGAGCACAGGAGTCTCAGGAGAACCACCGCAGGGACAGCCCCTCCACCCCGAAAGGGGCAGCGGAGAGCCCAGAGGGGGGTCATCTAGCAGCCCCAGTGCAGACGCCCCAGGGTGCCGTGGTGACAGGACCGCAGGCTCCGCCGGTGGTCATCCACTCCGAGGCAGTCCGGTTCCTGGGTTCAGAGATCCCAGGGCCACCCGCCCATCCACAAGCCGGTGCCTCGCCAAGCCAGGAGAGCCAGATCCCGCCCAGCGACCGCCGCGAGTGAGCCAGCGCTCACCCGAGCGCCCCGCCCCGGAGCGAGAAACCAACAACCCACCAGCGGCCGGGGGCACCCCACAGCTGTGTGTGGTGGCAGAGCAGGGGGGGCCTGGGATGTTGAGAGAGGTGGAGTCTAGGACCTGACCTGACACCTAAACGTAGACAGCCAGACACACACATACACAAACATATATTCCCACCCTCATACATACAAACAAATATTCACACACTCACACATGTAGACACACAAAAATAGACAATATACACACTCACACTCCCCATATACCCACTTCCCTCCGCCGTGGGGACAAAAAGACCCCCCCGGTCCCCGCAGCAGCGGAAAGGACCACCAGCCCAGACCCCGACCGAACGGCCAGCTTCTCCTCTCAGCCCCCGGCCCTGGACCGCGGATAGAGAACGGGGGTGTGGAGAAAAGGAAGACCCCCGCTTCGCTCCTCCCGCTCTAATGTAGTGTTGGTGTGTGTTGTTCTAAAGTGCTTTAAAAGAGTGGACAACTTTCGATACCTCGGTGTTCACATCACGCAGGACCTGTCATGGTCCTGTCACATCAACACCGTGGTGAAAAAGGCCCGGCAGCGTCTCTACTACCTCAGACGCTTGAGAGACTTTAGACTGCCCTCCAAGGTGCTAAGGAACTTCTACTCCTGCACCATAGAGAGCGTCCTGACGGGAAACATCACAACCTGGTTCGGGAACAGCACCATGCAGGACAGACGAGCTCTACAGAGGGTGGTGCGTTCAGCTGAACGAATCATCCGCACCGAGCTCCCTGACCTGCACTCGATCTACAGCAAACGGTGCTGGACTAAGGCCAGGAAGATGGTAAAGGACCTCAGCCATCCCAACAATGGACTGTTTTCTCTGTTGCGGTCTGGGAAGCGATTCCGCTTCCTGAAGACCAATACAGAGAGATTGAGGAGGAGCTTCTTTCCGCAGGCCATAAGGTCTCTCAACAACCACAACACAATACAGCACTAATATCATCTCTTTTACATCCAACAGTGGGCATTCATGGACACTATGGACACATTCATGCACAATTTTTGCATTCATACATTCATGGACACTGTTATTGCACAATCCTATATTCCTCTTGTAATACAGCGGCCGGCAAGAAAATCTTCTTACTCGTCACAAGATCCGTAACCAAGTGTGAGTTTAATAAAATTACAAAACAATTACAAACAAAATCCAGATGGTCCTTATGTCCTTTGATATACAGTTATTAACCCTTTAACTTGTATTTCCTTTAAACGCTTAAACACAAGTTTTCCTTAAAGACAGAAAGACGGTAAGAAAACTGTTTCTCTTTACTTCTCCGGCCGTGTCAATTCAACCTAATGTATCAGCATGACGTGGTCGTTAAAGAGACAGCGCCAAAGTACACATCAGAAATAATAGTGTTATTAAAGCATACATAAAAATATCAATATTGCTTTTACTAAACAGAAATAACATTATGAGCAACATAATACAAATTACTGACATATAAGAAATTGGCTCCTACAGACACTATGGACACATTCATGCACAATTTTTGCACTATATACTTATACTTTCATTATGGACCACTGCACAAATCACTTTAATAATAAGACACTTTAAGAAGACAGTCACTTTATGCATATTTGCACCTCAGCCATTTTTTACATTACTTATAGACAAATTTCTATTTTCTTCTTTCATATTTCTCTATTATATATTTTTTTGTTCTTATTTGTACAGTATATTTTTATTCATATTTTATCTTAGGTAGCACAGTATATTTTTACTTTTACTAGTTAATTTCATTTTCCTGCAATATTTCTTCTACTGCAATATGTCTTCATTTTTACTTGTACAGTATATTTTACCAGTTAACTTTATTTTCTACCGTATTACCTTTTATTTATATTTATTCTTATGTTTAAGTTTTTATTTTAAGGTCACTGGTAGTCGGAAAAGCATTTCACTGCATATTGTACTGTGTATGACCGTGTACGTGACAAATAAAATTTGAATTTAAAGTCATTGTGGAAGAACAGAAACGGTTGAGCATGTATTATTACACTGTGAAGCATATAGAATGAAAAAAAATCAGCTTGTTGATAAACTAAGAGATCTGGAAATTAATGTCATCTCAGTCAAAGATATATTTCAGAATGAAACTATCAAAGGTGTATGATTTTTTGTTAAAGTTTTTGAGGGATACAGGTTTAATAATTTATATATATATATATATATATATATATATATATATATATATATATATATATATAAAATATGTAAGCAATTTTCCTTCCGCTCGCTGAGGTTTCACACTCCAACTCAGTAGGTGGCGGAAATGCACCATAAGTTGGTTTGCCACCCGCCATTAAACCTAAAGAAGAAGAAGAAGAGTCAGCGAGAAACTTGGTTTCTGCGATTCTGAGAAATGAAGAGATGGTCAACACTTTTTTGCGTGTACGGCCCAAAGTGGTGCAGTAAGCCTCACTCAATATCAGATTTCCACATTCGAATATGTTTAAATCCACCACGAGCTGTTATTACTTTTTTCTCCCTAATGTGTCACAGCTGCGATTGGTTTTTCAATTGATTGCGTTGTATTTAAGCCTAGCGTTTCGTTGTGAAGTAGGCTGTTACGATCAGTTTCTTTGTGGCTTGCTCTAATTAATTTGCCCTCTGTGAATGTTTTCGGCTACGAGTTCGCCTTATGCCTAATTCTGTTGTTTGCACATCAACTGGACTCTTAACTTCTTTGGCTTGATTGCCTTTGTTTTTGGTTTGAATACGAATTAGTGAGTGTAACTTTCTTCACTCTCACTACCAAACATCACTTTATACAACACTAGTGTAAATACTCGGACGGGGAAATGAGCAGGAAATGGACTTTGGACCGTACACGCTCTCACTAACATGTTGACCATCCCTTCATTTCTCAGAATCGCAGGAACCAAGTTCCTCACGGACTTCTTCCTAAAGATGGCTCTGTGTTTCGATGACGTCATGTTTCAATCAATATATTTAGACTTTTCATTTAATATATTTAGAATTCATTCAATATAATCAGCTCAGCAGACAGCAGCAGCACAGAGTGAGAAACTGAGATCAAGGCGTGTGTTTATGGATAAATTGATAGATTTACATCTGTTCAGTTCTTTACTATAAATACAGTCATCATGAGGGGGCAATCGGGTTTCCATTTTGAGTAAAGTTTCGCTGCATTCACCTGTCCTCACACAACTGTTTCCTCCAGAGATGAGATTAAACGCTGTTTGCGTTTTACTTTAATGTAGTGTGTATTTTTGAAAACACTGTTACAACAACAACAACAATATTATTATATATAGATATTTGATTTATTTCACATCAGTCTGTCACGTTAAACCTGCGTGGCTCCGCTTCCGAAAATGCACGCGACTTTGGCAGAACCCAAAGAAGAAACTTGGTGTAAAGTTCTAAACAAATAAACAAATATATAAGAACTGTGTCTATTTGTTCAGTATCTATTGTAGCTGTTTTCACACAATCACTAAGTTACATGTGCATATAGACTATACTATACATTGCCGACTTTGAATGATTATACATATAATGTGCTCTGGCAGAGTTCTTCCATGTGCCACCTGGTGGGAATTCTGTGAAGTACAACACTTGGATGAAAATTGCAAGGCGCGCACTTACAGAATAGCGCGGCAGTCAATGTTTTTAAATGCCCCATCAGTATGTCGAGTGCCCAAACTTTTGCACAGTGCCACAATAATGTTTTTATTTTATACCTTTTTTTAATTTATGACATAAAAAGTTTATGATTTATGACAATACTGTGCATTTTTTCGCTTTCCAAGAGAGACTGTGTTAACGTCTTTTCAATTAAAAAATTACCAAAATCTGTTATTTATTAAGGGGTGCCTAAACTTTTGCATTAGACTGTATACTTTTTGTCAGCCAAGCATCACATGATCACAACTGAGCTAATGGTTCTTCTCTCTCGCGCGCTGTGGTATTGTGGGTAATCACCTCCCATGCTAGGTCTTAGTATCTCTCTATCTCTCTTAGTATCTCTCTATCACTAAAGTATTCTTTAGTATAATTCATATAGTCAACGTCCATGTGCTTGTGCACTGTTTACTATAACATTGTGTGTGTGCCCGCATAAACCATTTTTTTTACATTTTGTGTCCAAGTGTAGTGGCTGTTCTTTAGTAACTCTACTGCAACAACAACCTCTGTGAAGAAAAAAGGTTAAAAAGCCTGTAGCAGTGTAAGAGATAAATCTGTTTAACGACAATGCAATGATTTTTGCCAAATCCTTAAAAGAAGGGAAAAGCAAGTGGCATTAGAAAGGTTCCTGTTAAAGTCCCTTAAAAAGAAGAAAATTCCAGTAACCAGAGATTCTGTCAGAGAGGAGTGATTACATTAGTGTGTGTGTGTGTGTGTGTGTGTTTGTGCATGATTGTCTCTCTCAGTTTAATGCCCTGACTGGTACAGTGGTGTTTCAAATAATATCAGTGTGTTGAAAAAAGTGGGTAAAGCTGCATATCCATATAATAACTTTTAATTTTAAATCACATAAATGCATTGGACTCCCTGCACGGTCTATTCTGAATTACAACATGAAGAAAAATGTGCTAAATGGATTATTAGTTTATTGTAAGTGAAGAAAAACAAATATTAGCCTGTTAAAAAAAATAGCAGTGTCATCACTCATCTTTATAAAGTGATGAATTTACTGTTTAAACAAAAATGCTAGAAGTTTAATCTTTCTTGTGCATCTCTGAACTAATATTTAGTTGTATAACCTGCTTTCTGAGAACTGCTTCACATCTGTGACAATTGTACTACACGCCACAATTCCTCTGCATTTCTTGGTTTTGCCTCAGAAGCAGCATTTTTAATGTCAGCCCACAAGTTTTCTATTGGATTAGGGTCTGGGGATTGGGCTGGTCACTCCATAACGTCAATCTTGTTGGTCTGGAACCAAGATGCTGCTTGCTTACTGGTGTGTCTGGGGTCATTGTCTTGTTGAAACACCCATTTTAGGGGCATTTCCTCTCCTTGTTTAAGTATTCTGATGGACTCAAATTGATCCATGATCCCAGAAATATGATAAATAGGCTCAACACCATAGTACGAGAAGCCTTCCCATATCATGATGCTTGTGCCTCCATGCTTCACTGTCTTCACAGTTAAATTCAGCGTGTGGGGGCCTGATAAACTGTCTGCGGGGCCTAGACCCAAAAAGAACAATCTTGCTTACATCAGTCCACAAAATATTGCACCATTTCTCTTTAGGCCAGTCAATGTGTTCTTTGGCAAACTGTAACCTCTTCAGCACACGTCTTTTTTTCAACAATGGGACTTTGCAGGGGCTTCTTGCTGATAGCTTGGCTTTACATAGCTGTTCTTGTAGTACTAACAGTTAACTTTAGATGTTCTCTGAGTCAATTTTGTTATTCTTCAATCCATTTAAATGGTAGTTTTCCATTTTCCTCCACGTCTTTCTGGTTTTGGTCTCCATTTTAAAGCTTAAAAATGATTTGGTATTATTTTAGCAGAGGAGCCTATCATTTTCTGCACTTCTTTGTATGTTTTCCCATCTCTAATCAACTTTTGAATCAAAGTACGAACTCCACACTGCTATTTATTTTAACAGACTAATATTTGTTTTTCTTCACTAACATTAAACTAATAATCCATGTAGCACATTTTTCTTCATGTTGTGATTCAGAATAGAATGTGCAGGGTGTTCAATGCATTTATGTAATTTAAATTAAAAGTTATTATATGGATATGGAGCTTTACTCACATTTTCAACACACTGCTATTATTTTGAACACCACTGTAAGTGTATCGAGGTGTGGCAGACACAGCAAACAATAAATCTTCTTATTTTAAACTTAACAATAAATAAAATTTATGAGACAGAATAATTGAAAAACTATTTTAATGAAATTAAGTAATAATCTAAAAATGTTTTCTACATTTAATCCACATAAAATGATGACTTGCCAAACAAGAGCTGTATTTTGCTATTGCTGCTTAAATGTAAGCAGTTAATTAAATTTATTACATTAAAATATGTAACCTTTGGTACATACAAGTTATTTATCACAAAAAGCCATTATTATATTAAACATAAATTATAATGCCCTGTAAAGGACTGGCACCCTGTTCAGGATACCCTGCCTTGTGCCCTAAGCCTCCTGGACCCCAGGTAGGCTTCAGGTCGCCGCAACCCTGAATACAGGATAAAGCGGAATAGAAGATGAGTGAGTGAGAGAGATAAATTACAATAGCTATGTAAAAATAATTCGATTCGTCTCAATAAGAAACATAAATACAGACATGTATATTAAAACATATACAGATCATGTAACATCAATAATATTAATTAAATAAAAGAATGTAATTCCTCTTGATCCATCAGTGCTGCCACACGTCACACCCCTGTTTTAGTACCTGGAAAGATGCAAAAGAATTGTAACCAAGATTTAGTGTTTTACTGTAAATTAATGATTTCTGTCTTCAGAATATTTTGATTGTATTTTTATTTATGAATCATGAGAAAATAATGTCTTACTTGACAAAGCCAGGTAGATTTTGTGTGATGATGCTAGATATCCAAGACTGGTACTGGGACACCAGGGTGTACACACCAGGTTTGCTGGCACAGCCCTCACCCCAACTGGTGATACCAGCCTGAATCCAGGCTGCACCCAGCTTAGCCACCAAGGGACCTCCAGAATCGCCCTTTACAATGAAACAAATATCATTATAGTTGTTTATAATGCATCTACAGTAGATTGTATTATTTAGACATTTATTCATATTTTATCTGTGTGTACCTGGCAGGTATCCTTGCCTCCTTGTAGATTACCAGCACAGATCATGTATGGGGTAATAGATCCAGGTCCCAGTTGAAAATCACACAGACTTTTGTCGACAATGGGCACCATGGCCTCCTGAAGCACACCCGGAGCTGGCAGTTGCACTACAACACAAAGAAATACAAGCATCTTTTAAAATAACCATAAATTAGAACTCTGTTTATACCCACAGTAAAGGTTCCTGCAGAGCAATCATACATAAGCTTTCAGTCTTGCCTAGTGAAGAGCTTTGTGTGTGAACAGATAAAGTGATGCCTGGCAGCTGTTTTAAAATAGCTGTAGTTACCTCACACTAATTGCTGTCTTTTGTTTCTGTGATTAGAAACCAAACCTTGAGCACCTCCACTTTTCCTGAAACATGTATATGATGTTGCAAATAAAACACCTCTTTGGTTGAAATTTGCCTGATATTTTTGCCTAAATATATTATGGTTGGTATAGTTAATTCCATGATACACAGAGACCTGTGTGTGTGTGTGTGTGTGTGTGTGTGTGTGTGTGTGTGTGTGTGTGTGTGTGTATTTTACCTCCACTTGCAGTGTTTCCCCAGCCTGTGATCCAGCAGTTGATGCCAGCTGAAAATGTGCTGCCTTGCCCGGCCAGACACACTGGAGTGATGTAGCTGTTGAAGGGTACTGAGGAGTTCAGAAGGAGAAGCGCAATGTCGTTGTTAAGGGTTGCACTGTTGAATTGAGGGTGAATGACCACCTTTGTCACATCTCTTACAATTTGATTGGGATTAGAGCCGGACAGTGTCTGTTTCCCCAAATACACAGTCAGGCCAGACATGGAAATGCTAAAGGGGTGGAAAAAATATTTTATATTTATATATGTTTTAATATGTATATTTTGTATAAGTTGTGAAGTTGCCCAGAAGTAGGTATGAAATTTAACTGACCTGTTAACACAATGTGCTGCTGTCAGAATATACTTGTCGTTGATGAGGGATCCACCACAGAAATGACCGCCGTAAGCGGGGCTCTGTAAACTAACCTGCCATGGCCAGGCCCCAGCTGTGGCATTCTGTCCACCCACAATACGGCTGTTAAAAGGTGCCTGACCACAAACTGAAAGAAGAGAGATAAAAATTTAATACTTTATTGTTAACCATCATCTTAATCTTACTGAGTAGAAATAAGGGAAGTTCAATGCCTTGTAGTGATTAAGTTTGAGAGAAGTACCTACCATTGAGTTGAGAAAAGGAACCTGAAATTAGAGAAAAAAAAAACATAGGTCACAAAATACAATATGCAGACACAAGAGATATGCTGTTATTGAGCAGAGTGCAATATATTATAATAAAATACAAGATGTAACATAGAATCTACTACACCAGGTGTTATTTTAAATATAACATACTAAAAAAATACACTTATACTGTTTAATGCAATTTCCTTACCTTTCAAGTACAAGACAAGAACAAAAAACACACACTGAAATCTCAGCATTTTTGCTTTCAGTCAGTCTTTGTCTGTAGTAGTCAACAGGTGTTTGTCCCCTCTCAGCTTTGTCTCCCTTATATCTACCCAGTACTGCTGCAACTACAATACTCAAGGTGTTGGTCTAACCTGTTATGTGACTTGAATGCTTTTAGGAAATAACCTTATTACTGAACCAATTATATATCCTGTCAAATGACATTCCAGGTTTAAAAGATCACAAATTACTGGAAAATCACTAAGGCAGTAACCAGGTCATATGTGTCCTGTGCCAGGTCTTGCAGATTCACAGTGTAATTCTCTATCACGGTCAAGGTGTGATTTGTCCCAATATACCTGTATGGGTTTCCTCTGGGAATATCATATTTAAATCATGGATAAAGTAAACCTTTTGTAGAGGCTGGCAGTACCTGTCATGCTGAGAATGACAGGAGTGTGAAACATCTGAATGGTGAATATCTCTAAGTGAGCTGCACGGCATTGGATGGATTTATATGGACTTTTTGCCAAACTATTGTTGTGAAAAAGAAAACATCATTACAGAATTGACACCAAGCTGCACAGACTATTGGAGAAAACATTCACTTCTAGTGTGCATCTATGTCCATTCATAGTCTGAACATACTATGAACTGCTGGTCTTAGTATGATGATGTCATGTTTCAGAACTATTCCAGGTCCAATTCTAGGGACAGTGGCAAGAGATAGACCTCTTACTGAACTTTCCAAGAAAAAAAGTGACAACACCATACAGTGTGTGCCCTAACCATATCTGTTTATTATCTATTAGATGTTATAAACTTATAACAAATTGTTTTTGACTATGTTCATTAGCTAAATTCCCAAATTCCAAACATGCAAATTATTCATGAAACATTTACATGTCAACATCAGCTTATCTGAAGCCATTCACAACTAATGGTCTTATATCATTGCATCATTTAAATGAGAAAGATAAGGAATGCTTTGTATACAACGCTTCTAGAAAATGGGATACATTTTTCATTTTAGCTTATCCCCTATTTCTCAGAGAAAATAACATCTGTGGATGCAGGGTTAGGTTAGGGTTAATATACAGTATATATATATTAGTGAGGTTATATATATATATATATATATATATATTACCTCACTTTGCTTTATATTCATTTTAAAAAATGCAAACACTTAAACGAATATTTTGTTAATTATTTATTATAGTAATCAGTCTTTATTTGGTAGGGTAGTCTAAAAGCATGGCAATGACTTTGCCAATTTTTGCCAACTCTTTTTTGCAAAAACTCTCCAAATCTGTCCGTTTGCAATGGCATCTCCTGTGCACCACTCTCTTCAGATCACTCCACAGATTCAGATTTTAATCAGATTCAGGTCTGGGCTCTGGCTGGGCCATTCCAAAACTTAAATCTTTTTCTGCTTAGGCCAACATTTTTTGTTTATTTGGATGCATGCTTTGGGTCATTGTCATACTAGAAGATGAAGTTCCTCTTCATCTTCAGCTTTCTAGCAGAAGCCTGAAGGTTTAGTACCAACATTGGCTGGTATTTGTAACTATTCATAATTCTCTCTATTTTGACCAAGGCTCAAGTTTCAGTTAAAGAAAAACAGACCTAAACGCATCATGCTGCAACTACAATACCTCACTGTGGGTATGGTGATCTTCTGAGGATGTGCAGTCTCGGTTTAGCGCCAAATATACCTTTTGGAATTCTGGCCAAAAAGTGGCCAGACAATAAGTCCATAAGGTCATATAAAGCCAGTACTTACCAGAAATTCCCGCAGTTCATTTATTGTTGCTGTAGGCCTCTTGGCAGCCTCCCTGATCATTAAATTAAATTCTGTAAAATTTTTTGTAGCCTTCTTTTGACTGATACCTTTTAACAATGAGATTTCTGTGATATCTTAGAAGCTCTCTATGGACGATGACTTTCGTTGTAAGATGCAACTAAGGAAAATGCCTTTACCCCCCCCCTTTATTTATTCTCCCTCAGTGAATGGCCCAGCTCTGTTATCCTCGTGCCCAAAAGCAGATGGTCCGGTTCGGGATTCATTTGTGGGGCTATTCAAGAAAACCATTTTCTCTGGGGTATTGGTGGGAGCTTACACACAGATAAAAACAAAGGTCTCATTTTCATAAAAAGTCTTAAAATTCTTCCATTTAAAACTTATTTTACAGTGTTATAGAACAGTACAGTACAAAACCCCCATTTGTTTGGTTCTGGTGTATAATCAAACAAAATCAATACAGAGAAGGTGAGATTGAAGTGGACACATCAAGGTTGAAGCTGGATGGACACATCAAGTGATCCTCCCCTATTTTAAATGTAACACTGAGCAGATGTTTCAAGGTTTGTTTTTAAAATTACATTTCTAAAAACCAGCAGGGTTGGAGTACTAAACTATACCAAACACAACATTATGTGCAAAAGTTTTTTTTTTTTATATAACTCAGGAAGTATTTTAAAATCTTAGCATTGATTCCTGGTTGTGTTCTTTTGTTATGTGAGTGGAGTTATGACTATAATTACATATTAAGTATATTGACCATAAATGCTATAATTGTTTCAGTAACACAAAGGTGAGACCTGGGTTGGGCATTCCAATTCAGTGATGTTATGGAATATAAACCAAATTATGTGCATTTCCCTTTGCTTTAGGCACCTTGCAGATAAATGGTGTCATACTGTAGGTTTGGAATATTAAAAACATTATAAATCTGATCAAATTATATGATTTGTAGATCTTTTTATGTTTATATTTAAAAATATAATTACATTTAAAAGTCACTTTTATTATTATTAAAACATAGTTACTATCATAAATTATCGAAACATATTAAATAGTAATCGTTTAAGGTTTATTGCATTTCTGTATTTATTTTTATGCATGGCCTCGATTTACAAATGACTGGTAATAGTAAACTGTAACATTTTTAATATTGTTAACCTGCTGGTTTTAATGTTGTCGTGGACAGAGGTCAGTATGGACATTGACTAGTTTCAGGTGGTGTTTGTTGTGGCTCATCACTGTATGCTGTTAATTGAGAATTTTTTATATGTTCAATAAAACTATAATGATTCTCATGTCTCTCTGAAGAAATTTATGCATAAGCAAATGAGCCATAAGCATATTGCATAATGATATTATAAAGAAGTAGATATATTTAATCAAATTTAATATATTATAAAGTATATTGTTAAATATAAAATTACATACATTATGATATATATTTAAACATATTCCTCAATATATTAAAAGCGGCAATGCCTTATGTATTTTTTCTATATATTGTAATAAATTAATACAATATATTATTCCGTATATTGTAAATATAATTAGATCAGAACACTAAATCATTCAATATATTGACAGTTAATAATATATAAAGAAATATATTTTCTTTCCGTAAAGGTGTGAAGTCAGACGGCGATCCTTTTACAATCCTTTATTTGTACTAGGCACATTGAAACAATTTATGTGCCTTAATTAAATGTTAGTAAAATAGATCATGGTGATGGTTATTTTATTGATTAAGACGTAAAACGTTTATCATTTGTTACTGAGCAAAAATTCTGGTCACAACACTGCACTGTGATGAATATTTTTAAACACACTGTATCAGCGTTTAATTATACTAAATTCCGTTCATAATAATAATAATAATAATAATAATAGAAACTGATTTTTATGTTTTAATACTATTGGCCTTTTTTGCCTAATTTTTGTGCTTTGTCTAAGGACAACAAGCGGAATCCATCTCTAAACAACAGAACTCTGACTCAGGTACGTTATCATGGCGAATATTCAGCTCATTCAGTGTGTGGAGAGCAGGATGTTTAGACAATTTTCCTCCATCCTTAGTGATAACTTTATTTGTGATAGGTGTGTATTAGTTAGCTCTCTGAAGGAAAATATATTAGCGTTAGACGAGCACATCCAGACTTTAGAGATGGTCAAAAGCGTGAGTAGGATTATTCGCAAAGCGGAAAATTGCTCCGCAGGCAGAGATAGCAAGCCCCCAACTCTAGCATTAGAGCCCTCACAGTGGGGGAGTGGGTGACAACTAGGCGGCATACTTGTTCAGCCAAAGCTTAGGCTAAGACTAGGCCATTGGAGTACACCTTCTCTGCACTTCACATGCCCAGCAAGTTTGCTCTCCTAAGTGATGCACCTTCTGAGAACCTGAAAGAGCTCTGGATATAGGAGACTCTATACTGAGTCACGTCAAATTAGCCAGGACTTTATGGCCATCAGCGACAGACTTCAGGTGTATTCTGGGAGCCAGGGCACAAGACATAGTGGGTAATTTTAGGGCTTTAGGACAGCATAGGTTCTCTAAGTTAATGATACATGCTAATGATATACGCCTTTACAGGTTAGCAAAAACTTTACAAAGGTGTTTTAATTGTCAAAGGTGATGTCCGATAAAGTAGTATGCTTTGGACCCAGCCCAATGCGACATGATGACATAGCCTACAGCAAATTATGGTCGCTGAACCCTAGGTTATGGTCGCTAAACCGACTAATGTGGGCTTCATAGACAACTGGAGTAGCTTTGAAGGCAAAGATGGCCAGTTAGGGTGGGATAATTATTCCACTCAGAAGGGTGCTGCTCTCATTTCTTATAGTATAGCTCATAGTCTTAGAACAGGCCTAGATAATAAGTGACTACCCAGAGCCCAGGCCAGAGAGCAGACAAACAAGCTAATTCAACCGTCTGCTAGCTGCACATCCTCTGTCCTGAGACATCACTTAGGGTTCACCATATTGAGACTGTCTGTTTCCCAAGCAAACAAAAATTTTGAAAGACTACATAAACCAGGCTTGGCTAACTGGTAGAGGTGGAGGGGTCGCAGTTATTTACAATGATAATCTGACTATCGTATGAAAACATGGACACAAATTTAATGCATTGCTCTACTGCATTAAACGTATCTTTACATCAATTACCACACAGGAATTTATCAGTAATCTTCCAGAGTTATTAACTTTGATTGAATCACCATCTGACCCCACAGAACTTAATCAGACAGCATGGAAGCAGGGCACCCTAATCTATGTTTAAAAAAAGCTCTTAGAAACTAACAATTTTATTTAACTTCATAAAACTTTTTTAATGACAAAATCGTGAATGAAATTGAATAACACACAGTATGACTGCAGATCAATCCCTGTTATCTGTTATCACCCAAATGAGGATGGGTTCCCTGTTGAGTCTGGTTCCTACTGCCATCTCAGGGAGTTTTTCCCTGCCACTGTCACTGCCATTCTCGGCTTGCTCACCTGGGGCAATCTTATCATTTTGATTTATACAAATTTACATTTCATACAAACTTAAATAATTATTTTGATTGTGTAAAGCTGCTTTGTGAGAATGTCAATTGTTAAAAGCACAACTAAAACAACTTGGATTCGGAGTTAAAAATGTCGAATTGTGAGTACATTGTATACCAACAGAAATAAGGATGTTAGTAAAACTATTTATTTTAACTATTTAAACCATTAAACTATTTATTTTACTATTTAAATTATTATTATTATTTAATTTACTTTAAAATAAATTTTAGAACAAAAACAATCTAAATTTTTATATATTATTGATTAAATGTGGGCTGAAAAAACTGTTGTCCTCAAAAATTCAACAGATGAGGACTCATGTCAACTCAAGGCGACATTAGGGATGTACATGGGCATTGCCTGGAGCTCAAATGTTTGAAATTGTTGGGGAAATTTTTTTAAATAGACGCTATCTTTAATAACTTATTGAGGTTTTGAGTTGTACACACATGCATTGATGCCTAAACAATTCCAGAAACCAGAGAATGAAGAATAAACCAGTTGTTGGGTGAAAATAATCCATCCAGGTGTTTACAGAAACAAGCCAGCATTTTTACAGTGTATTTTTTGAGTTATTCTAATGTTCTATCCTGAAAGTCTGTTTTCCAGTTATTTTTACATTTAAAGTTTAATGTCTTTAAATGTAACATTTTAAAAATAAAAATAATAACAATAAACCGATACAATTTGTACTTTGTACAAATAAAATTGTTAGCTAATGAACTTGATCGTCTGTCTAATCAACATTGAACCAATTTTTAAAGTTCATTACTGGTCAGTAAATCTCAATAGCTCTGGTTCTGATTTTTCATGTTTTTTGTATAAAATACTCGAAGGTGAAAATTAACATTACTATTATTTATTTGATGCAACATATGACTTTTTTATGACCTTAAGCTGAAAACTGTATCGAATTAAAATATCCCTTTGCGCCACCTGGTGTAATTGCACAAATTACTTTGAATTGCAATTTATTATTTCGGCTATAACAGAGAGCACATCTCATTATAGACATCCCCCTAGACTACGTACTGTACACCTTGGACAGGTGCCAATCCATCGCAGGGCACACACACATCACACACTACGAACAATTTGGGGACACCAATTAGCATAACCTGCATATCTTTGGACTGCGGGAGGAAACCAGAGTACCCGGATAAAACCCACCAAGCACAGGGAGAACATGCAAACTCCATGCACGTAGAGATGGGAATCAAGCCTGCCGTGGAATCGAACCCTGACCCCCTGAAGGTGCAAGGAAACAGTGCTAACCACTACACCACCGTGCTCAGATTAACTCAACTACCTCAAAACATTGAGACTTCACTGATTCATCAACACATGTACTGTACAAAGACACTGACTACACTACCAAACCATTTTACACACCGACCTGTAAATGCTCTTTCACACAATATTTATTATTTTATAATTTTGCATGAACTACTTCAATCCTTGCTTCTACTAATGAAATGTTTACTGTTTTTCCTCCCACTACATTAATTTATCACGTCATTACCACAGATTATTGTAATATCATGTTTGTTGCATCGTCACTTTGTCGATCTTGTTTGCACATTTGCACGTGCCCTTTATGTTGTCTCTTCTGTATAAAAACATAGACAGTCCCAAGATAGCCAGATAATTGGGTCTCTAAGGTAGCTAATTAGTTTTTTGTTAATGTATGTCGTTAATTTATGTTGTCATTTCAATCTGTCTTGTCTCAGCTAGCCAAGTAATTCGGCTTCGTAGTTAGCTAGTTAGTTTTGTTTCGTTTCACTGTGTACTAACTGTATATGGTTGAAATGACATTAAAGCCTACTTGACTTGACTTAGTCAGTCACCTCGGTTCAGGTGAGTGTCCTCAACAACTGACTGAAAGGCATTCTGGGAAACAAAGTTTAAAACAAAAAAAAACACAAAAGAGTCTTAGGGCACAAGGCGCCCTCTAGGGGTTAACCCTGACATTGTCCGTATTTACAGTGACATTAACATACTTACATTGAGTTTACTCATGTAGCCCATAGCAAAAGCAAAGGTAATACTATTACTACTGATGATAATAATAATAATAATAATAATAATAATAAAACAATAGTAATAATAAATGGAGAAACTGAACTCAAAGAAGAATCATTATGGATACAAAAGAAGAAGAGAGAGTAAAATTAAGAATAAATACATATTGTATTTACAGTTGGAGCTTGACGCGCTTTTGAGCTCTGTCCCTTGCTGTCAATAGGCGCCTAAGAAAGATTAACATATTATTTAGTAGAAACGCAATACCTGAGATTGAATGTACGTCTTTAGTGTTTGTCAAGTTCCTGAGAACTTTACAGCTGGCCGCACACTTTTGCATCGGTATTTGCATACAGTACACTGATATGATTTATATCAGCATTCTAAACCCATGTGGCCAACACTCTGCAAGGTGCCTAAAGCAGAGGGGAAATCACACAATTTAGTTTTATAATCTAGTGATGTGTCAATCAAAAAGAAAATATGCCAGAGATGGCTCTTTGAAGAAAACCACCAGAGCCAGCTCCTGCCTGTGAGCTGCTTTTGTTTTTTCTCTTCAAGCCACACACGATTGGCATGTCATGATTTGTGGTGGTGGTGTTTGTGTGTATGCAGTGAGAGGGAGAGGAGGGGCGGGGTTACAAACACAGAGATCGAGAAACAAGAGGGAGGGTGATGACAGTACAGACGAGACACAGACGAGACACTGGTAAAGATCCAAAATGAGTTATAGCAGGAAACACAGTAAAATGTGAATGCATTTCATTGTAAATAGTTTATAAAGTTTATAAATAAAATACATACAATCAGAGTTTGGACCTTTTTGTACAAAACCAAAGATCCAACTAAAAATGGCTTTGTTTTTGCACTTTGTAACTTACTTTTTAGAGCATTCTGCTTCATGTTAAGTATACTAAGTCATTCAAATTATAAAAATTGTATACAATGTATGTTTTTTTTAATATTCATAATTAATTTTACAAATAATTTTACATTTACATTTTACATTATTTTAATGATAAACTAATTTAAGCAACTAAAAAATGTAAAGAGCCACTGAAAAAGAGAGACAGCTCTTTTTATTGAGATGAACCAAAAGAACTGACTCTCTAAAAAGAGTTGGAATTTCCATCACTATTATAATTGACAGCTTCACTGGAATGGAATGCTGTACCCAGGACTCACCTTTGTTCCATTGAAACAATTATAGAATGTACAGTCTAGATATGATATGTCATTATAGTTATAATTCCACTTCCATCACAAAAGAAATCATTCAGGAAACAATGCTACGATATTCAAAATAATTAACTTCCTGCATTCTAACAGGAAATCTCTTACTGTAATGTTGGGTGTAGTACGGTGTAGTACTACAACACTGCTAGTATTTTTAAACTACATTTCAAAAGCCTTAAAATCTTGAAACATTTAACGTAAATTTTAAGTTTGAAATCTGAGGGAAGGATCACTTGATATATTTACTCATCTCCGATTTGCTTATGTGTGTGAGCCAACTGGGAGAGGAACACACACGTGAACATGATGGCCTGTTGGGCCTGTACACCTCCCTCTGTAACTGTCGCCTGGACTTTTTGACCAAAAGGCCCCAGTCAGTGTGGATCGGGAACTGCACCTCCAGCACCACCACAATGAGCACTGGTGCCCGCAGGGGTGTGTGCTCAGTCCCCTGCTGTTCACACTGCTGACTCATAACTGTGTAATGACACACAGTTCCAATCATATCAGCAAGTTTGCTGATCACACAACCGTGATGGAAGAGCGAAACCTGAACTTGTTTGTGTTCTAATTTTGTTTAGTTCTACAGAAGTACGTACATCCTGAACTAGACTATCTGCTTTGGGCATTAGGACCACAGAGATAGGCTATTCACTGAGGACCAAATAGTTTTTTTCCATACCAAGCTTTTGATTACTACTTTACTATTGGAAAAATAAAATGCATTTCATGCTTTTTTTTTCTTTTTGACCTGGAATGTAATTTGACAGGATTATATAATTGGTTCAGTAATATGGTTATTTCCCGAGAGCATTCCAGTCACGCAACAGGTTTGACTAATACCATTGGTAGTTGCACCAGTGCTGGGTAGATATAAGAGAGAGAGAAAGCGTTGGGAGAGGACAACTACACCTGTTTACTTTCACAGATACGGTAAAGACAGGCCTGAAAGCAAATATGCTGAAATTTCAGTGTGTGATTGTGGTTCTGGTCTTGTACTTGGAAGGTAAGGTATTTGAGTATTCAGCAGTATATAAAATAACACTTGATCCAGTTTGTCCTTTTACTTATTGTTACATATTGTTGTATTTCATTTTAGAATATTGCACACTGATCAATAATTGCATATCTTCGGTGTAAAGTCTGAATATTGTATTTTGTTAAACATGTTCTTTTTCTCATTTCAGGTTCCTTTTCACAGCTCAATGGTAGGTACTTCTCTCAAACTTAATTACTACCAGGCACAAAATTTTCTTTGTTCCGCTCAGCTAGATTGAGATGATAGTTAACAATGGCGTTTAAATCTTTGATTTTTATCTTTCTTTTTCCTCAGTTTGTGGTCAGGCACCTTTTAACAGCCGTATTGTGGGTGGACAGAATGCCACAGTTGGGGCCTGGCCATGGCAAGTTAGTTTACAGAGTCCCGCTTACGGCGGTCATTTCTGTGGTGGATCCCTCATAAACGACAAGTATATTCTGACAGCAGCACATTGTGTTAACAGGTCAGTTTGTTTGAAAGCTTTCCAGAGGGGAAAAAATAATATATATACAGTATAAACATGTGTCTTTTGTTCTTTATCCTTTCAGCATTTCCATGTCTGGCCTGACTGTGCATTTGGGGAAACAGACTCTGTCCGGCTCTAATCCCAATCAAATTGTAAGAGGTGTTACAAAAGTGGTCATTCACCCTGACTACAACAGTGCAACCCTTAACAACGACATTGCGCTTCTCCTTCTGAACTCCTCAGTACCCTTCAACAGCTACATCACTCCAGTGTGTCTGGCCGGGCAAGGCAGCACATTTTCAGCTGGCACCAACTGCTGGATAACAGGCTGGGGAAACACTGCAAGTGGAGGTAAAATACACACACACACACACACACACACACACACACACACACACACACACACACACACACACACAGGGGTGTCTGTGGATCACACAACTGAATATACTCATATTTATTAGGCAAATTTCTACCACAGAGGTGTTTTACTGTATTTGCATCATCATATACATGTTCCAGGAGAAGTAAAGATGCTGTCAAAAGACAGCAATTAGTGTAAAGTAATTACAGCTATTTTAGGACATACTGCCAAGCATTCCTTTATCTTCTGACTCACAAAGCTAGGCACTAGGCAGAGATAAAGGCTTGTGAATGGCTGTGTATGATTGCTTTTCATTTCATTCTATGAATCATATCTATCATATATGTATATATAATTGTAAATACATATCTGTGGTCTATTATGTAACTATCCTTGCAGCTGCATGTTTGAGATCTGTCTGAAATGAGGGTATAAATGGTGTTTTAATAAACACCTTTTAAAAATGTTAGTATTTATGTGTGTTTTGTGTGTGTAGTGCAACTGTCATCTCCTGGTGTGCTGCAGGAGGCTATGGTGCCCACTGTGGACACAAATGTTTGTAATTTGCTACTGGGATTTGGATCCATTACCCCAAACATGGTCTGTGCTGGTTATTTACAAAAAGGAGGCACGGACACCTGCCAGGTAACACAGATAAATATGAATAAGTTTCTAAATAACACAACTTAGTTGTATTATTAACAAAAATAAAACAAATGATTTTTTTAATTGTGAAGGGCGATTCTGGAGGTCCCTTGGTGATTAAGCAAGGTGTAGCCTGGATTCAGACCGGTATCACCAGCTGGGGTATAGACTGTGCTCTGCCCTACAAACCTGGTGTGTACACCCTGGTGTCCCAGTACCAATCCTGGATTTCTACCATCATCATACAAAATACACCTGGATTTGTCATGTAAGACATTATTTACTCATGATATATAAAAATATAATCAAAATATTCTCACGACCTGAGTCATTGACTGATAGTGAGTCACTAAATCTTTGTTAAAATGTGTTCTTGTGTCTTGCCAGGTTCTAACAAAGTGGGTTAACCTGTTGCAGTACTTATGGATCAGCGAGAATTAAAGCATTGATGCCACACAATCTGTATATGTTTTAATGTACAAGTTTGTATTTTTTTACTGGGAAAAATCTAGCAAAGTTCTTTTACATAGTTATTGTTATCACCTTTGATGTAGTAATGGCACATTGTGATAAATATCTTGTATGTACTGAAAATTACATATTTTAATGTAATCACATTGATTATCTACTTACATTATTAAACAGCAAGCACCTAAATAAACCCCATGTTTGTCATCATTTCATGTGGATTAAATATGTAGAAAACATTTTACACAACATAAACATACTGCTGAAGTAAATATAAAAATATAGTCACTTTTTTAGAGTCACTTAAAAATCTTTTTTGTCTTTCGGCTGCTCCCTCTCAGGGGTCGCCACAGCGAATCATCTGCCTCCATCTAACCCTATCCTCTGCATCCTCTTCTTTTACACTAACTAACTTCATGTCCTCTCTCACTGCATCCATAAATCTCCTCTTTGGTCTTCCTCTAGACCTCCTGCCTGGCAGTTCCAACCCCAGCATCTTCTACCAATATATATTCACTATCTCTCCTCTGAACATGTCCAAACAACCTCAATTTAGCCTCTCTGAGTTTGTCTCCAAAACATGTAACGTTTGGTTGTACCTCTGATGAACTCATTCTTGATCCTATCCATCCTTGTTACTCCCAAGGAGAACCTTAACATCTTCAGCTCTGCTATCTTCAACTCTGCCTCCTGTCTTTTCTTCAGTGGCACTGTCTCTAAGCCGTAGAGCATTGCTGGTCTCACCACTGTCCTGTACACCTTTCCTTTCATTCTCGCTGATACTCTTTTATCGCACAACACACCTGACACTTTTCTCCACCCATTACAACCTGCCTGTACCTACCTCTTCCCCTCCTTTCCACACTCTCCATTGCTCTGGACCATTAACCCTAAGTCCTGCACCTTCTTTACCTCTGCTCCCTGAAGCCTCACTGTTCCTCTTGGGTTTCTCTCATTCACACACATGTATTCCGTCTTGCTGCAGCTAACCTTCATTCCACTGCTTTACAGAGCGTACAGTACCTACACCTCGCCAAATTTTCCTCGACCTGTTCCCTGCTCTTGCTACAAAGCACAATGTCATCTGCAAACATGTCCATGGAGACTCCTGTCTACCCTCATCTGTAAACCTGTCCATCACCAAAGCAAACAAAATCAACTATTTATTATCTTCTCTGTACTTCTCAATTAGCATCCTTAAAGCAAATACTACATCTGATGTACTCTTTCTAGGCATGAAACCATATTGCTGCTCAGAAATGCTCACCTCTGCCCTTAATCAAGCTTCCACTACTCTTTCCCACAGCTTCATCGTATGGCTCATTAGCTTTATGTCTCTGTAATTGCCTCTCCCTTGTTCGTAAAAATCTGCACCAATAAACTTCTCCTCCATTCCTCTGGAATCCTCTCACTCTCCATGATCTTGTTAAACAAACTAGTCAGAAACTCTACTGCCACCTCTCCCAAGCACTTCCATACCTTCACAGGTATGTCATCAGGACTAACTAATATTTGCTACTTCCTGCTCCACAACAGTCACGTCTTCTACTCTTTATTCTCTTTCATTTTCCTTATTCATCAACTTTTCAAAGTACTCCTTCCATCTTCCTGTTACCCTCCTGGCATCTGTCAGTACATTTCCATCTCTATCTTTAATCACTCTAACCTGCTGCACATCCTTCCCATCTCTATCTCCCGCCTCACCAACCTGTACAGATCCACCTCTCCCTCCGTACTATCCAATCTAGCAAACAAGTCCTCATATGCTTTTTATTTGCCCTTTGCCACCTCTACCTTCACCTTACGCTGTATCTCCCTGTAATCCTGTCTACTCTCTTTAGTCCCACTTCTTCTTAGCTACCTCTTTCCCTGTATACACTCCTGGACTTTCTCGTTCCACCACCAAGTCTCCTTGTCCACTTTTCCCTTACCTGTTGATACACCAAGTAATCAATTCAATTCAATTCAATTTTATTTATATAGCGCTTTTAACAATGGTCATTGTTTTAAAGCAGCTTCACAAAAGTACCCTCCTACCTGTCTCCCTGATCACATTGGCTGTAGTTGTCCAGTCAGCTGAAAGCACCTCCTGACCACCCATAGCTTGTCTCAACTCCTCCATAAAGACTACACAACATTCTTCCTTTCTCAGCTTTCACCACTTTGTCCTCTGCTCTGCCTTTGTTCTCTTCACCTTCCTCACCACCAGGGTTATTTTACACCACCATTCTGCGTTGTCTGGCTACACTCTCCCCTACCAACACTTTGCAGTCACTGATCTCTTTCATATTACAACATTGACACAAGATGTAGTCCACCTGAGTTTCTAAGGAGCTTCTGCCTCCACTCTTATACAGATGTGGCCATTAAGAATGCGTGTGTTTTCCCGCGAGATGCCGCAATTTTTGCGCGCGGTGTGCCTACGTGTCAAAGTCGATAACTGCTCCTTTGATCTGCTGGTTACGGCGGTGCGTCAACTGTTGATCAGTGGAAAGTAGCTTGTAAAAACTAAGCTCTTCCACAAAAATAGTGTAAATGTCTGCAACAATCACTAACCATTAAAATGTTAAGAATTTAATTCTAATAATAATTTTTTATAATAACACTTATAATAACACAAATATATAAATTAGATTTCCTTATACATAATATTTTCATTATATATAAACTCATGCTAGGCTACGCTGTAGTATTATTTAAAGCTATATAAGGCTTACTTACTCACTTACTAACTAGAGAATGCTTTAGTAAAGAGCTCTAAAACAACAACAATATGAATGACAGTGGAATATTACAGAACGTCCGAGTTACATTACAGAACGCTCATGCCCAAATTACTAACCATTAAAATGTTGGATATGATTAAAAATGGCACTTATATAATTCGTGTCTTAAAGAATCATGTTGACCCATGGGTTTACTGCATAAACACAATTTTTTGAGTTTAATTATGCAGCACTTTTAGTATTCATAGCAAAAGCAACCCAACAGTGTAATCAAAGTACCCAAAATAACACAGAATTTTGACCCAGCATAAACAACCCAACGATGTGTTTACAGAAACCCAGAATTTTTTGAGTCTACTACTACTTCATCGATAAATCTGCTCATATATGTGCACATATTTATCCGCCTTTTGATCAAAAAGCCGCACGTGCAACTCATTTTCACTTTGCAAAAGGCAGTGTTTATTGTTCAGTGTATATTTAAAGCACATAAACACATTAAAACAATATTGTTTTAGGCTTTTTGCACATGTGTGGGTGCGTTACAATAATAATAAGAATAATAACAATAATAATAAATTCGAAGCACTACTAGTACCACTACTACTACTACTACTAATAATAATAATAATATTGAATGGAGAAAGTTAAGTATCATCATAGAAGGAGAGAAGGAATAAATACATCAGTATTTACAGTTTATGTACATCAGTCGACAGGTTTATGAGCTCCGTTGCTCGATGTCAATATGCGCCTAAGAGAAAGAACACATTTTCGGCTTCAGTAGACACACAATACTTCAGACTGAAACACGACTGCCCCCTACAGGTAATGAAGGGCATTTTCACAGCCTTTTCTCAAAATGTGTGTTTTTAATGGCCAGATCTGTATGTCACCCTATGTTCCTACCTTTTCTGGAAGAAAGTATTTACTACTGCCATTTCCATCCTCTTTGCAAAGTCCACCACCATCTGTCCTTCTACATTCCTGTCTTAAGCCCAAACCTGCCCATCACATTTTCATCACCTCTGTTCCCTTCCCCGACATGTCCATTGAAGTCTGAACTAATTACCACTGTACGGGCATGTTATTCCGTAAGTTCTGACATGTATCTTTTTTATTGAACTGAATAACTCATGATTCAGACGTCCATGAATTCTTTGTTTCTTCGTTTATTTTTTAACATCAAACGTTCAACACTTCTTACAGTTTTCTTGCATGAATCCACTATGGTTGCAACAACTAATTTGCTGTATTTTATTACATATTTTTGATTACGGTTTTCTTAATTACGGTCAAAAGCTTGTGTTCTCCACAATTTCCATATCCTAACAACTTCCAATGCGTAATAGACATGCAACTATGCAATTATGGAATGACGTCACAGAAGAACTTACGATTAACATTAATGAATGCTTAACTAATAAACTTTAAATAAACACAACAACAGAATCCTAAGAATGAAATATGGCTCTTACATTTCCAGCCCCTAATTGACAGGCAGGGAGACTGACAATTACTTTTTTTTAACGATAGAGCCATGTAGTTTTACCATTCACATTAATCAATGTAGAGTGTTCATATCTTTGCGTACCAAAGAAAAAGTCATAAATAATTATGACATAATTAACAGTCAATTTCACATATGAGGCACAACTTGTCAATGGGTCTTTCCAGTGTATTGGTCTTAGTTTTAAACAGCACACATCTCACAAGTCCTTTTTTATCAGGAAACACTTTCGTGATTCGTCCGACGACCCATGAATATCTTGGAGAAAACTCATCAATTATTAGAACTACGTCTCCAAGGTTTTTTCTCACTTGAAACCATTTTTGACGCTCCTGAAGCAAGGGCAAATATTCACGCACCCATCGCTTCCAGAATAAGTCAGCAAGGTACTGAATTTGCTTCCACTTGTGACGTGCATAAATGTCCTATTTTTTTAAAAAGTCCAGGAGGCAGGTTTGGCTGTCTTTTCATCAACAGCAGGTGTCTGGGTGTCAAGGGGTCCAGATCTGTGGGATCATCCGTAACAGTGGTCATTAATTATTGCTTCTATTTATTAGAGCCCGGCTACCACAAGTTTGTTTACGCTCTTTCACACCGGTTATCTCCGTTTCTATACACCATGTCGGTTGTGTCTCGGAGCTGGAGGCCATGGAGAAGCTTATCCGCAACCTACAGGTGAAGCTGGCCCGGCTACAGCAGCGGAAAGCCATGCTGGAATCGTTGCGGACTGACGCTCACCTGTCCCAGGTAAATTTTCGGCATGATAATTCTCCTACAACTTCTACCCCGCGTGTTTCTCTGCCCAGGTCCAACACACCGAGGACGCAGCACGCCCAGGTTTCCTGCACCCCGGCGCCGGGATACCAAGAGGCCTGGATACTGCAGCAGCAGAAGACGCGCGTCAACTCCCGGGCAAGGACCTCTCCTCCTCCGCCACTACCCGTCTTCAAGATCTCGACCCGAAACCGCTTTGCTCCTCTCCGCTATACGGCACACGACCCGCTGGTCATCGGAGACTCTATCGTCCGGCACGTGCGTGCTACCACGGCTAAAGGTAAGGTGTACACTTGCTGTTTACCTGGTGCATGTTGCTGCACAGGTGCCTGCGGCCCTGAAGAAGAACATTCAAGCTGTGGTTTTTTATGCTGGTACGAACGACACCAGGCTGAGGCAGACGGAGATCCTAAAGAAGGACTTCAGGAGCCTGGTTGAGAAGGTCCGCAGCACATCACCCATGACAAAGATTGTCGTATCTGGACCACTTCGCACATTTCAGCGAGGAATCGAGAGGTTCAGTAGATTATTTGCCTTTAATGAATGGTTACAATTTTGGTGTCAACAACAGAGATTACCCTTTGTTGATAACTGGAATGTTTTTTGGGAGCGTCCTAGGCTCTACCACACAGATGGCCTGCACCCTAGCAGAGCTGGAGCATCGGTCCTTTCAGACAACATCTCCAGGATATTACAAACCATCTGACTGGCGGTAAGTCATACCTTAGTTCCCTTTCAAAGGCTACACTCGATGCTGCGTGAAAACACTATGGGAAACATCTTGTCATGTTGCCGGTTGTGAAGCATGTGTGTATCAAACACGCCAAATTTTGGCTTATATAACCTTGGTCGGGTGACGTCAACTGATGAGATGCACCTGCAGGTTATAAATAGGAGTGAACCGGAAAACATTCCTCAGATTGATTTGTCTGAACGGACGTCCGGTCACGTAAGCAGTGCAGCATTGAGACGCAGCATCTCGTTCCCGCCTTTTCAGGGAACAGGGTTACAGCAAAGTAACCCGAGACGTTCCCTTTCAAAGGCTACACTCGATGCTGCGTAAAAACGCTATGGGAATGAGAATACCAACGCCGCCGCACTGCAAGTGTCTGGACCCCAAGGTTGTGTAGCATGTGCGCACAAGGCCGAGAAGGTCTCAGAACTATATCTGGGAAGCTGACTCAAGGACCTGTGAGCCCGGAGTGGCATGAACATCCAAAATATAAAATCTAACAAAGGTGTGCGGAAAGGACTGCGCCGCCGCGTCACACACTTGCTGCAGGGGAATACCTCCTGCTAGTATAGTAGATGAGGCGATCCCCCTGGTTAAATGAGCCCATGTTCCTAGAGGCGAAGTGGACATAGAGGCCCACGCGCCACATAGGAGAGGGTAATAGCATCTCTCATCCAGTGTAGTTGCGGCCGCCCCCCTGGTTGCGGCCCCAAAACATGTAAAAGCTGCTCTGACTTATGCCACTGGCTGATGCGGTAGACGTAAATCTGAAGAGCACCTACTGGACACAGTAAGTCTCTCCTGCTCCGAAGCTGTAAAAGGCGGAGGACAGAAGGCTTTAAAAACAATAGGGTGCATGTTGAGAATGGAACTTTCGGAAGATAGTTCAGTGAGGATGCAAAATGGCCCTGACTAGCCCAGGGGCAAAGTCTAGGCAGGATGGGGAGACTGACAGATCTCCAATCCTCTCAGAGAGGTAACAGCCCTTGGAAAAACCATCTTAAAGGTCAGAAACCTGAGGCACTGACTCTAGTGGTTCAAAAAAAGGGTGTCAATTGGCTCTTCGAGCACGATAGATAAAACCCACAAAAGGGACCGTGTCACAGTAACCCCACCAATCAGGACGTGGCAGGCTGAAATAGCAGTTATGTACGTCCTGAGGGTACTAGGGCACAAGCCCGAGGACAACTTTTCCTGCAGAGACTCCAGCACTGAAACATTTCGGCAGTGGACTGGGTCTACCTGCTTCGTCATGCACCAACTTTCAAATACATTCCATTTGAGGGCATAAGCTCTTCTAGGGGAGGGAGCCCTAGCACTTAGAATAGTCTTAATTACGCTGGCTAAAAGACCAGCTTGACTTAGTTGGTCCCATTCAGGGACTAAACGTGAAGGTTCCAAAACTCGGGCCGGGGATGAAATATCGTCCCCTGCGCCTGAGACAGAAGATCCCACCTCATTGGAATCACCCATGGTGAGCCGTTGAAGAGGGATACTAGATCAGAGAACCA